>NC_139520.1:9761154-9919657 GCF_947247035.1 Vipera ursinii
GAACACCTGCTGCCGGCATCAATCTCCCTGCGCCCTGTGCGTTCCCACAGAGAGGGTCTCCTCAGGGTGCCACCGATCAGAGAATGTCGATTGGTGGCCCCCAGGGGGAGATCCTTCTCTGTGGGCGCTCCGGAACTATGGAATTAGTTACCGGTAGAGCTCCGGATGGCGCCCGATCTTCGCTCCTTTCATCGCGATCTCAAGACGTTTTTGTTTGTACAAGCCGGCCTAGCCTGATGGGGGATTGGTGGGGGTTTTTAGTCTTGTATTCTTAATATTATCTTTGGGGTTTTATAATTGTAATATATCAATTGTTTTAAAATCGGGCAATTATTTAATTTCCTTTTAATATTTGTAACTTTGTATTTTATTCTTGCCCTGTGAACCGCCCTGAGTCCTCAGGGAGAAGGGCGGTATAGAAATATTATTAAATTAAATTAAATTAAATTAAAATTAATTGGAGAATGTGATTTATGACTGTTAATCAGAGGAGGGAATTCCACTTGATACTATGTGTTCAGGGAAGGGGAAATCAGATTTTGGCTTTGCCTATGTACGTGCCGATGCTATGCTACTCGAATAAAGATTCTTTAAGGAAAACAATGCCTCAAAGTTCTTTGAAGAGTTTCATCTGTCGGAACCATGACAATTTAAATATATCTCCCTCTGCATTACTCAGTAACAGAAAATACCCTAAGTAATTTCCACTGTAGGAACTGCAGTGAATTAAGAAACAATTGCAATATTTTTTTTTGTCTTACACTGTTAAGACACCCAAATTTTCTCAAATATATGGAAATTGGACTTTTCATGTCTTGAAGTCTAATCCCTCTATTATTTATTCTGAATTCAGATCTGCATTGCTGGCAGTACAACAATGGGGATCAACTCTAAATGAACACAGGATTCAATGATGTCTGTTAAGTCAGAACATTCCTGCAAAATACTATATTAACTGAAAAGGATGACTTCATAACTTCTCCACCATGGAAACCTCTACAATTAAAAGCAGATATATTCCTGAATTCCAATTTGTGGAGGCATTAATTGATTCAGCCATATGCATAGCCTTGCTTTTAACATCTAGCTAGGAACTTGTGAGAACAGATTTGCAGATCCAATTGTTTGATTCAGCAAGGTAATTCTCATGTTCTCAAAATTATTAATGAATACAGAATGAAAGTCCAACTTGTTATGTCTGCGGAAAACTAACACATTTGGGAATTAGTACTTTTGTAATCAGCAGGAATTTCCACTCCTCCCCAAAATGTTCATAAAATTAAAAACAAAGAAAAACAGATCATAATTAAGCAAAGTGTTCTTTTCTTCCCTTATAATGAAAGCAAAGTTAGAGTTATATATCCACCAAGGTTTTTCTCCACTTAATGAAGACGTTATCCATGAGTTTTCAAAGTCATTTTACAAAAGAGCATTCAAAAGATATTAAAGTCAGCTTAAACTAAGAAGTCTTTTTGAAGTCAATAAACAATAAAAAGAACAATGAAAAGACAGCCTTTGATCTTTTCTCAGTCTCAAGTCTTTTAATTTCTCTTTTAATCTACTAGGTGCATTAAGTCTTGTATTCATATACTTTTCACCTGCAGAGTACAATAAGTTTCCCTTGATTAAAAAATGTATTAACGTAGTCTCATTAGCATGGATGAGTGTTATAGAGAAGTGTGTCCCACTTTTTTTTAAAAAAAAAAGTTGTAAAATGATTTTCCTTTCTGCCCTCTTTGAAAATTAAAAAAAAAAGAAATGAAATGGAACCGTTGGCTTTGAAATTCATGATGAGATCAAAGGGTATAATGCACATAGATTTTTCTCAAAGAATAAATTATTTACCATGTATACGAATATATACTGGTCAATAGGCATGGTCAAGGAACATTAGTCTTCTTCCTTGACCAATGTTAATGCATCAGTATTTATTTCAAGTACAACCAAGATATGCATTAAATTTACTTAAAGGTATTGAAAGGGTTATGAAAGTTCTAACCATGCAAATTATTTTTAGATGTTATGTGACCTTTTTGGATATGATGGTAAACTATTATTTAGAGTTATGTATAAAACCAATAGCTTGCCTTCACATACTTCTTGGCCTGCACAGCTCTATGCACCAAACTGTAAAGGTACTTTATTTTGTTTTCTGTTGGCTGCAACATGAATCCATTCATCAACCCCAATTTGGGCACTGCTCTAAGTTTGAAGCTAGCCAGTATGACTTTTTCTACAAACCACGCCTTAACAAAATGGTTTAATCAGATTTGTGAATCTGTGATTGATCAGAGAAACAAGATCAAATGTGATTTAAGATCCAGGCTTGATTTTCAAACTTCTCCAACTACTGTAAATTGAATTTCTGAGTTCCGGTGAAAACAGAAGGTGTCCTAAGTTTAAAAATAAAACTAGGTATCTGCAATCATTTTATGACTGTACCACATGAGGAGTATATAAATTCCAAGACTTGCTACTGTTCATAGAGAGAGTATTAACCTGTAATTTAGCAACTGAATTGTCCTGCTGTTCCTGAACTTGTAACAAGGACATCTCCCATTCATTCTTTTCCCAAAGAAAATTGCAAGTGCTTATTCAGGCAATCTCCAAGGCCATGATTGAAAGATAGAGGTAGATAGATAGACAGACGGACAATGCAAGACTGATTAGTATTTATTTGAAAATAATGTATGTTTTTCTCTATCTCTATCTGTCAATCTATAACAATATTTATATCTATCTTTTGATCTCTATCTCTCTATTTTTCCCATATATGTCTTATCAATCTATATCTGTATTACTATATCTATATAGTATACTATATCTATAAGGTAAAGGTAAAGGTTCCTCCGCACACACGTGCTAGTCGTTTCCAACTCTAGGGGCCGGTGCTCATCTCCGTTTCAAAGCCGAAGAGCCAGCGCTTGTCCGAGGACGTCTCCGTGGTCATGTGGCCGGCATGACTAGACGCCAAAGGTGCACGGAACGCTATTACCTTCCCACCGTAGTGGTCCCTATTTTTCTACTTGCATTTTTACGTGCTTTCGAACTGCTAGGTTGGCAGAAGCTGGGATGAGTAACAGGCGCTCACTCTGTTACGCGGCACCTGGGATTCAACCCGCCAAACTGCCGACCATCTAATCAACAAGCTCAGTGTCCTAACCCACTGAGCCACCGTGTCCCTACTATATCTATACTACTATACTATTGAGAGGGGTATGCTCTCTTTATTTTTTGTTCTTGGTATTTATTTACTCTTTTTCTTCTTCATGTCTTCTCTAAACCAAAGCAGTAAAAAGGAAGTGGAGGCATTGTTAAATCATACAAAATATGAGTATGTAAACATTTAGGGCATAATGCCATCTTCCCATAGTATGAATAAACTACATGTTTTTACTCTGGTTATTTATTAAGAATATTTTTTTTTTGTTAAAAAAAGCACTTGGCTAAATTCCAGTTGGTTTTTTAAATTGATCTGGATGAACTCTGACTCACATCATCTACAATAAGACAGTTACAGAGTTTTCCTGCGAAATGATCTATGGACTAAAAGGTTTAGTCTCATCAGAGACTTCTTATTTTTAAGATGACAAAATGGAAGTGAGGCAGACAAGGCTATAATGAGCTTGCATTAGAGAAAAACGTCAATTTTAAAAAGTTAGAAACTTTGCTTAAACTTACATTTAGGCAGATGGCTTTCTTTCTAGTAGCCTTTTCTAAGACAGTTTAAGATTCTTTTTTTATCTAACGGCAGGGTGTGACATTTACAAAAGTGGCAAATGCTGGTTTTCTAATTAGAAAAGAATAAGAGAAAAAAGTTTGGGAGAAGAATGGGGTTAGGGAATAAGAACGAAGAAATGAGAGCAACAGAGGTATTCTACATGTAACAATTTGCAGAATTTTCTTACTGTGTGTTTTCTGACTCCTGTAAATTCAGAGAAAGCACGGATTAAATTGTTGAACTGTTCCTCAATAGACGGTTTTCCATTTAAGTTGCAGACAAGGGACGTGCTTGTCCAGAGGCCCTCCCTGCATCCTTAGAGATGTTGAGAGGTGTTTTAACTCAGCCATCTTTTTAACACTGATATTTTTGCATCCGCAGGGAATCTCTTCCCTGTTCCTGACTGCCTCTTTCAATAAGTGTCCATGTTTGTGACATTCCCCAGATGAGCTGTTACAATTGGCAGAAATCTAGAAATAAAATGTTACCACTCTATCTGTTCATTTCCCTGTGTTTCCATTGCAATATGACTGCAATATAACTTCATGGAGTGAAACTTTAAAGGGCACTGGCCTTTCTGCATTATGAAGATGAAGAAAATATATATATATATATCACTTTTCTATCTTGCTTTTTCAGACGAAGTCAATTCCAAAACATCCTTTTTGAACGAAAACCCACAAAAGATGTTGAAATACATTAAGTATACTGGGAGATTTTATATCAGACTATTTCAGAACGATGACAAGAGTCCAAATTGCACACTGTTGCCTGCAGAGAACTGGAAAGTATGAACACAAGCATCTGTTGTATTTCAGTGATCTGTTATAATGGTGCATTAACAAAAGGAGATGAAAAGAAAAAAAAAACACACACACACACACATACACACACACAAACTATTTCCACTCTAAGGCTTTCATCAGGCATTCCAGAAAGAATGTTTAGAGGAGAATCAGGATCCTGCAATTTGTTCCAGCTTCCCATATCTATGAGAAAGGTTTGTAGGAAGGAGTAACACCAAACAGGCTGAATACGATTAAAATCCTTCAGGTGGTTTGGAACCCTGCTTCGAATATTGCAATGGAAATCAAATAAATAACAATGAGATTGAAGATTTTGCTTGGAAGTTTGTCTACATGCCTGGGGCAAGAAAGGGGTAAGATGGAAGTAAAAGTGATAAATGGATAAAAACATTCTTGTGTTTTTGAGGGAGGAGGAAGCTATCTCATCAATTTACCTCCTATCACACCAGATGCTTTGTGAAGTAACAACCTCTCCCATTTATGGTAACCATTTTGATGTTCTTATGCCTACGGTCCCCACAAAGTGTCCCACGCTTGAGCTAGCTTTTATATAGCCATGAACAGCCTTGGATCATATGTCAATGAAGATTGTCAGTCATCCATAGAGAGCTGTCTGCAAATTGAGTCATCGATTTCTTCTCTGGTTGGTTCAAAATGTTTCACTGCTTATCTAAGTAACTTCTTCAGATTGAAACCCAGTTGCCATGACTCAACTTCCAGACTCCTGGGATCATGTCTTCTTTTGCCCTCTCCTCTCTTAAAATAATCAAGTGGCCCTGGAAAAATCTTGAACAGAAGGTTGTCAAAGCAAATGCTGCCTCACCTACGAATATAGAACCAGTTAGTATTAACACAGAAGCTACCTTTGAATCCAACTTATGCCACACTCATAGGCTAACATCCAATGAATTGTTTCATTTCTTTCAAGTGTATGTATAAAAACAAGCAAGTTGCACAAAACACATTGTTAAGATTAGGAGATGTTACAGCTTTCTAGCTGCCCCACCGTACTACATCACTGTGTATTTGATTATTTATATCCAAGCTTCCTACTCAAATCAGTTTTCAAGGCAGCTAACAATGATTAAAATATTTCTATAATTCTTCTCTAAGAACTATCAAGAGCAGAGGATAAACATTTGTTAATTAAGTGACAAAGAAGCATCTCTATTTCATTATCTACCATTTTAATATTTGCCCTGCCCTGTCTTTCTGTTGCTCCAAGTTCTGTTCCTAAAGAAAGCAGATCTGTAGTTAATTTGTGGGACAGAATCTTCTGACACAAGCTTTGGCAACACAGAGAAATAATAACCTGCAATAGCATAATTATAATATTATTACTATTTATAGCTCACTTTAGCAAGGCAAATAAGGATCCTCCTACTCATAACTTCAAAAATCTATGATCCCTTAAATGAAATAAACAATAAATAAATACGATGTGTCTATGTGTGTGTATAATACAAACACACGCACAAACTCTGGCTATTTAAAACAATATGTGCCAACTTTCTACCGCATGATTTCAGAGTTAAAGCTCACAAGTTACATGCTCAGCTAAGTCTGCAGACAGCACATTAATGTCAATTTACAGTGGATGTGTTTTGATGAGCCCATGATTCTTTTCCCTTCACTAGCTTCCACCCTGCCTCTTCTAACAGCTGCCCAATAACTATCTAAAGACATCACCTAATTGCTTGGAATTGAAATTTGGAGAACACACATGACTCTTGTGTTGAACACCAGCTGGCAGTGAATTTAGTACACACCAGTTTGTATTGAGATGTCATTGTGCTTTCCCAGTTCTAGTCGCCAATTATGACTCTATTAGCCATTGCTGGCAGTTCATCTGCTCCTGCGTCAGCTGAGGGAGACTTCAGAGAGGACCTCTGATCTTCAGGTTTCCGCTTCGCTGAGTCCTTAGCGCACTGGCTGTCATCGGGAGACACTGAGGAGGGAAGGCATTGTCTCCGCGAAGGTAACTACACCTGACCTTACAACAGTTTACGAAGAAAATGCCTGCCTGATGGTGGCATGAACGCCATTTCTTTTACTGACTTGCAATGGCTCTGCAAATTAGAGGCAACAGGATAAATCTATGACCAGCTCACTAGACACTTCATTAAATCACTGTTCCCTTGCCTTGTAGAGCACTAATAGAATCACAGTTCTCGTTAGCTACTGAATAAAAGATCAATCACACACAAACTGAGAGCTCTTGCTACAAGCTTCCAAAGGAAAGATGGAAAGGGGAGGAGAGGGAGAGAGAGAGAGAGAGAATCGTAAGAAAGATGCGGAATGGCCTCTGCAAGTTGGTTAAATTACCTTTTCCACAACAGGCTGAGAATGTAATACTCTAAGGAACTTGTTAAGCCTGTTCACAAAAGCTGCTCTTTAATATAGAGTATCAAGCCCTGGTCAAAAGTTCATAATGTGCATATGTAAAAAGGTACTTAATTGCCTGAGGACTAAAACCAGAGGAGTTTAATTGCAGCAAAATGCCAAAAAATGGTCTATGGAGGATCCTTCTTTGGGATCCAGGCTATATCAGCTGTTGGAAAAGTTTTGAAACTGTGCAATCATCCTTGCTTAAGAGGTACTGCTTGTGGGGTTTGCACCAGTACTGGGTCGTAATGATTAAAAATAGGAAGGGAAATTCGCAGATTCCCTTAATAGAAATACAGAGTTAAAAAAGTCTACAGTTCATAATTCATAATCATAAAGCCAAAAATGCAAATGTTAAACAGGAATACATATTCTCAGAGTTAAGCAGACATAAATCTTGGTAAGCTGAATAAGATGTTTGAAATAAACTTGTCTTAGCTTTATTATTTCTCTCTCTCTCTCTCTCACACACACACACCCCTCTATGTGTGCATGTGACAATTTGAGCAAGATCCTATTACCTTTGATGTTATTGCAGTAGGTGCTTTGGTGACTATAGTCATGGTGTTTTTGCGTACAATAGAATTATTTATATATATTCATTCTACTGTACGAAAAATTGCATTCTCCCCAACTTCATTTGCTGATATAAGGCACATTCTTTTGTTAAAATATTCCTTCCTTCCTTCCTTCCTTCAATTTCTATAATTGCCCATCTCAATTAGTTGTTGAAATATACAAAATCAACTTTCAACAATAACCTGGGTTGGTGTTAATGGTGTCCTAAGACTCCAAGTACCATATCTGATAAAAACTTATAGTTGTTGATTTCTTGACAGCAACAAAAAGTCCTATGGAACACTCTACAACTAATAACACCTTCAGAAGAATTTGGCACTTGCTCATTAACTGGAGGTTTAAAACACTTTGGCGGCTCTATTAACAGTAACCTGCCAAATCTCTTTCTAATGAGAAGTACTCAACCTTGGTTCAACAAACTATGCATAACACAAGGAAGCGGTGCTTCTGAACAAATTTTATGCATATCAGCCTATATGAGTATATAAACACAGATCTCCTAACATAAAACATGGAAGTGAGTGATCTCAGCTTTAAAATTCAGTCTGCCCTGACCAGTTCATAATTTAATAATTAATTATAATTTAATTTGCATTGCTTTGCAAGCAGCAGGATATTAAATGCCGAGTCCCATGTGGTATATTATTTTCTAGTCTTCCTCCCAGTCCTAACTCAGCAGCCTCTGCCTTCTAAAAATGACAGCTAACATTATGATCTGGTGGCTTTGTTCTACTGCAAACAAACAAAAGAATAAAATGCTTTGCTCCAAAGTGTCAGCAGCAAAATCTTTTCGATGGATAACGGTGGATAAAGTTGATAATTCATTTACTTGACCTCAAGAGAATAGTTTTGATAAAAGTTGTACAGCAGAGCTGTGGTGGTAAAAGCATTGGTTGCGATAAATACAACCCTCAGAAAATGACAAACCAATAGCATCTGACAACAAAGTAAAAATATAACACACACTTTCATCTATTTACTCTTGACATTTGGAACTGAAACATGGCCAGCTATTCAAGCTGGCAGAGCAGTACAAGTCTCCCAAGGCCAGAAAGGAAATATCATTCTTTTTTTTAAAGAAAAAGGAAAAAAAGGAAAAAAGAAAGTGGGAAAAGGGGGAGGGAATGGAGGAATGTCAGAGGCAAGGAATAATTTCAAAATTAAGTAACACTCAGGCACAAATGTGCCTCAATGAGGGTTCTATAAATTGAAATATATGAAGCTATCTTGTTTGTTGTTTCGTACCATGCACAAATAATTATTTCCTCCAACACTTTCCTAACTTAATCAAGACTGACAGATTACAAAGTTGAGCTTTGTCCAAACTAAAAGCTGTTTTACTTATCACATGAACAGACAGTGTATCAGTTCAGGAGCCAATCTTGGCTTTCAAACAAGTAGCAGTGAATATGTGCCATTTTTAATCACCGTGAAGATTGTTACATATAGAATGTACCTGGTACTATCTTCTCTGGATGTTCTGGACAAATAGTAATAATAGTAATAGTAATAATGACGACAAGCAGCCACCACTGGAATTAGAAAATTGCTAAGCCTTATAATAATGCCACCTTACCTTTAAAAAAACAGAGAAATGTGTCATTGTTTACGGCATGCCATAAACCAATGGATCTTACCTTTATATATTTCAATTCTCACCAATCACTGTCAAAACCTAGGTCCCGCGGGGTAGAAAGAAAATACTGTCTTATTTCCACAAATAGTTATTGCGGTTTGTAAATCACTGAAAATGTAAATTCAGAGATTTACAAACTCCAACACAGATTATTACTGAGTCCATCTGTGACACATACAGCTGAGAACTATTGCCACAGACCAATCACTTTATATAAATTCTCAGAGATAGTGATTAGTCCAGAGAAATGAAAAAGGAAGAGCTGATTAATAACTCAATAATAACAAGATCAAGAAAACTACAACTACACAATTACCGTAAGTATAATTAAGGTGGAGTCTCTTTGATTATTTTTCCCCCAAATTCTTCACAAATTTCTCCTCACCTGAGCTGAGATGCTATTAATAAGAGAAGCTGTCAACTGACTTTACTGACTTTGTTCCTCTCCCTTCCCTTTGCAATAAAGGAGAATAAGGACTCCATCTGGAAGGTTTTGCTTCAAAAACCAACAGTCCTTCTCAGGCAAACTTTGTACATGCAGAATAACAAAAAATTCATTTTCTACATGAACAAGTCTTTCTACGCATCAAAAATGGCATATTTGAAATGTCTTTTATCATCCAAGAGCTTATATTTATCTTTTTTTTTCTGGGAGAGCTTTTTCCAATATTATAATTCCTCTCAAGTAGCAGCTATAGAAATAATGTTTCTCCAATTAATATAATTCTTCAAGTACTGTTAATATGGATTTCTGACAGACAGAGAAGAGTTGATCATATCAATATTGGTATTAAGGAACTGCAAAAATATGGTGTCACTAAAATTACAGATGGAACATGACTATGCTTTTTATATTTATCATCCTGATACCAGGCAGATATTGATATGATTTATCGCATCTACTGGCCTCTGCAAACAGGAAATAAAATTTTGCATGGTGCCTCCCTCTCCTTCATTGACAAAAATCTCCAGTGAAATAAATATACTGAACAGTAAAGGTATAAACACAACATTCAAACAGTAGTTTTTTCTCTTTGTTTCTCCAGCTTTATTTCCATAATAATTAAATAAGAAGTGGAAGATAAATTTGTATTAGTATATTAGCCCTATGTGATCAATTTACTAATATTTATTCCACTTTCTCTCTGAAATGCACCAGAAAAAACTAAATAGGATCAAACATTCCACCACATACAATAAATAATTTTAGATAAATTCATATAAATATCTGCAGAAAAAAAGCAGTATATTATATTTATTCAACATATTTCATGATATGATACTATGTACCAAACCTATCTAAGCTAAAATAATTCCTACCTTTCCGAATCCAATATACCTCAATATGATTAAAATTAGCACTGAGAATGTCAATTACACTCAGCAGAAAGAAGATGTTATCATGTAGCCTTCACAATCTTCACTCTCCAAATGTGTTGGGACTACAATACCCAAAATTCTTGGCCAGGGCTGGAGAATGCTATTATAATACCACACTATAATGTTATTCTACTTGTCTAGACTACAACAAGAAGTCTAAGAGCAGGGACTTTTTGGCCTCTAGATACTTAAAAGAAATTAATTGGGACCACTCTAATTGTATACTGTGCACTCCCGGGGGGGGGGGGGAATGGTGAATTAAGATGGTTCCTTGAAAAACAGAGCTGAAAAGCCGCTGAGTAGTTTTGCTCTTCAATAACTACTTTTGGGGCATGGAGAGGAGTTGAAAACATCCACAAGTGCTGAAGACAGCTGTTCCTCACCAGCAAACTACAAGACAATATTTTAAGAGATTAAAGATCAAGATTGTTAGAAATAAAGGAAGTACTATAAAGTTGGTTTACTTAATCAAGGTTTATATCTGGTAACTCTTAATGGACTTTTGCTGAAATCAGCCTTGAAATGATGAGTATTTATTTCCAGATAATAGATAGTATATAGGGAGAACAGACCACTTGTTGCTGAGAAGGTAACTAAGTTACTAAAATCGTTTTTATGTTGTGGTGAAGGGGTAGTCACTTCTTTATATATTCCTTTGCTTTCTTTTTACTGTATTCTTATTTTTTTTCTTTCGTTTCTCTTTTTGTTTTTCTTTTCTCTATGACTACTTTTTTATTTCTTTCAACTTTTCATTTGGATTACTTCTTATTACTCTAATTCTAATCTTTAATAAAATTACTTTTACAATAGCAGCGAATATCTGTAGCTCTGGTGTAGGATGAGGGTAAAGTTTCATTTGCCAAGCTTGTGGATTGGTTTCCGAACATTTTGTTACCAACAAAATGGTAACGAAACATTCGGAAACCAACCCACAAGTTTGGAGAATGAACCTTCACCCTCAAATAATAATAATAATAATAATAATAATAATAATAATAATAATAATAATAATAATAATAATAATAATAATAATAATAATTATTATTATTATTATTATTATTATTATTATTATTATTATTTTAAAAAAAGGAAACTCTAAGCAACCTAGGAATTCAGTTGGGAAGTCAACAACGTTGGTAACCTATTGCTGGAATATTTAGTCAGGCCAGAGTTTCTGGTGGCTTTCCTGGTCTTACATGGGCTTTCATGCTCATAGTTTTCACAATAATAGTCAAAGTGTCTCTGAGGAACATCAAGAAACTCCTTAAAGGCCATACGGAGACCCCTATGAGGTGGTTACTCAAACATTGCAGGGCAATAGTCGTAAGAGAACATGACCACCACCACCCAAACCTATTTAACTTATTTAAATGTCATGTGTTTATTATGGCTGTCCAAAGGAGAATATTATGAATGAAATATAACAGAACTGACAATCACTTCACTTTTGCAATACTGGCATTTAAAGAACAGCCAACGTGAAGAAAACCAGCAATACTGTAAGAACATTATGAAGTTTTTGAACTTTTCTGCTTCTTTTTTGGAATATGGAAAATATTTTGTCAAGGCTTTGCTCTAAAAGAAGCAACTTTCTGGCTCAGATTACTTGGCCCTTCTAACTGTTTATTCACTGTCTTTTTTTTTCCCTTTAAAGTCAGAGGAGACTTCTTTCAATACTTCAAATAAATAAAATATCCAGCTGCACAAACAGTATACATTCAGCTAGATTACTTTGGCTTCCTATGGAATATTTGACTTTCCTCAGAATGTAAATGATTAAAGAGAAGCTATCACATGAAACTGATTGGGGAAGGGTTTCAAGTGGTTTCGCAGTTTTTCAAAGATGGCAGGAGAAGAAATAAAGACCACCGTAAGGAAAAGAACCAGGGCATTTCTAGAAGTCAGGAAGTGGTAAAAAATATCTCTGCACAAAGCACACTTTGAGAAGCTTTCTAATGTTAGGCTTTGACTTCTCCTGACCTTCTGAGAGATACAAGCGATTTGAGATTACATAGAAGAACACAGCTAACATATCATGTCATCACTGGTATATAACATGCTTAACATGACGTGGGCCAACCTGTTAAGAGAATCCCCATTGGCAAAAGGTTTTGGAAAGGATGGAAACTTGCTTCAGCACAGGCCTACACTGTGAGTGACCGTTCCATCATTATTTATTTTTAAAATTTATTAGCCCCCATCTCATCATCACAGGGTAACTCTGGATGGATTGCAGTCTTAAAAAGATAAAGGTAAAGGTAAAGGTTCCCCTGCACATGCGTGCTAGTCATTTCCAACACTAGGGGCCGGTGCTCATCTCCGTTTCAAAGCTGAAGAGCCAGTGCTTGTCCGAGGACGTCTCCATGGTCATGTGGCCGGCATGACTAGACGTCAAAGGCGCACGGAATGCTGTTACCTTCCCACCGTAGTGGTCCCTATTTTTCTACTTGAATTTTTACGTGCTTTCGAACTGCTAGGTTGGCAGAAGCTGGGACGAGTAACAGGCACTCACTCTGCTACACGGCACTCGGGATTCGACCCGCCAAACTGCCGACCTTCTGATCAACAAGCTCAGCGTCCTAACCCACTGAGCCACCGCATCCCTTCTTAAAAAGATAAAACTATACAAAAGCTAAAAGACATAAACAAAATACTGTGAAGATCCAAATACAGCACACTAATTAAAAGATGGGAAGGGCCGGTGTAGGGTAGGAGGGAGGTGTTAATCTGTTGTTAATCTCTCAACCACCCCCCAATGTGAAACCCCTCCATTGGAGCCCCAAGCCGACCTGAAGAGGCAGATTTTTAACCTCTTTTGGAAGATCAGGAGGGTTGAAGCCGACCTTACTCCAGAGGACAAAATATTCCAAAGGGTAGAATCAACGGCTGAGAAGGCTCTCCTCCTGGAACAATATTATGACCAATCAAGTTTCTGTACCTCCCTGTATTTTTTGCAATTTCAAGCAGGAGGAAAAATGGGATTTTGAAAACCAACCACATACTAAGTTCTAGTCTAGGCTTTATAGAGGTCGAGCTTTATGGAAGGCTTTATGAATTTCTATTTTAGGAGCACAGTAGTTATCCTGTATCCTACACATACAGCTGGAGCTATAACAAATACTGATGGAAGCAGAATAGAGCAATGTTATGTTATGTAGTTCCTCCTGATAGATCTTTTTTTGTACCCTGTTCATTAGCAGGAGAAGCACAGGAAGCAGACCAAAAATAAGTAGGAAGAAATAAGGAATCCATCTTCTCTATTATTCTTGTATTTGCATTTCAGTGTCTAGAATTGCTTGTCTTTCTAAGCACTGATTGATGCCACGTTATGGATAGGGAACAAAAAAAAAAAGATCAGTATAAAACAGATTCAGACCCATGTGTGTCACTGAAAGCCATAGGTATATGTATGGAATATGTACAATATTGAATATGTACAAAAGTATATGGGGTCCTGCCTATTTTAAAAAAGGAGAAAAAAAAATCAAGCATTGTTTCATTCATAATTACTTAATAATTGCTATTCTCTTTATTCAACCATTTGCTTGCTTGGCTAGACATAAGTGGAATAATTGTTCTTATTCTAATAAAGCATATAGCATGAATCAGTACGGATTTTGACGCAAGGTCACCTTAACAATGAATTAAAAATATTATAATACTATAAAATTAAAAAACAAAATACACACACAAACATTCTTCAAGTGGAAGAAAGGTAAGATCCTACGGGACTTTCAGATCCAAAGAGAGGACATTTTAAAAGAAAGCATAAGGAGGTGTTATCTTGGCTTCTCTCACAAAATGTTGAATGCAGAAAAAATCAGCCTGTTTCCTCCATTTTTTTAAAAAAAAACTTAGCTGTGGGTCAAAGTAGAGTATGGATCTTTTCTTGACATAACTTGATTTTTTTTCCTGATTTTTCTAATCTTTAAAATTTCCAATCTCTAAAGCAACTGATGATGCAAAATTGAAGGACACTATATAAGCATTAAGGGACGCGGTGGCTCAGTGGGTTAGGACGCTGAGTTTGTTGATCAGAAGGTTGGCAGTTTGGCGGGTCAAATCCCGAGTGCCGCATAACAGAGTGAGCGCCTGTTACTCGTCCCAGCTTCTGCCAACCTAGCAGTTCGAAAGCACGTAAAAATGCAAGTAGAAAAATAGGGACCACTACGGTGGGAAGGTAACAGCGTTCCGTGCGCCTTCGGTGTCTAGTCATGCCGGCCACATGACCACGGAGCCGTCCTCGGACAAGCGCTGGCCCTTCGGCTTTGAAACGGAGATGAGCACCGGCCCCTAGAGTTGGAAATGACTAGCTCACATGTGCAGAGGAACCTTTACCTTTACCTATATAAGCATTATATAACTAACAATTCTTAGGTAAGCAAACTAAATTCTTATTCAACAAATAATGTGGTTTAATTACAGCACACACCAACAAAACAAAACTATGGCAAATGCTTTTCCTATGACTCATATTCTAGACATTTTTTTAACAACAGCCAATGATGGAGGTACAAATGTCATGTTAGGGAAGTTGTTATTTAGAGGAGAAATTGTACCATCTGATTTTTCTATCAAATCCTAAATAAAAACACGTAAGTTAAACTGTTGGCTGATGTATTCCCTCCCCTTCTTTTTCCCCACTAGAAATTTGACATAACTTTGTTCTTCGTCATCACCACCGTGTTTTCGTGACTCTCACAATTTGGAACAAAAATATTTTATAATTATTTGATAGGTTTTAGTTTCAATATCTAATGTCATTTGTAGCAGATTAATTTTACAGGCGAAAGAAGTCATTGGCTTAAAGGGCTCTCTGAAAACCCAATTTTGAGATATACTATGGCTACCTAACGCACAGATGTTTAAAATTAAAGTATATCTTTGCCAAAGTCTGTTTGTTTGTTTGTTTTTTTTGCCAAAGTCTGTGCTTTGGGCGTCAGTATCAAGCATTGTGAGTTTTGCAAACAAAATTAAAGTATTCACTGAACAAATATAACATGCCATAAATAAACTGAAATGGGTTTATTAGAAATGTAAACATTGCCCCCTTTCTTTCTTAAGAAATAATTGTTTGTTTTCCATTTCAGCAACTGATTATCTTCTCAGACTCTCATTTGCGAACTTTTAATACAAACTACAGGCGAAAAGCAAGCAACATACCTCTTTTGTATATAACAAAAAAATTGAGCTGGAGAATATATAAATGTAAGCCTTAAGTATTTGAAACTTACTCAATATCATTAAGTGTGTGTTGAAGGGAGAAACAGCCCAATCTCTCTCGGGGAAAAGAAATGGAAGCTAAAAATGGAAATGCTAGGTATGGAAATGGCACAGTAATTTTTAAGTGACCCAACTATTTTTAACTTCAGGAACTCTGGGAAGCAATGATATGTGTCTACACACAAACCTCTGTGCCTTATCTGCTGTGTTCCTGCCTCAGTGAATATATTCCCATCAAGTGTGAATATGTATCAAACGGGAAAGCCATGAAAATACAAGATACAATTATTTATTTATTTATTTTATTTATTTTATTGCATTTATATACCGCCCTTTCCCTGAGGACTCAGGGCGGTTTACAGGGAGTTAAAAATCAACCATACAAAAGTTAAAACCCAATTTTAAAAAAATTAAATCGACCCTGTACTATTAAAAACCCCAATTAAAATGAATGTCTCCTCAGCCTGGGCCCGAGAGCTCGAAGAGCCAGGTCTTCAGGCCCCGGCGGAATGATCGGAGGTCGGGGGCAGTCCTCAGCTCCACCGGCAGCTGGTTCCAGAGGGCAGGCGCCCCCACTGAGAAGGCCCTATCCCTGGGTGTCACCCGCCGGCAGTCTCTTACCGGCAGGACCCTGAGCAGACCCTCCCTGTGGGAGCGCACTGGGCAAAGGGCGTTTGATGCCGGCAGCAGGTGTTCCCTCAAATACCCCGGACCCAGGCCATGTAGGGCTTTATAGGTGATAACCAGCACCTTGAATTTCACCCGGAGGTGAAATTATGATATACCATTACAATTACAACAGACCAGTTCCCGCCCCCCACCGAAAAAAACGGGATAATCCTATTTTTCAACTTTCTCAAAAGCAAATTCAGGCTTCTTTTTCCTTAAGATAGAAGAGTGTGGATAGACACAAATGAGCATTTTATAACACAGGTTACCTTATTTGAATATTTGTACCATTATCAGATTTAAGACACCAAAGGATCAATAGAGATGGTGCCTGTTTTATACACACAACAGTTTTCTGTTCTGATTTATTGTGGAACACAAGAAGCTGAGGATCACACTTAGAAGTTTTCATGCCTTGTAGCCTTTGTTCCCAAATTACTTAGAATCAAAATAAACCATTTGGTTGAAATGGGGAACTTTTATAAAGTGCAATATGTTGGCATCTTGAGACAACCTAGAACGAAGACTTGAAACCACTTTAGTGATTTTTTTAAAAAAAAAATGAGTTAAAGGGTTTTTCAAGGTTGCTGTGTCTGTTTAGATTCAACTTGTCCTGGTTTTATTTAAAAAAACGAATTAGTGGTTTGGGTCAGCCAGCAGATTTTGTACAAGGATAACAACTGAAACATCTGCTGCTTGAAGACTGTCTTGATTATTTGGGCTATGGAATATCAAATCAAATCAAAATCTTTATTTTGGTCACTGACCAGCATAGCATTATAGAATGAGTTCAACAATTTGGGCAGAACAAAGAAGTCAAAATCAGAAGCACGGAGGTTGAATATGAGCTCCATAAAACTAATAGAAGTAGACAAAATATTTCAGCTAATACTGTAACTCTTCAGACTAAAATAACTATTATTGTTGCAATTCCCCTTAGATCTATACTTATGCTGCAAATTATTGTAGTGGTTAGATCTGAGATACATAGGCCAAGGACAAAGGCCTTAAAAAAATTAAACTTTCCATAATTATGGAAGCTGGAGGCACAATCACTTCTCAGCTGACTTGAGTTGATTTGGGCTATGTATCAACACTTTTGTGGTGCACCAACTCATCCTCATCTTGACAAATTGTCTTCTGTGCAACTGGCTCTCACTGGACAGCTGTTCCACATCTAGCATTCTCCAGGCATTGCAGCACACAAACCAAAGCAAAGTAGGAAATACAGTTCACCCTAAACTAAAGTTGTTCAGAATTGGAAAGTCTGATCGTGAACATCAGTTCTTTGTTTCTGAGCATTTATTCCACAGATAAATCATAATGTTTTACGTTTACTTCTCTTGGTTAATTGGATTTTGAGGAGAAAAGGCAATGGTAGAATTGCAGGCAATCCTTGGCTTCACAACTATTCATTTAGCAACTGTTCAAAGTTGGAACAGCACTGAAAAAGGGATTTACAACTAGTCCTTACAACCTTTGCAGCATCTCTATGGACACACGATCAAAATGGCAACCAGTGTGTATCTACAAGAGTTGCCATATCCCAGGGTCATGTATTTGCCATCTTCAACCTTCCTAGTTAGCTTCAAACAAGCAAAGATCCTGAGGAAAGCCAGATTTGCTTAACAACTACACCATTCACTTAACAACTGCATTGAATCACTTAAGGAAAACAAAACTCACTTAACAACCATCCCAGTTGTGGTTGTAAGTCAAGGAATACCTGTATCTGCCATTCAGATATTTAAAAAAAAATTCACAAAATAATTCACACCCAGTCCCCAACACTTGTCCCACTAGATCTGGAAAATGGGCCTGCTCCAAGCCCTAGTGTCAAATACGGTCACCTACTGAGCACCACAAAGTTATCTTCTCTTCCTGCCTTACCATCCCCCCCCCAAGAGATATACAGTGCCAATCCTGTAGACTTCAGGGAGAGTGAGAAGTCCTAGATCACAGGTCTGCAACCTTGACAACTTTAAGACTTGTGGACTTCAGCTCCCAGAATTCCTCAGCCTGCATAGCTGAGGAATTTAAGTACACAAGTCTTAAAGTTGTCAAGGTGGCAGACCCCTGTCCTAGATCTTCCTGCAGGCATTGGGGCAAGGACGTTGATGGAGCATAGTGTGGAGGTGGTTCTTTTGATGAGCTAATGGGCCTTTTGAATTTGTTGAGTTGAAACCTAGTTTCTTTTAAACAGATCCTACAGTTGGGTTTACTCTTTTTCATGTTCACTCTCCAGAGTTCCTAGGCTTACATAAACGTGTTAAATAAACAGCGTGCAAAAATATACCAGTAGAGAAAAAAAACAAAAACCACCCAGCAATTGGGATCATGTGCACATTTCTTTCACACTAACTGATGATTAAACACTGTTAGTACAAATCTTGCCAGCTACCAGCTGTACAGAACCAAAGTCATATGTATGTTGCAAAAGAAATAAATAAGAAATCAGGGATTGTTATCAGTCAGCTTTCAAATCCCTGTAATTTCCCTTATTTCTTCTATTCATTTCTAAAAAATCATATCACTTGCCAATGGTCAAAATGGGTTTTCCCCCCATGATTATACATTATAATTCTGCAATAGTTCCAGTATTATATTCCCATTCATTTAAAGAGAGATAGCACACAACACATCTGTTAAAACTCAACCACCACCATTGGCTGTGCACTGAATTAGGAAGCGTAACCCAATCAGCTCAGATTTCTATCCTTTCTTAATGCAAAAGATTTAAAAATTCAGTTTGCTGGAACATCTGCTAGGCTCTTTCAGCCTTAACACATGATACTTTATTTACTCTCCTATTTGACAATGCCAACATTTTATTCTAAGGCAGAACTGTGGCAAACATACAACTCCTAAATTTAGACATCAATGAGGTGCTATAGAATTAATCATTCATACAGTATATTTCAAGCTTACTTGTTCGTTTTTTATATAGAGAATATTTTTTTATACTTGTCAATGTAACCCATTTTGACTGGGATTCCCCCCCCCCTAAACACATTGCAAAGTATAGCTCTGGTTTCTCTCAAATTTCAACCGTAGCAGGGACTCATATTCAGACATACGACACGCAGAACCAAACTACATGACTCGGAAAATGCACAAGAGTTTGTCAACCCAAACAATCAAGGGATGCAGTCTATTTTGACCACAAGGGCCACCATTACATCAATGGTCAATATCAACAAATTTAAGAATAGTTGAAAATGCAATAGGTATAAGTGAATTTCTAAAAAGCCAATCTTTCAATCAGTCAACATGTATAAAGTATCGTGCACTTACCAGTGACTTGGTGAAAGGCCGAGCCAGAGTAAATAGGAGGGTGTACAACCACCAGTTGTGATGAAGGGATGAGTAGATCATATTTCCAGGATGCAATGCATTTGAGATAACTCCATGGGGGGAAAGCCGACGATTTAGTTCATTTGATAGAAGAATATTGCAAAGCTTAGATCTATTGTAGGCCAACATAGCCCAATAATCTTTCTTTGATGGTGACAGCAAGTTGAAGTCAAGTTTTCCCGAGTTCTCTTTAATATTCACGAACCTTCAAAGCCAGAACAAGCAAAAAAAATTGTATGAGTGTTGCAATAAAATTTCTGTTTGGTTCTTTGGGAAAGAAAAAGAAGGATGGATGGATAGATGGATGGATGGATGGATGGATGGATGGATGGATGGATCCCCTCAGGGTGCCACCGGTCAGAGAATGCCGACTGGTGGCCCCCAGGGGGAGGGAGTTCTCTGTGGGTGCGCCTGACCTGTGGAACCGTTTACCGGTTGAGCTCCGGATGGCTCCCGACCTTCAATCCTTCCGACGTGATCTAATAACCTATTTGTTTGAACAAGCCGGCCTGGTCTGATGGGTTTGGGTTTTAATTATTGTTTTTAAGTAATTTATTTATTGTATTTGGGCACTATGGTTTAATCTGTTAATTTTTGTATTTTGGTATTTATTGCCCTGTTCACCGCCCTGAGTCCTTCGGGAGAAGGGCGGTATACAAATTAAATTAAATTAAATTAAATTAATTAATTAATTAATTAAATGGATGGAAGGAAGGAAGGAAGGAAGGAAGGAAGGAAGGAAGGAAGGAAGGAAGGAAGGAAGGGGTATAGCCTGCTCCCCAAACTGTCCAGATTCAATCCAGGGTAGGCAGAAATATGGATTTTGAGAATGCTTCTGAATCTGTAATTATCCTGGCATAGCAAACAGCAACAAATATATTCCTAATTTGCAGAAATAGTTTTAGAATGAGTTATATGTTACACATCCTTGATTCTGTTGATGGCAAGATTTAATACTATCCTCTATCACAAACTCTTATGCATATGTTCAGACTCCAAAGTTGAAACAAACGTACATGGACTTTTCAAAGACCTTACCTATCATTCTTGGAGGACCAAGGCAATCTTCCTTCTAATTGTAAATTATCTGGATTGAACCCAACAGGCAGTTGGATGCTTCCCACTAAATAACAATTGTGAACTTTCTGCAAAAATGACCACATTCTTTGCTGTAGCAATGGTGATTAAAACTGGATAGATGGACGGAAGTTGGAAGGGACCTTGGAGGTCATCTAGTCCAACCCCCTGCTCAGACAGGAAACCCTACACCACTTCAGATGGTTCCTTGAGAACCTTGGGATGTAATCCATCTGGTCCTGGTGATTTGAACTTGTCTAGGCTGGATAAGTGCTCACTTACCATTTTCTTGCCAATCATAACTTGTGTTTATAATCTGTTTTTTATGGTACTGTTTTTGATAGGTTGGACTGTTGTTTTTTTTCCTTTTGTGTAAAGACAGATGCAAAAAACGAGTTAAATAGTTCTGCTTTCTCCATGTTGCTTGTCACCTTCTTGCCACTTTCCCCCACTAATGGACCAATCATTTCCTTAACTTTTTTCCTGTTTTTTATATGTTGAAAAAAGCATTTTTTGTTATTTTTGACTTTGGTCGCAAGCCTTAGTTCATTTTGAGCCTTAGCTTTCCTCACTTCATCTTTGCAGGCACGGGCTATTTGCTGATATTCTGACTTAGTTATATGCCCCTCTTTCCACTTTTTATACTTGTCCTTTTTATCTTGCCATACACCATTGTGATTCAGAACAGTGAGCACAGGATTAAGAGCAACAGAACAAAAATATTAATACATATACATATATAAAACATTTAGAGACAGGACACTGTAAATAGAACAGAATGAACTTCAGTCTCTTATTTCCAAAATAACCTTTCCAACAAGGCAAGGACATTTTTTCCTAGTCCTCAGAAAATAATGAAGGATGTCTGTCTGTCTGTCTGTCTGTCTGTCTCTCTCTCTCTCTCTCTCTCTGTGTATGTGTGTGTGTGTGTGTGTGTGTGTGTGTGTGTGTGTGTGAGAGAGAGAGAGAGAGAGAGAGAGAGAGAGAGAGAGAGAGAGAGAGAGAGAGAGAGAGAAGAGAGTAAATAACTGCAATTAGCAAGCACTGTAATTGGGGCAAAAGATTTATGCGTTTCCCCTCTTTGCAAGTCCAAGCTGACTAATAGGACAATTTTAGCCATTGATCTTCCCCTCTTTCTGCTTTCCAGTGCACTAGCCTTCCACACTCTGGAATCTAAGTGCTCAAATAACTACAGATGAGACTTGCTGCTTCTCAGCATTGTTTCAGATTAAAAATTGATGGCTTAAAAAGGGGCAGTAATCGAGGTGATTCGCCATCAATAGTTTTTAAGGTATAAAAGAAAAATGTGAACAAAGCTAGAAGGAGTGGTGGCAGAGTCTAATGTTTTTAAGTGTTTTTAGTTTGGTCTGACAGTCACTAAACCCCAGCTGTTTGTTTGTGGATGTTATTCTAACAAAGTGGCAAACCATGGAAATATTCTACAGGCAGTAGCTGGATTCTTGTACATAACCACAAGCATACATGTACACATTTGATTTGCATAGGAGTAGGAAAAAAATGAAAAATATTTTATGGACGGGAGGGAGGGAGGGAGGGAGGGAGGGAGGAAGGAAGGAAGGAAGGAAGGAAGGAAGGAAGGAAGGAAGGAAGGAAGGAAGGAAGGAAGGAAGGAAGGAAGGAAGGAAGGAGGTGGTGTAGCCTGCTCCCCAAACTGTCTTCTACAGAGCCAGGCATTAAGACGCAACATCTATGCTGTGACAGATAATCATGCTTTGAAGTGCTGTAAGGCTTCCTAGTACATTGATGGACTTTCACAATTCATGATTTGTGAATTGGGGGCAATGTGCTGACATTGTAAACAGCCCAGAGAGTCCTGTAACTAAAGCACTGTGGGGCGGGTATATACCTAAGTCTAAATGCTATTGCAGTTGCTATATTCTTGAATGCACAAAATTCCCAAATATTCTGGATCTTTGTTGGGCTTTCAAAAATGGCTCTACAAACTTATTCCAGTCCTCAGTTGGATGAACAGGACACATGTTCCTTTTCCTTTCTTCCATTCTCTCAACATCTGAAAAAGTGATTCTGAAAACAGCCAGAGAGAGCGTATATCCCTTCAGTTATTCCAATTCCCATCAGTCCTACCAAGCACAGCCAATACCTACAGAGGAAGGGAACTGAAGTCCAACAGTAGGTATAAAGAAGTGAGGCTGGATTAAGTTGATGGCCTTTTAAATTAAGAAAAGGATAGAATAGAATAGAATAGAATAGAATAGAATAGAATAGAATAGAATAGAATAGAATAGAATAGAATAGAATAGAATAGAATAGAATAGAATAGAATAGAATAGAGAACAGAATAGAATAGAACAGAGCAGAACAGAACAGAACAGAACAGAACAGAATAGAATAAACAGAGTTGGAAGGGACACTGGACGTCTTCTAGTCCAACCCCCTGCTTAGGCAGGAAAGCCTATATTTTAAGTTTCTTAAAAAGGTCTAGTGTTGGAATTAGAGTTACAAACAAACTAACAACAAATATTCCCACTTATTCTAATATAATGCTTAGGAAAGTTGGAATTATTTTGTATAGCAGGAAAAAAAATGATTGACACTGGCTTTGGTATTTTCAAATAGATTGCAAATGTATGTGATAAGACATAGCAGGTAGTGAACTCGTCCTGCTAATTTCTCACGGATATGGTAAAACTCGCAGCCATTTTCAATGATCATATTTAAACATCTAATTTAATGCATGACAAAACCTGAGAAATGGAGAGGCAATTAGTAGTTGGATCAGGAGACACACCAATTACATATTGGGGGACAGGTTTTCCAGAAACCCTGGCTGATCTTGAGTAAGTAAACAGAGGACAATATTTTGTTTGTTCTTTCTCAGCCTTGACCTTCCCCCATTTGGGAGATTTAATTCTTGTGCTAAATGTCTAAGTCATTCAGGTTATGGGTGTCTCAAAGATGTTTGTTTGTTTTTCCAAAAGCAACTGGACTTTGTTCTTTCCTTGAAGATGTATCGCTTCTCATCCAGGAAGCCTCATCAGTTTGGGCAGGATGGGTGTGTGTGCGTGTGCGTGTGTGTGAAGGAAGGATTAGATCTTACAACATGGAGGGGGGCTAGACGGATTATATTTCTTTGAGCTATACTCATATTTCTGGAGCTAGCCCAACTGGCCTGCCTTGCAATGGAACTCCACTGCTCGCTTTCACACACTTGAAACATAGAAACGCAGAAAAACGTGGCACAATTTATAAAAGTAAGGGCCTAGAGGACTTTGTTGATGCTGGGATTGTTCTCACCTAATTGACATTTCATGTCGTCACTCTGGGCAGGATTGATATGGGCATTTTGTACTGCTTCCTTTCATTTCAGCCATCATAAATTTAAAATGGCTAAAGTCAATCTTTCGGCGATGTTGTCCTTTCTATCAAGAGTCCTTATACTGGAATTAATAAGAGGATTCAGCCTAACTCTGGGCCATTCCCTGTCTGCTAAATCCCAGGAGCTACTGTACATCTTAGGAAAAGTGATTTTTTTTTAAAAAAAGAGAGAGTCAGAAGCATCCTTCCCACTGCATAGTTGAAACATGAAGAAGGGGAAAAATAAGCACATTCTAGATATTCCTAGTCAAAACGTTTTTGTAGCACAGAAGAAAGGTTTTTATTTTTTTATTTTTATTTTAGGAACAAAAAACATTGCTAGGTTTTCTTACTTTGGGAGAGAGAGACAGACAGACAAAGGGGGGGGCAGAGATGCTAGCTGAGCAGCATAAGCAATAGCTTTGATACTGTTAGGCATTTTGAACAGGATTTTTCAAGGATGGTGGGCTTCGCTACAAAGGTGGCTAGAAGAAGACAGGAGTTAGTCAACAACAGCTTTGCCAATTCCACATTCCCTAGCCACTAGAAAACATTATGCCGTATTGCAATCTCAAGCAAAAGAGTTTCCAAATCAGGATTTAGTGGTGAAAGCATTCAGAACACACTACTTCCTTTGGTCCTTCTGAAATTCCTTGCCCAGCCATGAAGAAACACCCACACATACATATTCAGAGAGACAGAGACAGAGAGAGAGAGAGAGAGAGAGAGAGAGAGAATCACAAATGTGTATTTAATCTAAAAGTAATTGCATTAGCTTCCAATTAGAGTAAAGGTGAATTCTTCCTGGCATGGTACTGGAGATGTTGAATGACAAATCAATAAAAGCCACACCATTCAGATTTAATCAATTATTGTTTCATCAGCTAGCAGAACAAAAGCCTTCCTCTGCTTCAGTATGACAACTAAGGCACAATTTAGTCACAGAACTGGATCTTCGGTCCAATTCACCTAGTTTCCAGTAAGCATCTGAATATTTTATTTATTTACTTTGGCACACAAGATCCCAAGAACCGTAGCAGTGAGCAAAAAGCATCTCTCCCAGGACAGCCTGTAAATGGTCTCTGCCACTTGTGGAAGAAGAAAACCATGTGGCATCTAAAGGCCTTGAGAGGACAATCCTAGGGCCATTACCATTTCATTGTAATTTTTAATGCATAGGGAAAGACAAAGATCAATCAGATGTGATCAATCAAACATTAAATTCAATTTATGTTTGGGTTCCTCCTACTCTGAAGCCCCAGCAGGCTACTCAAATGCCACATGAAAGAAAGCAAATCCTAATGGTTTTTCTTTTCATCTAGTTCTTTTTAACAACGCTGTGAAATAAAGTCGAGTTGTGTGAACGGATCAGAATCACTCTGGGTGCTTTTTGGTTGACCACCTAGCACTCTAGTAGATGCTCTCCAAATATTTTGTACTATGGCTTCCCAACTTCCTTGTCATTGACTAAAATAACTCAGATTGGTAGAAGAAGTTCAGCACATCCCAAAAAGGCCAATTTGGCCATCCTTTCACTGCACTACAGAATAGTTTTCAAATATAGAATTCTAAACATAGTTATTTTCTATCACAACTTTCTTTTAAACACTATACACTGGCTTTGAGTTAAGATGGTTAAATGGGATCCTTTCAGATGGAGGGATATCTGGTCATGGTAGTTGCTTTATGGAAGCTTGTTGTTGTATGAAATTGTACTTTTAATTTTGGGAGCTCCCAGTCATTGGGAGTCAGGCAACCTCAAAATTTAACATTGTATTAAAATATATATATTTTTCCCACTTAGGAACTGACTCAAACTATTTGTTCCAGAGCAAGCAGGGGAAAAAGTAAGAAATAAAATCAAAACACTAAAAATGTTCAGTGAAAGTCTCAGGAAAAAGGTTCAATTGTTTTTCAAAAAATGCCGACTACATTCCTCCAGAACTAACCTGTGTGATTCAGAAGAAACCATCACAACTCTTGCAGGAGCTGAGCGGCAAAGAACATCTTTGAGGAGCTGAATGAGATAAAAGTGTCCCAAATGATTCACCTGGAAGGTCCTCTCCAGGCCATCTTCAGTTAATTGCCAAGGAAGACCAAAAACACCAGCATTGCAGACTAGCACATGGAGAGCTCTGTAAACACAAATGTGGAAATTGTATATTTAATTAGAGCAATCTTCAGGAAAAAATGGTGGCCTTCAGATGAGTTGTGTCCTTATTTCTAGCCAATTAAAAAGCCTCAGTGCCATTTTGGGGGGGGAAAAACATACCTCATAAAAGCTGTCACAGAGCTACAGTGTTGACAGATCTGTCCCATGCTCTTATACAGAAAAATATAGTTGGGTTTCCAGGGAGGAAATTCCTTCTGCATATCTATCTCAAGAAACGTCACAACAAAGTGGAGCAAACTCAGTGAATATTTTACAAATATGAGATAGTTATTTGCTACTCGAGCCAAACAAAACTTCCAGATCTCACTGAATAGGAACTACTTTAGAATAATGGTTATTATCAAGTTTAAATGAGCTGTGGTGGCACAGTGGTTAGAATGCAGTACTGCAGGCAAATTCTGCTGACTGCCGGCTGCCAGCAGTTTGAATCTCCCCAGCTCAAGGTTGACTCAGCCTTCCATCGTTCTGTAAAATGAGGACCCAGATTGTTGGGGGCAATATGCTGACTCTGTAAACTGCTTAGAGAGGGCTGTAAAGAACTGTGAAGCAGTATATAAGTCTAAGTGCTATTGCTAAGTGCCAAATAGCCCATGGTCCAAATCTTCAGCTATCATAATGTATATTACTTGATCAGTATGTCACTTTTTTCATAGTCTACATCTGTGTTTCCCATCCTTGGTAACTTCCAGATCTGTGGACTTTAAATCCCAAGATTCTCAGCAATGGCCTTCCCAATGATAAAATTCTGGGCATTGAACACACACATTTCTCTTCTACAGAAGGATACATTGGTCTGCATTTTAGCAGGACTCAAAAGAAAACTATGAATTACATTCATAAGTTACATAGCTGTACTCCAGAAGCAAAAGTTATATTGAATAGGAAACATTAATTCATAAATAAGCATGCTTAAAGTCCAGAATTAAGAAATTTTCTTCACTTCTGTTAAAAAACAATGACGAAAGTATAATCATGTATATTAGTCCAAAGATTCATATCCACTTTAAAAAAAAACTTTAAAAAAGTTATAGCAAGTAGTGCTTTTAATCAATGTATTTGTTAAAAGTTCCATTATATCGATTGTTATTGCACTTTGTAATATTCTTCATGGTTTTATTATTTTAAATTAAAATTTTAATTAAAATACTGTACACACAGACCCTTTAAAAATTCTCTCATTAGCCATAAAAGCTATAAAACTGCAAAATGCTTACGGCTTTATTTGCAGCAAAAGATACTATAGCTGTACATATTAAATCATAAATATTTTACATGCTTATCTTCCCAACATGCCCCTCATGCTTGGTTCTACCAAAGGATAAGACCTTTTAACTCAACTAAAACCCAATGTATCTTGAACTCTACTTTCACACGGGTTGAGATCATTTGGCCGAGGAATTGTAGTCGCAACACATCTGGGAGGCACCATTGTCTATCAAGCATGGTTTCTCCTTTTAAGACTACAACTACAATGCCCCAAACCACTAGGGGAAAGATCAGTAGACCAAGGAATTTGGGAGTTACTTTTTTTTTTACCTGTGAAATCCAGAATATGTGTGCCTTAATTTAAGAACACCAAAAAAGGAAGGAATCTTCAGCAATTTGACTGACCTTTGTGAAACTAAGGCACAAAAGTTCTATCTCACTGAAAAGTAGCCTTTGAAAAACATTCAGCTTCTGTGCAGTTACGATTGTTCAACACTAAACTTAGTGCCATTAAGAAGCTACTTCAATAAGACTTGGAAGACCTTCAGGAGACATAAAGCCCAGAATCATATGTGATACTACATCAAGACCCTGGGAACAGAGAGGAAAGCAAAGCAGAAATATTCTAGGAGGCTCCTTGCTATGAGTAATTTTCTTGATTTGAGCCAGTTTGCCCCAGCCCGATTTAAAAAGCAGCTGATCTCTTGTTGGAAGCAACCATCTGATCCCAAGCGCTTTTGTGATGTTTGGGTGTTGAATCACCTCATGAAACCCTGACCTCCAAACTAGCTGACAACCCTGACTTGGATCTTTGAACTGTGGACTGTATTTGAACTATTCTTTGTACGCTCCTATTAAAAGCAAAAATTCACTCAAGCTTCTTTCAGAAGCTCTGTTTAGCTTGCATTCTTTGTCTGCTGTTATCTCCTTGACTTTGAATAAAGTGCTAATTTCTATAGCAACTACGTACATGTGTATTTGAAACCAGAAGCAGAACAGAAAGTGTTAACAGGATCATAAGCAAAAGAGACCATTGCGAATTCCGAAGAAGACTGTAAGATCTTTAGGGAGATACTTGCATTTGCAGAAGAGAGAAAGAGAAATAAATCTTCTTAAAGAAGGAAACTCAAGCACCCATTTGAACTTAAAACAATGATATCTGATGATCTGTGAAAAGCTCAGAACTGTTTCTTCAAAGGTTTCTGCTAAGTATGTGTATATCCCCGTGGAAGACACTTCGCCTGGGACTGCTTTGCAGTGGAGCAGTTCCTCTGCGTGAGATTGATCTGCTGCACATCAACTAGGTAGGTGTCTCTGCCTTCTACTATTGTCAGAAAAGGCGTAATTTTTTCCCTATTACAAATGTTATAAACCTCTATAAAGTCTGATCAGGTAATCTAGACAAGTTTGCATGAAGCACCAATGAAAATCTGGTTAAATAAGGTGGCCAGATAAATCTAGAAGAGCTTTCTGTTGCTTTTAGTGTCACCCAAAGGAGGAAACCACACAACACAAATTGTATTTATAAAATTTAATAACTCACCCTTTGGCTTAATTAGATGTTCTGGCTCACAATTATAAGATACAATATAAAAACATAGTGCAGTAACTAAAACAGCAAAGGCTATTAAAACAAGCAGAAATTGAAATTAGCACATTTCTACTTTAGAGATTATCATAGATATTTTTCATCTTTGCATTTTAAAGGGCGGAGTCTGCCTCACTGCTGCGAGAATTGTGCATGTTTCTTCTTCATTTTTAATGGAAATTTGTATTTCTTTTATATTTTTCCATGCAGAATAGGGATTGCAAGAATTCTAAAATCTTCAAACCAATTGTAATAAATTTTAATTCAGAATACCTCTGGGGGAAAAAATCCTGCTGGTCAAATATTGCTGAAATAAAATAATCTATCTCACATTCATTAAGCAACATTTATTTCACACTATATACATACACACATTTTACATGTATGTACACAATAGCCATTAACTTTTCTACTAATATCCTCATTCGCATTACATTCAAACCATTCTGAATCTAACCATTGTTCCATAATCACCCAAATTTAAGCTACATCTTTCCAAAGCTTATTTGCTGTGTCTATTGAAACATAAATCCTGTGAGGAATTCTATATATGAAATACAGAAATACTGTATATGTTGGCTTCTCCTGGGTGTAAAATGTGTTGCTTTTAAATTAGCTTGCTGCAGTACATGAGTTTTGTTCTGATCCAGCAGAATCCTTCCTCTGTTCTAATGGCCATAATGATCACACCATTTTAGACTTGTGATGCTTCATGCTCTGCTATGTAATTATCTCCAACAAAACTCTTGGCATGAATCCTGAATATATTTTCTGAGGTCAAGAAGAGTAGCATGAGAAATTCCCCTGCCAAGTAACCTTCAATTGCCAGAGATGAAGGTATTAATATTTTGAACCTCTGTCCTTCTAGCGGGACACAATGCTACTACTTCACCATTTAAAGCTCCAGCACTGACACTGTCTTATCTTAGGTCTCTCTGTAGTGTGACAAATCTCAGACAGGAGCAAAATTATTAGCATAATACCCAAGGAAAAGAGTCTATATAAATTGACATTATATCGCAATGAAAATTTATCTAGTAAGTTTAATACAAATGAATGGCATTAATCGGGTGTGCAGATAGTCCTTGACTTACAACCATTTGTTTAGTGACTTTGTTCAAAGTTATAGTAGCGCTGAAAAAAGTGACTTATGACTATTTTTCACACATACGACGGTTGCAGCATTCCTATGATCACATGACTGAAATTCAGATTGCTTGGCAAGTGGCATGTACTTATGACGGTTGCAGTGTCATGGGATCAGCTTTTGCGACCTTCTGATTAAGCAAAATCAAAGGGGGGGTAGCCAGATTCACTTAACAACCAAGTTACTAACTTAACAACTGCAGTGGTTCACTTAACAAATGTGGCAAGAGAGGTCATAAAATGAAGGGGGGAACTAACAACTGTCTTGCTTAGCAACAGTCATTTTGAGCTCAATTGTGTTTGTATGTTGAGGATTATCTGTATTTCCTTAAACAATGAACAACACCATGTTAGGAGTCATGACTCCCAATCCTTAAAAAAACCTCCTCAATCACTGTGAGCAATTTGCTAAGAATGAAATAAAAATATGTTTTTGCTTGCTATTATTGAAGAGACAGCTCCAATTTGTTGTCCTCAGCCTCTCTGCCCCCAAATAGTAGATGCTCAGTCATATGTTATTTATGCACACTGAAAAACGGTCCTTCACCACTCTCTCCACTGAATCATTTGCTTGTTGGTTAAGGCTCCTTCATTAAGCTGCTATTCAACCAAGGGAGCTATTTGTCATTCTTCAACTTGCAACATTCCTAGGCTTAGGTATCAGCTGAATGACTGATATGGCATATTTAGCATTTAGGGAACAGCCTGTGGGAGCTCATTAGAATGCACACAAGGCAATCCTTTTTTAAAAAAACAAAACAAAACATGGATGAAATTAAGCCCTTCTTCCCCTGGGCAAAGATCTGGGTCAAAACCAAGTCTCTTTTTCACATTCAGATCCAGCAAAGCATTTTCCAAAAAAAATTTCCAGACTGGAAAAATCTCAAACTCTGCTTGATATGAGTGTAGAAAATTTTTGCACAGACCACATCTTTCTTCATGTCCAATCCGTGCCTCATTTTATCTTATTTGTTTGTTAGTTTTGATCTGTACCTGGGTCTTCTATTTCTTGTACTGGAAGCATCGTGGGTGAGGCTGCCCAAGGCAAATATAATTTCAGCTCAACCTAGAGACTTCGACAATTGGCAAAGAACTAAATCTTTACTGCAGTTCAGGAGCTATGGCCTTTGCAACCTGGTGACAAAAACTGAACAGGTGTTTGGAGGCCAAGACGGAATAGATTCTCTCTTTCCATACCAACATGCTCTTCTCCTGCATCTCCTTTTGCAAAAGAGCTTTTGGTTCCAATTTTTATGTGTGCTGCAGGTGTTAACTGCATATTTATATCTTCAACATTCTTGCTCTGAGAATCATTTACCAGTAAAGAACATGGATTCAAAAGTTGTTATTTTGACCATTCCCATCTCAAACAATCCAAACCAAGAAATGTATTTAATATTACTTTTCATTCATCATGGTTTCTTTCAAAGGATCTTGAACTTTTGCTCGGAGAGATATTAATGAAACTGTATTCCTACAAACAGCCACCTCTTAAATCTAGAACCCAGCCTTCCTCATCTGCTCTAGCATATGCTTAGATTGCTACGTTATTCCCTTTGACCATTTTTTTCTGAAATGTATTGGGTAGCTGCTAGCAGTCAGTTGATCTTGTCTGCCATTGGAACCCATCCAAATTCAGAATAGAAAATGGCATTTTGCATTTTATGTATATTCCTAATATGAGTGTGCCTATACATTATGACAAAGACACCCAGTCCCATATATCACAGTCATTGCTTTCCTTAACCTTCATAGGTTTCTCGCTTTTTCCCATGTTGTTGTCATAACTCTCAAAGGCATTCACACTTTCTGTGATTCACATTTATAATTACTGGTCTTAAAACAATATATTTATTGGAGTTGCACAGAGGGAAGAGAGAACAAAGAAATGTTTTTTATTTTATTTATCAAATTTAGATACTATACCACCCACCTCACTCATAGCCTGTGAATTTGTAAATCTGCGATTCTGTAAATTATGCCCCTTAAAATAATAAACAAAAGTATAAAAACTACTTAGCTCTTAAATCTCATTTGAAGTATACAGACCATATTATTGCAATATATATATATATATATATATATATATATATATATATATATATATATATATATACATATATATACATATATATATATACACATATATATATACACATATATATATACATATACATATACATATACAATATACATATATACATATATACATATATACATATATACATATATACATATATACATATATACATATATACATATATACATATATACATATATACATATATACATACATATATATATATATATATATATATATATATATATATATATATATATATATATATATTACAATAGCCTCCCATCTATGGTAACTTTGATTCAGCTACAGCAATGCAAACTCTACTAATATAGTAAGAACAAAGTAATTGTTCCTAAGTACTTACAGATTCTTAGATTTGAAGGTTTCAGCAAATTCCCATACACTTTGAAGAGATGCAAGATCTAAGGTGATTGCTTCTACCTTGGCTTTGTGCTAAAATGAGTAAAAGTTAAAAGTTCAAAAGATCAATATACTTATTCCACAGTATCATCTGATAACAAACATGCAACAACATATGTTTAAATACTCTTATTTAATCATAGTGGTACAGATTACAACACTTTGAAATATGTAGAGATTGTTTAAAGGGTTTTTTATGCTGAGGGTGCATGCATGCAGCCAAAGTAAACCCTGAAAGTGGTGTGAATATTTATTCAAACATCTCAACATATTTCCAGATAAACCAAAAGGTTGACCCAAAAGTTTGCTAGATCTTTAAATTCTTATCACCATTACCAGCAGAATAAATAAAACTGAGCAGTATTCTTTTTTAAAAAAATATCAAACTGTTCATAAATGTACTGGCCTTTTCTGCCAACAAATATAACTCTCATAAAACTCGCTAAAAGTACCTTAAAATTACAAAATTAGCCAAAGTTCATCAGTTAAAATCTGCTAGGCTTGATGAGTTAGGCAAAATCTAATATGAACTGTTGTATTAGATTTTAGGAACAGGAAAGTATTTAAATAATTTAAATCAATATAGAAAAATATCCAGTTCAGAGACTACAATCATCAGATTATTTTTTATTATTAGACATTTTAAAGGAAGAATATAAAAGTAAAGATTTGCCCTGTCCAGTGATGTCCGATTCTAAGGGGTGGTAACTTATTTCTGTTTCTTAGCCAAGGGAACCAGCTTTGTCCAAAGATCCTTTCTGTGGCCAAGTGGCCGGCATGTGATGAGGTATACTGAACACTGTTACCGCCCCACCAAAGTGATACCTATTTATCTACCTGCAATTTGTATGCTTCTGAACTTCTGGGTGGGCAGGAGCTGGGGCAAATAATAGGACCTCAACCCATTGTGCAGCACTCAGATCTCAAACCCCGTCTGTCAGTTTTCCAGCTGACAAGCTCAGCATCTTTAACCAGTGAGCCATCACGCCCCCACAAAAGAAAGAATATAAACAAACACAACGAAAAGTAAGAAAGAGAAATTTAAATGAGTAAACAAGGGATCTGAATGTGTCATGGGAATTACAGTTTTCCAATACCTAACTAATTATGTAACAATACAATGAGTTTCTCATTTTGGTTTTTTTTTATAAAAATCCTAAAAATAACTATAAAGCCCTGAGCTAAAAAATAAAAATAAAGATCAGGAACACATACAAAATCACCAAACAGAATTATAATAAATTGAATTGATTCTGAGAATTTACTCTGATTTTCCCATGAAGTTAAAATATAGGGTCTATACATTGAAAAAAGAATTTAAATGAGGTAAAAATCAACTCATTAACTTTCTGTCCAGGCATTTTAAAAACCAACCTTTCTAAAACATGTGCTCCCAAAACATATAGTATCCTTGCAGTAGTTAGCATATACAAAGCTAATTCAGCATAATTTAAAGTAATGAATGGTTTATCAAATTTAATAAAACTGTTGTAGTTTAAATTCAACTGTTAAGATTTATTTCATTCTACTGTGCATTAGTTTCCAGAATTGTTGTGCTTTACAATATTGCAACCAAATATTAAAAAATAATACAACATTACATTTTCAGCAATTTTTAGAAAATGAATTGTTCATTTTAGCAATCGGTATTGGAGTAATATACCAATAATAAAATATCTTATACCAATTTTCCCTAAGTATAATGTTCAGAGTAAATGTAATGTTCTTTTTCCATTGTAATTTCCTCTGCTACACTTCTATCACTGCATTCAAATTCTGTACCTTTTTAATCATACATTCTTTTGCTTGTTTAGACTCTGAATCATACTTCCCCAGCCATTTATAAGTAAGTCCCAGCAAATATTCTGAATTATGTTTAACTAGTTGTTGTTTTTTTTTAATTCAATAACGTTTCTTACCATTCATTCCTCTTTATCTGTGCAATTATTTTAATGCTATGCTATCCATCTTGAAACCAGTAGACTAAACCATTGTGGAGAATCTCAGAAGATTTCATCATCTTGCTAATAATTAAATTTTCCAGTTAGAACACATTATGAATTTTCCACTGAACCAATTTCTGGAACTTACTTCCTCATAAAACTAGACATTTAACAATGGAGTGATAGGAGAGACATCTTATTATTTCCCTATACGTGACCTAGGCATTCAATACGGACTTGCCAAGCAAAGCCTTCCTCTGAAGATCCCAGTGCTCAGATAGCACACAAAGGTAAAGGTAAAGTTTCCCCTGCACGTGCGTGCTAGTCATTTCCAACTCTAGGGGCCGGTGCTCATCTCCGTTTCAAAGTCGAAGAGCCAACGCTTGTCTGAGGACGTCTCTGTGGTCATGTGGCCGGCATGACTAGATGCCAAAGGCGCACGGAACGCTGTTACCTTCCCACCGTAGTGGACCCTATTTTTCTACTTGCATTTTTATGTGCTTTCGAACTGCTAGGTTGGCAGAAGCTGGGACGAGTAACAGGTGCTCACTCTGTTACGCGGCACTTGGGATTCGACCTGCCAAACTGCCGACCTTCTGATCGACAAGGTCGGCGTCCTAACCCACTGAGCCACCGCGTCCCTAGATAGCACATACAACTCCACAATTACATACTACATTATCATCATCATCATCATCATCATCCTAACTCAATCCTGCCTTCACTTGGCCAAAAAGAACTTTGCAATACACAAAACGGATACAACCAGCGGGTATCTGGTGCAGAAGAAGAAAAAAAATGCCTTTTCCCCCCCTCTCTTTCCTTTAAAAGGTACAATGCTCTGTTTTCGTCTCCAAGGAGAAAATAAAAAGGCTGCCACAAACACAAGGACAACAAGGGGTCAAAAAACATCAAGCAGTTCAGCAGATTAAACCACAAGCTGTTACTTAGCATGCTCTTGGGAACAGTGATTCAAGTCCACACACTATTACTCAGGTAATGTTTTTGCTCATTCTGGGCAGCGTTGCAGGTCTCTCCTGCTGGTTTTGAAACCAAAGAGACAGCACTTGCGATATTATGAAGGGAAGAGAGAGTGAATGAGCGTCCGCTTGGGTGTTCCTCCTTCCGTTCAATCCTTCCACCAGTCAAAGCTGAGAGAAAGGAGGTGTGCTCTTGAGAAAGAATACAGAAATGAAAATAGATCAATAAATGGGTAACTTTGAAACATAGATTACCCAAGCTATGAAGATGGCTTGCAGTCTGACATTTCAAGCAATAAGCTGAACCCCTGCTTAGTTGTAAAAATAAGGCGCTTTCTCTTGTGGAGGCAACTGGGGGTTCCTTCCCCCCCTCCCAACTGTTAAATTAATCTGAATTTCTACAGCTTTGTAGATTTAGGACAAGAAAGGTTAGTGAGAAGAACCACCTTCTGTGGGAGTATTTCTCAAGCACCTTAAGTAGAAGGCTTTGAAAGGTCACACATTCAAATAATAATAAAAATAACAATGAGAGTTTCTAGGGTACCATTCACGAACATACATAAATGATAAAGACAGAAACATATGCAATGAACCCTGGCTTATAGAGTAAAAAAAAGTCACTAAATCTTCACAAATCTGACTTTTTTAACCCCTCATTAACTTACATTTACAAGCTGTTCTCACTATTCATAAAAACTAGTGTATTTTTAAACTATCCTTTTCAGTCTTAATGTGGCTACTTGTAGCAAAAAAAAACCAAAACTATAATGGTTTAATCAATCAATAAACTTTTATTTGGTCATTGACCAGCCTAATATAACGATTTAATAGCTCTTGTGGACTTTTTGCATAAAAATGAAAAAAAAATGTGATTTAAGGTTTTTGATGGTTAGAAAGGATAAATTATAGAAAGAAGAGTCACGATGTAACCTTTACATAGAGAGGTTAAAATATAAGTGTACTTATAATTGCTATATTGCTTCTTATTTATAGCTTTTTTCATTTTTTTTCTACTTTTCTTCTTTTTCTTGTACTTTTAATTTTTTTTCAATATTTCAGGTTCATAATAGAAACAGTAATCTATAATCAGTGACTTAAAAAGAGATGATTTAACAGCATCCTTCAAGCTCTCTGCTAATGTCATAAATTTACTATGCAGATAACTCTTATAATTTCATCCCATATTGTTTTAATATTACATGATGCTTTGTGTCATGAAGTCTTAAGTGGTGGTGTGTTAACAGACATTTCGGTGTGTACCCCTACAGCTCTTTTATGCCTAGATATCCTTTAGAAATTACTATCCAGATTAAGAGACTAGATTCTGCTAGGGCATCCTACAGTTTTCCCATGCAAACTCCACTGAACCTAACTTTTGAAAACAGTTTTCTACTAAATATAGTTGCAAAGCTCAGTTGCAGGGAATAATATCAGAAAGGATAAAAGAAGCTTGTTTTAAGCCATGGCTTTCTACAGAACACCCCTAAGATGAATAATAATGAAACACATAAATAAATTGTAGCTATCCGCGTGTATGTGTATGTGCACCACTTGTGGGAAAGTGATATAGTTTCATCATCATTTAATAAGCAAGTAACTTTAAGGGGGAAAATCAGCAGGGTGGACTTGGAAAGTTTTGTGGAAAGATTCGTTTAAATCGTGGGTTCATTTGTTTCTGATGAATTAGCTTTCTCATATACTCTTCAATTCTGACCATAACCACACAGATCAAAAACACTGGCTCCTTTTAACTAGCTATCCCAGATTGTTATCAAAGCAGTTCTTGAGTCACCACTCTTGTTTGGTGCACATAAAAGCAGGAATGGATGTGTCTTATCTTCTCATAACCAGGGGAAATGAAGAAAAAGAATATATAAACCCAGGCATCTAATATTCAGCTTAAATTTAGCTTTTACCTTTGAACTTGTGCTACAAAACTCTTCCGAAATGAGGGAACATATTACTGAACACAACTGAGCAAGTTATATTCAATTAGATGTTTATGGCGATAGCACACGCTATACATCAACTTTCCCCCCCCCAATGCCTGCTTTAACCATAGCTGCAACTGTCTATGAAGATTCTCAATCATCCAGGTCATAGTTGTCCCAAAGGAGGGTTTTTTTCCCCCAAAAAAAGGCAACTGGACTTCCTTGATTTTTTTTTCTTTGAAAATGTTTCACTTCTCATTCAAGAAGCTTCTTCAATTCCAAGTGACTGGTTGGAAATGGAAGGATTTATATTCTTTTCTTTATATATTTATATTCTTTTTAGAGCTGCGGCACTGAAAACCCACGATTGTCATGATGCTCACATGCACTGTTGGGAGTCTGCTGAGATCTTCGGATAGATCCTTGGACAGATCCTGCCATTCATTCATTCATTCATTCATTCATTCATTCATTCATTCATTCATTCATGTTCTAAGATGGCGGCGCCTGGAATGGCTGCGGCTGCATTGGCTCTTGAAGGCGAATAGTTTTGGGAGGGATAGTGAGGGCTATAGGCCACATGATCAGGAAGATTTTAATGTACTAAGCAACATGGTAGAACTAAGGTAACATACGACATACGACCAACAATCTTTGCTGGCATGGCGAGTTTCTAGTTGTTTTGGAACTGTTGGTGAGACCGTTAAAAGTCGTTGGCACTGTTTGAATTTGTTCTACCAGCAGCAAGATCTGACTGCTGGCCTAGTGATGGATTGTATTGCAAATCAGGGCTGTTCCCAGAGGAGACAGAGAGGACGTGGAGCTTATGGAGCGAAGGAACTGGATGAGGCTGTCGGCAGGCCCAGAGGAAGAGAGAGAGGCTTTTGGAGGAATTGATGGCGGCGGCAGCATGCTCCAGGGGCGAAAAGAAGCAAGGCCTCTTTAAGGAAAAGGTGGAAGAGTCAGGATCAGAAAAAGGAAAGAAGGCGAGGTTGTCAGAATACAAGCGAATTTGAGGGCTAATCCACACGGAGCCCCATTTCCATCTGTCCTGTGTGCCATCGTTCACTCTCTAGAGACTAAAATGGACAATGTGAAATTTGAGCGGGCCACGAACAAGGAGTATATATTGGAGGTGGTGACCCTTTGAAAGCTGTATGCAACGAAATTTCATTTTGATGTATGCCGATTGGTGTACATTCAAAGTGACAATAAAGTTATCATCATTATGTCTATATACCACCTATCTTGCAATTCCTAGGCAGCTTACATGATACTACAAGGAAGAGGTGATCTACTGCCATTCAGGATGGTTGAAAGCAATCAACTGCACCTACATCTACCATCTGTCTTTCCCATTCCTGGTGACCATAATGGATACACTGAAACTATCTGCATTAAACACCTCCAAATATGCCATAATTAGCATTCTTTAAAGAAGGTGAAATCAGTAATGTGGACAGGTTTACCTCCCCAGTCCTTAGAGAACTGCCAAAATTGACATTAGAGAGTTGCAGAGATTCTGGGGGCTTCCTACATCCTGAAGGTACAGGTTGTCCAGCCATACACAATCATTGTCCTCAAGGATCTATGTGGGACAGCCATGGAATTTTATTTTCCTTAGGTTAAACTCTAGAACAGTGGTGGCGAACCTATGGCACGCATGCCAGAGGCAGCACTCAGAGCCCTCTCTGTTGGCATGCGTGCCACCGCCACCAGCAGCAGGTCCATCAGGCCGCCACCGCTGCCCGGAGCAGGAGCACTGCCCAGCACAAAGGAGGCAGAGCGGCCAACTAGCAAGCCCAAGTAGAGGTCACCAACCATTGTCGATTGGTGGACTGGAAGAAAAGGGAGGGGGAAGCATTTTACATGTGTGCATGCGCGCACGGGGCCGCGAGCACGCACGTGCTGCAAATGGGGCGGGGCTAGTGCCTGCATGACATTCACTAGCCCTGCCCTGTTCTTGTGTGGTGCAGTGCCTTGTACCTGCACCCCATGGTGCTGCAGCAGCCATTTTTGCGCCTTGCAGCACGGTGGCCCATTTTTGCGCCCCCGGTTTTTGCGTGCCAGAGGCGGCACTCAGAGGTGCCTCCCTGCCTCCTCCCCCCCCCCCGAGGGCACTACAATGCTGATGCGGCCCTGGCACTTTGCAATAAATAAGTGGGTTTTGTGTTGCGGTTTGGGCACTCGGTCTCTAAAAGGTTCACCATCACTGTTCTAGAAAGTTAGTGACATTAGTACATGGTAGCATTAAGGAAAATTACTCTTTTCATTATGGCTCCACTTGAATTGCTCACTAAATGAATGCCATATTTAATTATATTTTCTTCATTAAATCCCTATTCTTCATCAAAGTGAAATGCGTTGCCAAAGGAAAACATTCATTCAAGGAGGTTTGTTTGTTTAGTATATGATTGATGATATGCAAAATCAAATTTAATTCTTACACAGCTTGTAGTATTGTCCCCCAGTACCCCCAACTCTCCCAATGCTAGGTAGAAGAGGCACTAGACAACATTCTTATTTAATTCCAAAAACATTCCATGTTTACATACAGCAAATCTATTAAAACTGTTTAGAATATAATTGGTAATATTTTTTGCTCATGCTTAGAAAAATGCTTATCAAGCCAGAAGTTTTAACCAGAAAAGTTAAAACACTCAGAAAGCTAGCAATTTCATAATAGGCAATGTATTCAGTTTACAGCTTAAAGATTGTTTAAAAATGAACACTGCACGCTACAGCAGTTTGGCAGTAAACATGATTGTGCATTTATGCCTCGACACTGAAGGAGCCTTTTTCATAGGGATTTTTCATTCTAATGCAAAGGATGATTTACATTAAATATAGGTAAAGTGTGGTTACATTTTCCTGAAGGACTGCAAAGAAGGGAAGAGAACTATAATAAGTTGAAGCATAAAAGCTTTCTGTCATAATATTTATTATAATGGCATATAAAAGAGCTGAAATAAATAATAGATGACTAAAGGTAAATTCACATGATAAAGAATCCTTCAGCAAATACCATTACTTGGTCTGCTTAGAGTTTTATATACAGTTGAAGACTCTTAATAAATAAACTGCAGTTCCTATAAGTTATATAAGTGCTGGTGGAAGGCAGCAGAGGAAATGTAAGATGTACTTTTAAAAAGCACAGAGTGGACATTAGCTAATTTAGTACATAATTATATTCTCCACAGATAGGCAGTGTACATTTTCAGGTATTTAAAAGCTTTAGTCCATGCACCCTCCCCCAAATAAATCCTAAATAGTACACCACTCAAACATGTCCCTTTCAGTAGCAGAGAAGAAAGCTTGTCCTCCAGTTTAATGAAGCAAATTCCAGTCACTTACACCTGGGAAACACAGAAGGCAAGACGGAGGAAATTATATTTATAGTCCAAGGGATAAAATGTGTTTAAAAAGGAAAGGCTGCAGAGAGGAGGGGCAGAAGCTAAAGGGGATTTGATATCAAACAGCTTCTATCCCTTGTGGAGCAGATAAACCCGTAAGAATACAAGTTGAATGGACACCAGCCTAAAAGACTTGAAGAAGCACAAAGAAATTAAATCCAGACCAAAGTGTACCATTAGAATAACACATGGCGATTTTGAGGCATTAGTTCTTACAGCCAAGAATGTCTAGCAGTCGGTCATAATAATGATCACTATGCAAGATGGATGAAAACAAGGAAATGCTTTCATTCCAGTTTGGAACTGTAAATATTATAATCCCTAATGCATGCCCTTGCTGCAGGGGAGTATTTATGTCAGGCAGGCTTTCTAAGCCAATTCATGTATTTCTGAAGTTGATGAGATTACTTTTCAGGCCTCTGTGTGGGGCACATGAATCAGACGGTGCAAAAATGTTGAAGCCAAGTGAAGATATGTTGGATCAGCTTACAGCATTGGTTCCTTCAACGCTACTGAGATAGCTTTCTGAGGTCCATTAGAGGCCTTAATGGCTGGAATAATTCTGGGCTCATTTCTTTTCTTGTTTTCCTCAATGCCTCGACTATTTTCCTAGAAGACATTTCACATTTTTGCGTGGAGTGTTTTACAAACAATACAATCCTGCCAAACAACAGCCCGGTGAGCAGATTCGGCAATATCTTTATGACCCTGGGAGATTTACAGTGGAGTATTCTTGCGATGAACCCATTTCTTCCGATTCCCCGTTGCCCACCACTAAAAAGGCAGTGATGTTCTCCAAAAAACATCAAGCAGAACTGCAATCTTCCTTTCCCAAGGTTTAAATGATTATATAGATGTTATTTTTATCGTTTTCAAGTTCTCGTACAACTATTAGGGTTTTACACAGTGGAACCCAACAAGCTCAGCACACGTGGGATGGTATTTTTATCAGCTGCTTATTTTTAGTCAATATTTTAAGTAACATTAAGACATATTTCCGATCATATTCAAAGAGAAAAAAAAATTAAAAAGATGCAGACCAATTAAATTTAGATTACATAAGTCTATAACCAGCCACAGCTCTGCATTTTTATTTGGGTGATTATCCCTGGCTAGCAAAATGCTTTTTAAAAAATGTATATTGTGTAAAACAGAATAATATCAGTAGTGGTATTATATTATCTTAAAACAGTGTTCTTTAATGTAGCTTCATAGAATTATGGAGCATAGAGCTCCATAGAACAAAGAGATCTAGTTTGTCCCTTCTTTATGCAATGGTTGTATTTGAGAGAACATCTCTCTCTCTCAATTATTAAGGTTTTTAAAATCTTTTTTTTAAAGTAGGACTATAAACTAAAATATTAGCAGTATTATAATTTAAAATAAACTAAATTACCGCTTGAAAATAATACTGAGGGATTTCTGTGAAGCTGCCACATTGCATATAGCATTATGTGCCCTTCAAGCCAATTGTCCTTGAGTGGAATGGAAAAGCCATTCTCGCAAAACATGACCACTCGTGCTAACTCTAGATTTCCACTCATACGCTCTGAAAGACATGTAGAATTTTACTGGCGGTTCAGCTGCGCCTGTTCCTAAATTCCTTGCACGCACTCCAGAATTAAAAGAAGAACAACACCGCTGTATAAACCACTCTAAGCCTTTGGAAAACGCAAGGTGTTTGACTGCTCAAAGAATTTATTCAATGAAAGTCTGGCTGGCTGGCTGTATGCAGCATTGTGTGGGACCCACGAGAAGTCAGAGACCAATTTGCTTGCAATTGGTGGAAACTGAGAGATTTTCCAGCTGTAGAGACATTGAATACCACTTGCGCAGATGACAAGTATAGATTGGAGCATGTCCAAAGGACAAATGTGTTTAACCAAATATGAAAGAGCTCTCCGGCTCTCTCGCTCTCTCTTTTTTTTTCCTCCCTCTTCCCAGGGTTCATGATCGTAAGCAATGCTTTTGCCTGAAAGCATAGGCCTGCGCTGCATTGCACATTAATCCTTCAAACGCTAACAGATGCTGGCAGGAATTTAGAGTGGAATGTATTTACAAAGTGACAAATTATGTTCTATATTATACAGAGAGAAAGAAAGAGCACCTACAAATAGGCTGATAAATGTCAGCTGCAGTGATGACAAGTGGTTCATTTTTATTATATAGTAACCACCATGTTTTTTTTCCCAGGGAAACCCAAACATTTATTTATTACAATGGGGTGGGGGGGGAGAGAAATCTAGATTATATGGGACACAAAGTACCATCTCTAAGATCACTGATGTTTATGGGCAGAAACTAGATTAAGATTGTAGCACATCCTTAATTTGATTGGGGGGTTTGGGGTTTTTTTTAAAAAAAAGAATATGTGTCATATCACATATACAATTTTTTTTAAAACATTCACTGGCATGTATATGTGATAACTGGGCTGGATAAGGAAGCAATCACTATGGGCTGTTCTATATATATATATTTTTTAAAAATGAAGATTTTGCATTGGTAAAAACAAAATCTACTCCAGTCTATCACCAATTAAGCCATACATGGAGCACAAAGATTAATAATAGTTCTAGTTTTGATTTGTTTATTGTTGCCTTGTTTTTGTTTTAAAATTCTGAAGTAGAATTTTTAAAAATCACTTTGTTTTGCATGTATGTCCCTTCGAGTCAATGATGACTCCTGGTGATTGTCCGGTCTATTCATTGCAGCTTTTTAGCAAGATTTTGCAGAAGTGGTTTGAGAATTGCCTCTTTCCTAGAGCTGAAGAGAGGGACCAGCCAAGGACATCCAGCTGGCTTCATGGCAAAGGCAGGACTAGAACTCACAGCGTCCTGGTTCCTAGTCTGATGCCTTGACCACTGCATTAAACTGGCATGATAATTTAAAATGACTTGATGTATGCCAAACATTTTTTATTATGAAAAAGTCCGTTGTGAATTGTCTGGAGTTTTCTGAAATGCTGATGGGATGTTTGGAGAAGGGCCATATCTAGAACACTTGAAACAGACAGTTTGGAAATTATAATATTATATAAAAGAGCATTCTGCCTATTTATTCATTGAAGCTTTTTTTAAAACAAAAAACCAAAAAAACAGTTATAGTTTATTTAAAGGGTTCTGGAGATCCAGACTATCCATAACCTTGAGTTGTGGGTTTGTAACCAAAAGGCAAAACAATCACAGCATGATTTGTGTGAATGAGGTTAATCTGTTAGTTCTAATTAAAGAATAACCTAGGCTGTGTGTTGTCTTCTCCCACGCTGGAAGAATTTGTTCCAACACTGGATTAATCCAAGCTTCATATGTAGATCCCCACCATATGGTGTAGCTCAACTATCCTAGTAAATATATGTGTACATAGAACAAGCAAATGAGAAATGAATGGATTTCTAACAATAAACAACAAATCAAATCCCAGCCAGTTGTAGGGATAACTCAGGTTTGTGGAAAGGATCAGGATTGGTATCTTCAAGTTCATAATTTTTCTGAGTATGTTTTTTTCTTCTTCTATCCCACTGCATTATATCAAAGGTGCTTCCCTATAGACAATACTATACTATTTTCCATTTTAGCAATAACAACACTGAATAGCTATAGATGCTTCTGACCTCCACAGTGAGCTTGCATGATTAATTAATATCTCCACCCCACTCTGTGCTTTCGAAGACTGGAAGCTGCTTTGCCTAGTTGATGTTGGATTCAAAGTGCAAAGTTCCTTATTTATAGATAAACCTTTCACTACCTTTCTGCTTTGAATCCAACATCAGCCGGTAATTTTAGTCATTATTAAATTACTCTATTTTATTCCAATTCGCTGTACAGTATCCAAATTTCTACCTTTCACAAATTGCAGTTCCTTTAAAACTGGTATGTCCAAAAATACAAGGATTTAAGGGACAGGAAAGCTTCATCAGAAACATTTTCCCGACAGATGTTTATAAACAGAAGGCAACATTTAAAAAAAAAAAGGACACCTGAACACACTGCCTCGCTATGTTGCACAAACCACTGTACAACCTATTGGAATTACTGCAGAAAGTCTTCCTGGAAAACATCCAGAAATTAAAAGGTGCCAACGAGCTTCCTAATAACCTTGCGTAGACGGAATTCTTATGAAGAAAATAAAGTTTATTGTCTGGAAAGAGAGAAAGCATGAGGAAAGCACTAAAGCAATGGAGGTGAACAATTAGACAGATGTTCACTTAAGGAAATAAAGGGAACCGAATAAGTCTTTGTGGAGGGAATTTTATGAGAATACTGACAACTCTGCACCTCATCAAGGGCATTGGTAAAGTTAAAGCTGCAAAAAACTGCTGATGCTACGGAACGTGGCATTTAGGTAACACGGCTCGTAGCAAAGTAACATTATACACTTACAGATCTCAATTTGTATTCTCATGTGCAGTGACCATCCTCCCCTCATTTCCTATTCTCCTTCACTCATTCTCACCTTCCTGGCCCCAAAAAACTCATTTTAAAGACCATCCTGTAATTTAACCAAATGAAGACCCTTCTCTTGTCAGATAGGACATGTCCCAAACTTTTTTTTTCCCCTTTGTTAAAAAAAAACTCTGACGCACAGCTCTATCCTAACAGGATGGACTTTCAGATTTGCTAAGTGAGGCTAACCAGTGAATGTGCTTCTGTGTGCTCGTGTTGAAATACAGGAATGCCTAACGAGGCAGCACAATTTCTGAAGGACTTTAATATGTTCTTGACTGCTTTCGAAATAGATTTAGCATGAAGAAAAGATGGGAAGTGAACGAAGTCTTTGGGAGCGATGTTTTGTTCTCATACTGGTTCTTTGAGATGAGGAGTGAATCAGGTGAAAAGTAATCCAAGGTCTAACCTTTCTAGAACTCACAAGTAAGTCTTTAGGCCAGGGGTAGGAAACCTTGGCTCTTTTATAACTCGTGGACTTCAACTCCCAGAATTCCTGAGCCAGCATGGAAACCTCTCTCTTTCCCCTCAGCATGGCTGGCTCACGAGTCGTAAAAGAGCCAAGGTTGCCTACCCCTGCTTTAGACAAAAATCAATATATCCTATTTCCTTGCACTGAAGATTCAAATTGGAAAGAGTTTTTTAGAACATAGCCCCATTGAGAGGTCAAAAGGAGGCCATTTTAACAATTTATCTTTATTTATTTATGTACAGTTTATGTCACCATCATCATTCTAGCCATTGTCTATCCATTGCAGAATGGAGGCCTCTTCTCCATGTTTCCAACCAATGCAGTCCTGAACTTTCTTTTGCCAATTGGGCCCGCAATAGAGTTTATGTATACAACTCAAAATACGAAGCTCAAAAATGCTTCAAGCATCTTCAAACAATATTATCCAGATATGTTCAAGCTTATTCTCCAAGTCTTAAATTTAAAAATAAGCCAATAATATTTAAGAATCTGTAAAAATTACCTTAGCAATCACCTAATTTTCGTTTCAGTTGTCTTATGAATGGTAACAGTAGTGTAATTGTCCTACTATTAGTACCGGTAAGTCAGTGAAATTCATTTGGACACAATCCCAAAGTATGGCTTGGTTTTGTCCATTTTTCTTGTACAGATTTTTCTTTTTCTTTTTACGAACAACAATTTAATGTTATGTCCAATCCCACCTGTTGGTTTACTGAAACAAATTTCAGATTATGATTTATAAAAAAAAATCTTATTCCCTGAAGTCAGAAGCAGCGTTGAGTTTAGATTCATACTTCACAGTAAATTCTGATCGCTGAAGTATTATGTTCTGCTAAATAAATCACAAATAACTTCTAATTCAATCAGGATGTCACATTATAAACCATGTTTTATAATCTGGAAGAATCCAGATTTGGTGCCAAGCCAAAATGAAGCAAGTCATGTTATAATTTAGTTGCTGTGGTTAACTAAGCCAATGCAGGATTTGGATATGAAGATCAAATGAAAATATTGAAAAATATTTCCAATCATTTCTTCATTGCTGTTGCAGAGCAGAATGGAGGAACTGCTTGATCTTTCCTGTACTTTTTTTCTAAAATCTTAAAATGTGGAGGAGTCTAGGGGCAGAGTAAATCGACCTGTTTTATTATCATGTTGATGGTGTTATCTACCTTCAACTTTTTCTCTTTTTTTGCCAATTTTTCATAGTGATACCATGAAAATACCATGGGTTTTCTTCAGGTCCATCTGTAACAAAAGTTAAAGGCATTTTAAAATAAATTCAATTAGTAAAAGAAGTGATTGTCTGACTAAATTATATTTTCACATTTAATAAAGATACAAAAGATGATAAAGTTACATGTGAATCAATACACACTATGCTTTTAAAGTAACAAAACTAAAAGCTACTAAAATGGAATGTCACATATACAGTATTTAAATATCTTTTTTTCCCCCCTGGCCTTGGGAAATAACATGGGGGGAAAAGGAGTGGGTTCAATCTCCACAAATATTTACACTTACAATTTTCATTTTAAATTTGAGAGTGTATCAAATTTGGAAATGAGTGAAAAGTAATTGAACAAATCTATATAAATATAAATGCCACATGTTTATTTATCATTAGAATACTTAGCATACTCAGTGCAGATTTGACTTAATAGTTCAACTATGTATCTCTGATAAAAATAAATGAAGAACAAGTCAAATTTATGTCTGATGTGACCACAAACCAAAGGAATTTGGACTGACCAGCCCACACAACCACTTTTATAAGTTAGTTGACCAGAAATAAGCATGTTAATTCATCAACCTGTCAAAATAATGACATTCATTCATAAATACCATTCAGTATCCTCCATACCTGCTGGATATTCTCTAGCCCAGTGAAAAATGCTAATTATATACTTCCTTTTTTGTGTCTTTGGACAATACATTGAAAAGAATAATGACAGAGAACAGAGAATGATGTAATACCATGGTGGCGAACCTATGGCCCGCGTGCCACAGGTGGCACGCAGAGCCCTCCTTGTGGGCACGTGTGCCATCACCCCAGTCCTAGGCCTTCAGCTGGGTTTTATAAAGCCGTTTCGCTTTAGGCCTCCGCCACGGTGTGCAAAAAAAAAGGTTCAATCAATCAATCAATTTCAACTTCTCATGAGAAAAAAAAGATCTTGCAAAGTTGGAATTGATTGATTGAACTTTTTAGTCCCACCCAGTCTGCCGTTACCACTGTGGCCATGCCCACACAATGGGCCACATCCACCCAATTGGACACACCCACCCAATGGGCCACACCCACCCAATTGGACACACCCACCCAATGGGCCACACCCACCCGGCACCCGATGATACATAAGTGGGTTTTGGGTTTCAGTTTGGGCACTTGGTCTCTAAAAGGTTCGCCATCACTGATTTAATATCTCTGGGGACAGGATCCAAATGGTTGAAGGAGATGAGAAAAATGACCTAACACATTGGCCCAACATGGCATCTGGAATAGTCATTTTTTTCCCATTTAGATTACATGACAGGTCAGTGAATAGTTTTACACAGTGTTTCACCACTAGGAGGGAGGGAGGGAGGAAGGAAGGAAGGCTAATCTTACTCTTATCCTTTTTATTTTTTTTTAAGTTATTTACATATCCTTTCTGTTCCTCACAGAAGGGCTTGTACACCCAGCAAGTTTAATATCATACTATCAATGGCTCTGAAGGAGCGTTACAGCAACATCCCCTTCTAAAATTATATTTGCACGGTGACGGTGGAACAGTTGTTTTGTTATGCACTTGGGCTGTCTTATAGAAGAGAATATGCTCTTTTCGTAAGCAGATAATCCTAACTCTATCTCATGACAAAGCGGAAAGTTTTGTTCAATCACGGCTGAATAGAATCTCCGGGTTTTAATAGAATTTCACAGATCATTTCCATATTAGAAGACTACCAAGCATGTCTCCTACATTTTTAATATTACAAGTCATAAAATGAATTGTATTATAACTATGCAATCACACTTTTTACATGTATATTCTATGAAACCTTGGTGCGTGATCATAAAACAATAAATAAAAAAATAAATACAAAGAGAAAGCGTTAGTTCTATTGAAGGCTTTGATGATCCAATGGAAATGACATTCCCTGTCTAATCAAGTACTAGCCAGCAAGATGATATAACCTACTGGGTGTCAGGCGCAAAAGACTAGAGCCACACATTAAGTTCCAATTAAACTGATTCATTGCTCATGCCTATGCACAAGAGTCTAGTCAACTAGCAGTAAGCAGTATTTTGGCACTATATATATATGATGCTGGAGAAGACTCCTGCGAGTCCCTTGGACTGCAAGGCGATCAAACCGGTCAGTCCTGGAGGAGATCAACCCTGACTGCTCTTTAGAAGGCCAGATCCTGAAGCTTAAACTTAAATACTTTGGCCACCTAATGAGAAGGAAGGACTCACTGGAGAAGAGCCTCATGCTGGGAAAGATTGAGGGCAATAGAAGAAGGGGACGGCAGAGAATGAGGTGGCTGGATGGAGTCACTGAAGCAGGAGGCGTGAGCTTAAATGGACTCCAGAAGATGGTAGAGGACAGGAAGGCCTGGAGGAACGTTGTCCATAGGGTCGCGATGGGTCGGACACGACTTCGCAACTAACAACAACATATATGATTTAATGGCATTCAAGAGGGGTTGGATTTAGACTGCTTGTGGGAACATAGAGACTAAAGGCCAGGGGTGGGCAATTATTTTTCCCAAGAGCCACATGGGAAACTGGGACTTGCTCTTAGGCCAGTCATTCTCTCTCAGACCTAGGAAGAAGGCAATGGTAAAACACTTCTGAAATCTTGCCAAGGACTATTTCAGTCTTGAGCCAAGAGTCAAAACTGACCTGAAGATGTTCTTTCCCACACAAACACACAAACACGCACACACACACACACACACACACAGAGAGAGAGAGAGAGAGAGAGAGAGAGACAGAGAGAGACAGAGAGAGACAGAGAGAGAAAGAGACAGAGAGAGACAGAGAGAGAAATGCAGGGTTAGAAACCTTGAGGCTGAAGAGGATCGGGCAAAAATAAAGCTATGCTTCATGAGTAGACCAGATGTTTAATATTCCTGTCATCAATTTTTCTACAACATCAAATCCAGAAACATTCATTATGAAGATGTTCCTTGAATAGCTCTGAAACATTAGATTAATAATCACTTAAGACCAAAGACGCTGAAAGACAAAACAGGGAAAATAAACTTGCAGAAGGTAGGAAGGAATGTATTCCAGAGAAAAGTACTGATAACACTTTCAATTCAGAGACTTCAAACTATAGTCATTTAAGAAGCTTGTGAAGAAGAAATATTTCCAGATAATGAGCTAGATCACCTGGCAAACTTCTTGCCCATAGTTATTAGCAAAGCCCTACAAAACTCAAGGGCACGTCGCTTAATTCTATAGTGGAAGGTTATATTGCAAGGGGCAACCATGAAATTCAGTCATGTTATATAACTTCTCAAACAACTAGCTAGTATCTACCACGTAGAGAAGGAAAGTTTCAAAACTAAATATATGTAGAAGCCTTTGTTACATTAACAGAACATCCAGATTCAGCCATAGTTTCATTCCATATGGCATTACCCTTGTGAACTCTCAGGCTTCCTCCTTCCGTTATATATTCAAGATGGACAGTGTTTAATATTTATGTGTTATGTATATGTAGGGGTGTGGTTCCATATATATGTTGTATATAGTATGTTTTAAGTGTGTGTCATGTATGTGTTTGTTGTGATTCAGGGTCAGCCTGTGGGTTCGGCAGTTGGGTCGGACGATTCAGAGGAGGAGGAGGAGGGGGGTGTTGGAGAGGCTGCTGATGAGAGCCCTCAGCCAGGCCCCTCCCACCTGGTCACGACGCAGACCCAGCTGTGTGAGCCTGACAGCGTGGATGGAGATGACCCACAGCTGGCCCTGTTCAAGGATGCCCGACGCAGGAGGCAGTCAATCAGGAGTAAACAGAGGAAGGCAATGGGGCACCTCGGAAGGAGGCAGAGAGAAGCCACGCCCTGAACTGTTTAAAAGGGGAATGCGTGGGAGGGCTGGTTTGCTGAAGGCAACCGCTTGAATAGCTCCTGTTTCATGGTTCGTATCTTGTTTTTGCTGTTTGCTTTTGTGTCCATAAATTTGGCAGGCTTAGTTCCAGCCTCTTGCCTTCTTGTAAAGGGGTTGTCCCTCCCTTATCTGCAGGGCCGGTACCAGGCTGGTACAGAACAGTGTTCACTTTGAGAGCAGGCAACTAAATTTCATTTTTTATGTGTGCCGTTGTGCCCACAGTAAAAAATGGCAATAAAGGTCATCTTATCTTATCTTATCTTATCTTATCTTATCTTATCTTATCTTATCTTATCTTGTCTTGTCTTGTCTTGCCTTATCTTTTTAACTTACCTTGCCTTACCTCACCTCACCTTATCTTGTCTTGCCTTATCTTACCTTACCTTGCCTTATCATCTCATCTCATCTCATCTCATCTCTTCTCATTTCATTTCATCTCATCTTATCTAGAGTTGGAAACGACTAACATACATGTGCGGGGGAACCTTTACCTTTTACATTTTATCTAATAGTGTATTTTTCATCCAAGCAGCTGGTGACAATTTGCTAGAGAGGTAACTAAGCATCTAACAAGTGTTCTGTAGTGGCCAAACAATTATATGAACCATGATCACTGTCATACAAATCCCAGGGATGGAAAACATTTAGTGTTCTACTAAGGAACTTATCTTTCCCTTCAATCCCATCCCACTATATGCCCTAAAGAATATACAGTTGTACTTATTGCCAAGAATAACGTGCCAACTATTTTTGTAGATACAGGAACAAGATGAATAGACAATTTGCAAACTTGGAAAAGTTAGCCTTGGTGGAGCAGTGGGCTAATGCCTCCTTAAGTAACACCAGCTGCCTCCAATTAGTGCAGGTTCGCATCCCACCAGGCTCAAGGTTGACTCAGCCTTCCATCCTTCCGAGGTAGGTAAAATGAGGACCCAGATTGTTGGGGGCAATTAAGCTGACTTTGTAATAATGCCGCTTGGGGTGTGTGTGAAAGCCCTAATAAGCAGGCATATACATAGAATGAAGGCTACTGCCAAGCTTGCAAGCCGCCCTGAGTCTTCGGAGAAGGGCGGGATATAAATGGAATTAAAATAAATAAATAAATAAATTAAATATACTTATTGGTACATAAAGGCAAAAAAGGGGGGAAAACAATGCAAGAATCAAAGGCTGCATCAGGTGGGTGATACGTATAATCATAGTTTCAGTTGCGAAATGATGACGTCCTGGCAGATTATCATTCATGTGATTAAAGCAATATATAAAATATTCTGTTTTGCAAGCAAATCTTTACAATATTAGAAAATCCAAATTCTAATTCCTGCATCAAGCAGAAAGAAGCAATAAGCAAAATTTGCCTGGAATGGTATTTCTTAACCGTAACAACTTTAACATGTATGGACTTCAACTCATGCTGGTTGGGGAATTCTGGGAGTTGAAGTCCATATCTTAAAAGTTGTAGAGGATGAGAAACACTGGCCTAGAATATGCCTCAACATATTTTGGATAACTCATTCTGCATCATCAGGTCAAGTCTCAGTGTAATTCTTTGACGGCTGCTTGCCAACTAGAAGTTATATTCAGTCAATCCTCTCATTTCTGGCAGGCATCATCCATCCTCTTTTAAGTTTAATTTTTCCACCTACACCTTGACAGTTGTTCTTCCAAAGACGATACCCGGTGTGAGATCTGAAATTCTCAGCTGTTTGTTCAATATTGTGCTCAACACCAGACGTGCTAGTTGCATTGCATTGCTGCAGTTTACACACAATAACACTAACTTCAAAAGAGACATGGGTTTCTTTCTATAGTTTGCCCAGGGTATGAACCTGCCTTACACTGGATCAGAATAATTCATATGTCCACCTTGTTTAGTTCTCAGGAAAGAATCTTTTCTACTCCTGTTAAATCAGATCTTTTGGTCCAAGATCTGAGGTCATAAATTAGAAATCTTCTTTTTGTACCACACTAAAGTTTCTATATCTCCATTCACTGTGTGACTGTATAGGTACAGTTAGAAAGAGATAGTCTAGTTTAGTCTAATGAAGAGAAGGACGAGGGGGGACATAATAGCACTGTTCCAGTATCTCAGGGGCTGCCCCAAAGAAGAGGGAGTCAAGCTCTTCTCCAAAGCGCCTGAAGGCAGGAAAAGAAGCAATGGATGGAAACTAATGAAGGAGAGAATCAACCTAGAACTAAGGAGAAACTTCCTGACAGTTAGAACAATTAACCAGTGGAACAACCTGCCTCCAGAAGCTGTGAATGCTCCAACACTGGAAATCTTTAAGAAGAGATTGGACAGCCATTTGTCTGAAATGGTATAGGGCCGTGGTGGCGAACCTATGGCACATGTGCCACAGGTGGCACGCAGAGCCCTCTCTGTGGGCACGCATGCCGTCGCCCCAGTCCTAGGCCCTCAGCTGGGTTTTATAAAACCTTTTCGCTTTAGGCCTCCGCTGTGTGCAAAAAAAAAAAAAAAGTTCAATCAGTCAATCAATTTCAACTTCTCACAGGAAAAAAAGATCTCGCAAAGTTGGAATTGATTGGTTGAACTATTATTATTATTATTACTATTACTATTATTATTATTATTATTATTATTATTATTATTATTATTATTATTATTATTATTATTATTATTATTATCCACCGGAAGCAGAGGCAGTCAACTTACAACTAAACTAGCACCAGAATTTCCATTGCTAAGCTAAGCAAGGCTTTTGCTCCATCAGTTGCGCCTCATTTTACAACTTCTGCTCTGGCTGTTAAGAGAATCAATGCCCTGGTTGTCAAGAAAATCAATTTCCATTTTATCGCACAAAATTGGAAAACGCCTCAAAATTATGAAGTTTGTAAAATGAATTGTTAAATGAACCAAGCAGTCATTAAGTGAATCCAGCTTTGCTCCATTGACTCTGCTTGGAAATTGGCTCGGAAGGTCGTAAATAATTGCACCACAATCACTGTAAATACAATTTGGTTGCTAAGCGCCCAAATTTTGTAAAGTGACCATAGAGATGCTGCGCTGGCTATAAGTGCAAAAATGGTCAATAAACATATGATTATAAGTCAAGGACTTACACGTTTACCACTTCTCAGTATGGTAAAGTGGAGGAAATTCTTCCTCCAGCCTCAGATGATACATGACTGGACACCAGATACCACTAGTTACATTTAGTTTTTTGCATAATACCACATTATACAACACCAAACGAAGCAGATGATGGCTTAGTACAGAGGTAGGCAACCTCGGCTCTTTTATGACTCGTGGACTTCAACTCCCAGCACAGCTGGATCAGGAATTCTGGGAGTTGAAGTCCACGAGTCATAAAAGAGCCAAGGTTGCTTATACCTGGCTTAGTCTGAGATACCAACCAACTACTGGAGATACCAAACAGCAAGTTATCTCATTAGGAACTTCAAGATTTCCTCTATTAGTCCAAAAAGCCAGAGAAGACCAGAATGATGTGCTTCTTTACTCAGCCAATTATATCCTATGCTCAGTGGATTCCAATGATCCAATTACAATCACCTAAACAAAGCATTTTGCTATGCTTAGTCCAAATTGTAGTGTTCAGTGCTTAAAGTTATTAGAGATTCTAAATTAGTTTTTAATTCCAAATTGCCCCAGTAGACTTCTTTTGAATATAGCTTCTTTTTTTTTTTGCCTAATTAGCTGTACCAGCACGGCTATTTATTTTAATGTTTCAGCGATGCTGTTTGCAAAAAAAAAAAAAAACATTAAAGGTATAAATGCACACACTCCTGTGAAAAAAGAGATGATTCTCATATTACAAGTGTAAAATTTAACAATCACCTATATCTCCAATACTTTTAGTTGGTCATCTTACAGATGATGATACTCTCAAAATATCTTTTATATTAAAGTTTTTAAGATTCACCTATTTTTTTTCTTTTTATGACCCCCTAATACCCTTAATTTAGGGTGGGGTTTGGGCGACTGACTGAAGCTGAGCATTTACTGGCCCGATGCGCTTCCTGAAGCCTATAGCATTCACTTATTTATTTATTTATTTATTTATTTATTTATTTATTTATTTATTTATTTTTGGGACTTATATGCCGCCCTATCTCCCGAAGGACTCAGGGCGGCTTACAACAAGCCGGCCTGGCCTGATGGGGGATTGGTGGGGTTTTTTATTGTTATTTTAATATTTGTATTTACTGTTTTTAGTGGGCATATATTTAATTCTTTTTTAACTTTTGTAACTTTGTATTTTTTATTCTTGCCCTGTTCACCGCCCTGAGTCCTTCGGGAGAAGGGCGGTATATAAATATTATTAAATCAAATCAAATCAAAATCAAAAATACAATAATACAAAAGTTAAAAAGAATTAAACTAGCAGCCCCAATAATAAGTTAAAAACATTTTAAAAATCCCTGTCCCTATAAGGTGACTTATTTCTGCTTTGAAAAAAAAATGGCTTCAATCTTTTTCCACTATGCACTGAATCAACCAGGTATTAAGTGTGGAACTTATACGGATATCTGTGTTATTCATCCATAGGTGTTAATATACCTTTGCTTATGCACATAACAATAGAGAACAGCTGCTGGAAAATTAATCTGGCTCTTCTAAAGATATAAAAAGCGAAAGAAAAAGGAAACAATAATACCACTGAAATGAACTGCAAGAAATATCATGAGCGGACACTAATCTCCAAAAAGAAATCAAACATAGGTTTATTATTATTATTATTATTATTATTATTATTATTATTATTATTATTATTATTATTATTATTATTATTATTATTGCTGTTTCTGATAGAAAAAGAAAATTAAGGGCAATGACTGAAATACTGCTATCACCAAATATGGTGACTGGCTTGGTTCAAACGAGATGCATTTCTACACAGAAATCTGAGATTACAAAAAGGTTTAATGAAGTTCAGCCCCTTTCGCAATCTGGTTTGTAAATGAAATAAAGGAGTTTCCAAATTATGAGGTCGTATCTCCTTTGGTGAGGCTCTAATTAGGTTGGAAAATACCCTTCTTCTTCTTCTTCTTAGTAAGAGAGAAGGTCAGCCATCAGGAAACGTTCAAGTTCATTGGTTGTGCAATGTGCTTTTTGTATCTTTATATGTTGCCCCAAACATACCTATCTAATTTGACATTCTTAACTGAGTTAATCTAGCTAGCTCAGTCTACAGCAAATCCGCAAGTTCACTCACATTGATGATGTTAACTAGTTGGGTAAGCAAACATCTACAAGCAAACAACCACACTCCGAGAACACCAAGGATTCCACAATTCAGCCTTGAACTACAGATATTCTCCTTTCTTGTAATTTACTCTGCTAAAACCTGGCACTGCTCTTTTTTCTGGTGATTTTTATCTGTCTGTTCAGCCAGCTAATGACATCCAGGATAAGACAAATAATGTAACTCAAGGAAGGTGGAGTCGAGATGATAAGTTTAAGTTTGTACATTGCAACATGTAAAGGTCTGTTACGTATTTCCAAATTCTGTAATCTATTGTTGCTTTTAACAATTGTCCAGCCTGTTTCATAGGAACAGACATATGATTCTTTCAAACAGTTACAAGAATGGTGTTCATACAAGTTAAGGAAGAAGCTGCATGCCTACGGTACCTTAACAGTTCATCCACAGTTCAGAATAAAGCCTCAATTCCTTGTTGCTATATTCCAGTTCCAAGGTTCATAATTTGAAAATTGACTTTGGGGAGTTTTTGCTTGGTCTATTAAAATGATTCATGTTGCATTCAACATAAATTGTGCATACACAGAGGAGGGCTCAGTTCACATATTCACAGTATAATAACTAAAGTGAATTTTGTACGAGCTGCAGTTTGTGGCAGAGATGCAGTATCATTTGTCTTAATTTTTCTTCAGCATTACATTAGGGCTAGTGCATTTACATTTCCAGGTAAGGCTTAACTTTACTTCTGTTGTAAAAAGAAAAAAGGGAATCAAATCTGCATGTTTATGCAGTCTAACATCAAGTAATGCCTTTTTACTGTCTTAAAGTACACATGGATTTACTTTCCATTTACATCCCTCGACAAAGTCAAACTCAAAGTGCATGAAATATTTACTGTACATAAATCATATAATATCCCAAATTAAAAAAGATAACAGATCCACTTCCTTCTAAGGCAAAGATATTACAACAGTCATGTCTTTTAAATATTTTCACCGTTCAACCCTGGAAGAATAATGAAAGCTGAGAAAAGCGGTCCATTTCTTTAAAAAAAAACAACCAACAACTTTTAGGCTACATGTAAATTAACAAACACACTGACATAAGAATACAAGAGCTTTCTCATGAAATATGTATTTGAGAGGGAAAAATCAGCATATGGCAAGCTCAATCGCCAACATCTTAAAATAATTTTTCAATACTTAAGTGACAGAACCACAGATGCAGACAAAGGGGAATTTTGGCTCTGCACTTTATTCTTTTAATTCTATTTCGTGTTCAGACATCCATCAAAATGACTTTGAATGTGGTCATTTATTGTGGCAGAAAGCTTTTCTGCTTATCAGATTGCAAGACACCTTTATAAGGTGGTCCAAGAAACTGAACTACTTTGAGTGGCCAATATGATGCTCTGCTTTTGGGGGCAGGAAGGATCCAGAAAACTTCAGTCATACTACAGAACTGTTCTACTTTTCTCCTCTCTCTTTGTGTCCTCCTTAAAAAGTGAACACTGAAGGCTGGGAGTCACCTATGCATAGAGGAAAATAAGGTAAAGGTAAAGATTCCCCCGGACATGCGTGCTAGTCGTTTCCAACTCTAGGGGCCGGTGCTCATCTCCGTTTCAAAGCCAAAGAGCCAGCGTTTGTCCGAGGACGTCTCTGTGGTCATGTGGCCGGCATGACTAGATGCCAAAGGCACACGGAACGCTGTTACCTTCCCACCGTAGTGGTCCCTATTTTTCTACTTGCATTTTTACGTGCTTTTGAACTGCTAGGTTGGCAGAAGCTGGGACGAGTAACAGGCGCTCACTCTGCTATGCGGCACTCGGGATTCGACCCGCCAAACTGCTGATCTTCTGATTGACAAGCTCAGCATCCTAACCCACTGAGCCACCGCGTCTCTTAGAGGAAAATAACCAGTAACAAATAAAACTACAGGAGAAAATAACATAGATTTTATTGTTAATTACATTCTGCATAATCTATATAGGTTGGTCAAAGCAAGGGGCAATGGATCCAATTACCATGATTGTTTTGCTGGAATGGTTGATGTTTTTCCTGGACAAGATTCTGTTAGTGTAACCTTGCAATAAAGTTAAAGATAGTACTTCTGAGTACGCTTTTTGTCTGGACTACTTTGCACGATCAACATCAATCTTGCAAGTATAAAAAGTACCATTTCTTTACACAAACCAACGCATACACACACCACCTTTACAGTCCAATAAACTATGGAAGGTCCCTTCTGAACTGTTGTCAAGCCAGATTCCTTTTGCAGACTCAGCTGCCATTTGTTTGACTGTCATCTAGTTTGAAGCTCTTCCACCTGTCTGCCAATGTCATTCCCAGATAGCATTATGATAAACATGATCGCCGAACACAGTGTTGAGTTCAAAGAACTGTGGTCAGTCTAAAAGCCAGAATAACCATATTTCCATGGCCCTGAAACTTTGGGGAGATGGTAGGCACTCACAGACCCTTAATGTGGTCCATCTAAAAACAGATATGTAAATTAGCTCTGTATCACCCATAACATATGTATCAGTTAATTGGTGGACAGTCCCTTTCTGCACCCTAAAGGAACAGAAATGGGTGGGATTTTTTTGTTTGTTTCCAACCTCTTTTTCCCCCCTCCTTTTCTTATCTCAATCATTTCAAAAACTCATTTGCAAATCTCGCCTTTCAGTGAGATTTATCTCTCAGTATGTGTATTCTGGGGGGGGGGGAAAGACTAATTAAATTTACAGTTGCAAGGGCAAAAGCTCATGGTTATGTTTGTACTTCGTCATAAGATAAAAATCATGATATTAGTCTACAAATATTAAAAATCATAAGAGGAAACAGCAAACAAGTTTGGGGTAAATGAAAGCACCATAAATAAGATGCCCGTTTACTAGATTGCCAAAAGATTATATTTACAACCCTCAAGGTTGGTTGAATATATTTTTGTATGGTCATATTGCTTTTTCAGTTGGCTTTCATGTTGTTGTTGTTGTTGTTAGTTGCGAAGTTGTGTCCGACCCATCGCGACCCTATGGACAATGTTCCTCCAGGCCTTCCTGTCCTCTACCATCTTCTGGAGTCCATTTAAGCTCACGTCTACTGCTTCAGTGACTCCATCCAGCCACCTCATTCTCTGTCGTCCCCTTCTTCTATTGCCCTCGATCTTTCCCAGCATTAGGCTCTTCTCCAGTGAGTCCTTCCTTCTCATTAGGTGGCCAAAGTATTCGAGTTTTAGCTTCAGGATCTGGCCTTCTAAAGAGCAGTCAGGGTTGATCTCCTCTAGGACTGACCGGTTTGATCGCCTTGCAGTCCAAGGGACTCGCAGGAGTCTTCTCCAGCACCAGAGTTCAAAGGCCTCAATTCTTTGGCGCTCAGCCTTTCTTATGGTCCAGCTTTCACTGCCATACATTGCAACTGGGAAGACCATAGCCTTGACTATACGCACTTTTGTTGACAGGGTGATGTCTCTGCTTTTTAGTGTGCTGTCTAGATTTGTCATGGCTTTCCTCCCAAGGAGCAAGCGTCTTTTAATTTCTTGGCTACAGTCCCCATCTGCAGTGATCTTGGAGCCCAGGAAAATAAAATCTGTCATTACCTCCATTTCTTCCCCATCTATTTGCCAGGAATTGAGAGGGCCAGATGCCATGATCTTGGTTTTCTTAATGTTTAGTTTCAACCCAACTTTTGCACTCTCCTTCACTCGCAACAAGAGGCTCTTTAGTTCTTCTTCACTTTCTGCCATTAGAGTGGTATCATCTGCATATCTTAGGTTGTTGATGTTTCTTCCGGCAATCTTAATTCCAACTTTTGATTCATCTAGCCCTGCCTTTCTCATGATGTGCTCTGCATATAAGTTAAATAGGCAAGGCGACAGTATACAGCCTTGCCGGACTCCTTTCCCAATTTTGAACCAATCAGTGGTTCCGTGTCCAGTTCTCACTGTTGCTTCTTGGCCCGCATATAGGTTTCTCAAGTGACAAATAAGATGGTCTGGTATGCCCATCTCTTTAGGGACTTGCCACAGTGGCTTTCATATATGACCTCAAAACTATGGCTGAAAACAGGAATACAATGTTGAAATACTGCAATTAAAGAAAATCTATATTTGAATCTTTAGGAGTGGAAACATATTAACTTGTTAAGCACATGAATGGTTTCTTCAGTTTAATGCCAAGCTTTTCTTCGCTCTTTGAAGGAAGACCACCTGTCTGAATTAAACAGAAAGAAGGAAATACGTATCTCATATTAATATCTTAGCAATTCCATCTTCTCTAGAGACATGTCACCAAATAACAAAACAGCTGTTGCTTAATAGTCTTTCCTTGAACTTAGCCACTTAAAACTTTGTTGGCTAATAGCACTGAAATTTGGCTCCTATACTTAAGAAGGCACTTTTTTCTTTCTTTCTAGAAATGATAATTGTCATAATTTGCTACTTGTCAAGTTAATATTCAGAATACCATTTATTTTCAGCAAAAATCAAAATGCTTTCACGATACCTTTAACTTTTTAAGAAAATTTCCTTGATATTAAATCTTGAAACTAACCCACATTCTCAATTTATTCAGCCATTCTTAAGTAAGCACCATATTCCTGTAAACTGTATCAGTTCAGTAACTTTACTTCTTTCATATTCAGAAGTCAGCCAAAAAGAGACTTTATTTAAGATCAAGATCACTTCCTTAAAATAATCGAAAAAAATCAAAATGCCAAATTCATTTTGAGATTCATATGTTCAGATAAAAGGTACACGGGATTTAATCCACACTGGAAGTGTTCCCAGATCCTCTTCCTGATTAGCCTGCTCTAAGGTGATGTCAATAAAACCTTTGTTTTATGTATTAATGCTTGAATCTTGGATAAAATGGAAGTATTTTTTAAAAAGGTCCAAACTGCATTGGAATCCTATTAATTAATTGGGGGGGGGGGAATAAGGCAAAGTGAATGAATATCATTTGATCCAGTCAGTTGGATTAAAGTCACATGAAAAAATATTGGGTGACAAAAGGCCATTACAGTGATCTGCCAGAAAGAAATAAATTAATCAAACTGTCAAAGAAAGAAGGCTGGGTTTGACCTCGTACTGATCTCATTACTTCTCTATTACCCTTTTGAAAAACATCCTCTTACCAAGACAACTAATTGAAGATTACGGGGAAAGAAATAACACCTCTCCATCACTCTAGTAACTTCCACTCATTTGTCATTCTAATAATTCATTTCTATCCTTTTCTCAACAGCCGCAGACACTAATGGACTATCATCAGTTAAAAAGGCAATTTTTCCATTTAATTGCACTCATTAAATGCTCCAGTTGGACAACAAAAAAAAGCAACAGTTTCCTTATTTAATCACACCGAAGTAACAATGCAATATTACTTCTAAATGCACAGGGCACAATAGAAAATACTTGGCAATATCTCATTCACAACACTTCCATTCGGAGTCTATTAAACTCTACAGTAAGAATCTCACTAGCTTTCTTATAGCGGAGGGTGGCAATGTCTTTTGCATAGATGACTTTTCTATGACCTTTAGTAGAAATATACCATTCAGAAACATGAGCAAAAAGGATTAAATATTGAAGAGATTTGGTATTCCAAATGCCAGACACTATGAGCAATATCTAAGATGCTGAATGTTTGGATTTCAATTGAAGAAATTTTGCTTTAATAATCCATGGGAGTCAAGATATATCACATGGTAAAGGTGTAAACAATACTATCTTAGTGAGCCAAATTTCTTTCATCTTAATAATTGCTGGTTTTTGAGTAGGAAATCTTTGTAGGTTAGAAGTGACAAATAATAATCCAAAAAAAGAATGATAAAAAAATAAAAAAAAATTAAATTGATGTAACTGGAAAACCTTGTTGGTTGGTATGTTCTATCCTAAATTATTGGGGGGGGGAGAGCAGACAAGGAAAAAGCTTGATCAAATAGTCATCTTGACTAATGGTGAAAAAAGTACATATGAACTTAAAAGAGAAACCCTTCCAAACTCCTGGATCATGTTCTGCAACACGAATAGGCTTACCTTTAATTAAAGGTCACCTTGACAAGAATCTGCACAGCTCTTCCAAATGTATCTTTCTAAAAGAATTCAAAGTTTTGATCAGGCAATGGTAGGATCTGTTAACCCAACGAAGCTCCTATAAATCAACTCTATATGGCTTGTTGGATAATATTCACTCTCAGTACCATTCCTTTGGAAACTAGAGAGCTCCAATTTTGATTTATAATTTGGGCAGAAGGTGGGATAAGACCCTTCTGGTGACAACTAGGTGCTTGCTTTTGTATGGCAGATTGAATAATGACACTGTTCTTGTGCATTTCAACATTGATCTGCTTCAGAATTAACCATTTCTATACAATTCAAGCACGTCTTGCATCTACATGGCTCCTATTCTATTCTATTCTATCTCCAAGTTTGCAATCCATTTTGGTTTTTTCAGCTCTAGCATATAAATCACAGATATAGATTAAAATCACAATTTAAATTAATTGATGAGAACATGAAAAGAGCTCAGCTGAAAGTTCATCAAGGTGGAAGATAGAAGGGAAAGATTATACGAAAGCACAACCCTATTTCTTGGTGCAGTAAACTATAATTCAATTAACCCTGCTCTGCTTGAACAAGGCTATTATCGTATAACAGGATCACTTTATTCAATATATCAAGATATAGCATTTATTCTGTAATAGAAATGTATGAAATTCAATAGTCGGGGGGGATTTTTTTTCCAAGTTAATTCCATTGAACTAATAGAGATAGTTCTCGACTTACGACAATTCATTTAGTTAACTGTTCAAAGTTACAACAGCACTGGAAAAAAAGGGACATGACCTGTTTTCACACTTATGACTGTTACAGCATTCCCCTTAGTCATTTAATCAAAATTTGGATGTTGGCAACTGGCTCAGATTTATGACGGTCGCAGTGTCCCAGGGTCATATGATCACCTTTGGCAAACCTCTGACAAAAAAGTCTATGGTGGAGCCAGATTCAATTTACAACACTGTTACTAACTTAACAACTGCAGTGTTAAGTCACTTAACAGACTGTGGCAAGAAAGATCATAAAAATGGGGGAAAACTCACCTAACAACTGACTCAACCGTGGTCAAGGATTACCTGTATGTTTGTTTTGAAGATCTCAGTTCCTTATATCAATACTACCTTTTTATTTATCTAATCTGTATGGCTGCCTAACTCTTGGTAATTAGCAGTTTCTTAAGTAGAAAAATAGGGACCACTATGGTGGGAAGGTAACAGCGTTCCGTGCGCCTTTGGCGTCTACTCATGCCGGCCATATGACCATGGAGATGTCTTCGGACAAACGCTGGCTCTTCGGCTTTGAAACGGAGATGAGCACCGGCCCCTAGAGTTGGAAACGACTAGCACGCATGTTCAGGGGAACCTTTACCTTTTAAGAACTTGTGTTGTCTTTTGGGGTTTGGCCCATCCTGGCAAACCCACCCTGATTTTTTTTTTTTTTTACAGGATCAGTTTGGTTCACAAAGTTGGCATACTTTTTTCTTCTCTGTCACAACAACTGCTCTCTGGAATGATGTTCCTCATCACGTCTGGGTGTCTCCCACCCTATTGGCATTTTTGGAGTATCAGTCGGTGTACACATTTCACAAACCTGGGTTGCACTTAGATAAAACTCCTACTTTGAGAACGCTTACCATGATAGTGAACTCTTCAGATAAAAGAAAACAATAGAATAGGTTCACTAGATGCACATTTGAATGGTGGGTAAGGACTTCCTTCCGAAGTAGGTAAAATGAGGACCCAGATTGTTGGGGGCAATAAGCTGACTTTGTAATAATGCCACTGGGGGGTGTGAAAGCCCTAATAAGCAGGCATATACATAGAATGAAGGCTACTGCTAAGCACATTGATTTGTGCTTAGATTGTAAACCGCCCTGAGTCTTCGGAGAAGGGCGGGATATAAATGGGATTAAAATAAAATAAATAAAATAAATAAATAAATAAATAAATACTGTTGAATTGAATGGCTATATGCTGTCTTTTATGCCATTTGTTGAACACTTTTTTTTAACATCTCTTTTATAATCTGGTAGTGTAATGCTTCATTTCATTTTATCTTAGCTTGTTTTGGCAATAATTTGTTTCAGAGAAACCTCATGGTTGTCTTAAAATACTGCAGAGAGCAAGCTGTTGAAAGGGAGACTGCAAATTCTTTAAATGAAAATAAATAGTGCAATACATTTCCATAACAGAATCCATATCTTGCCACTAGTGAATTAGTTTTCTGTCTTTACTTGCAGACATGTACACCATCTCTGTTGTTTGACACAAAGCAAATTACAAATAGATTCAGTAATTTTAGTACCACTTTCCCCACTGAATTTTTGAGAGAGATTTATATGCCCCCTTCTAACAAAGTACCAAATACCGGTGAAAGAACATACAGCTTTATCCTAGATTTAATTCTTTGCATCAGAAAGTAGACCTAAGAAATACTTGTATCTGAATTCCAAGAGGAATTCTAACCAATTCATTAAGACTGTTCCAAGCTAAACAGATCAGTCAACTATCTAAGCAAGCCTTTGTATGCTTTGAACTGAATATATTATGTTAACTGTCCTGGCTTTGCTTTAATTTCCTGTTCCTACAAATGGATCTTCTTGGAACATAAGAACTTAAAATACTAATAGCCAACCTAGAGTTGAAATATTTTGGATGCACAGTTGGAAGGCAAAGGTCATTGTAAAAAAATCTACAACGTCTACAAAGATTTAAGGTAATCACTCAAAAAAGAGGTTAACGAAGAACAAGTTGGCTAGATACTATCGCTCTGAACATACAGTTGTATAAGCTTACCAGAACTTAAACAAAGAGTTCCCAATGGACAATCCTGGTGGAATAATGGTCATCAGGCCATGTAGAGTTGGATGCAACTGAAGAACAGCAAAATGGAAATCATGACCTTTCATGCAGAATTTCCAAGAAGAAAAGTACTTTGCAACCCAATAAGGTTTCATAACTGACAAATGGCAGGAATCAAAAATAAATACTCATGCAGACTACTGACCTAGCACAGCCTGCCTAGCTAGAGAGCAAAAACATAACCAAATCTTTGAACCGGTGCCTTATTTTTTTTTTAACCGAAAGCAAAATTAAGCAGCATTGCTGCTTCCCAACCCATTTTTTTTAGCTAAGGGAAACAAACAAAAAGCAGCACACAGTGAGCCATCCGGCCACTTAAGAAACAGACTTCAAAAGAACAACGTGGACCAAAGCTTTAACCTTTACAAAAAGGCAGAGGTGAGGTGAAATGCATGAAAGCAGGAACTTGTTAAGAAACAAGTCTTCTGCAATTTTAATGTGGATTTTGCAAGCCAATGTATCAGATGCATCGTTTATACTTCTTTTTACCCGGTACTTTGGATTTGTAAATAAGAAAAGGCAACATTTGCACTTGCTCTATAGGAGGAGAGCTTTTAAAAAGGTCGTTCTTTTTATGTACAAAATATCTGTCTGCTCTTGCACCAGTGGTTAGCAGATAAATGATTAGGTTCCGCTGCAGTAGCATCACGTTACCCACTCTGGGTATAGTGTCAGTGAGAATAGAGCTGAATCGGGACCTTGGAGGTCTCCTAGTCTCAACATCTTTTTTTTTTGTAAAGTGGTGACCCAAACTGGCTGCAGTATTCCAGGTGTGATTTTGCTTTAGGATTTAGCAAGCAGTCCGAATACTTCATATGATTTTGATTCTATGGCTCTGCTTATGCAACCCTGGGCTGTATTAGACTGTACAGCGTAATCAGATTTTCATTTCGTGGTTTCCTTGTTAGCTGCAGCCCTTATGATTTTGTTTTGAACGCGGTAGGCCACCCAAGCAACTTTGTGATTACGGCGGGCCGAAAAATCTTGAAAAACAAAATAACAAATTAACAATGGGCAGCAACAGCCCAGGATGACTCGTTACTCGAAGGTAGAAGGTAATTGGCTATTTCCCATCCATCCTTCCTACTGTGTGTTGCTCCTCTGCCCCTCCCTTTCCAAAAGTCCTGAAAAAACTACCAATTGGCTGACTGGCCAACTTCTTGATGTAGCAGACGGGGGCGGGGGGGGCAGGAGAGAATAGGGGTGATCTTAAAAAAATAGAAGTATCAATTGTTCCGAAGGGCCATATGACTCAAGCGCAATGGAACGCTAACTGAAGGCAGTCACTTGGGGAGACAAGATACGGAGCTTATTCCCGAGCATTATATCCCTCCCGGAAGGTTGGGACAAGTAACGATGGGCTCAAAATATTATTTTGAGACGAGACGCCCTACGCACAGTCACTCATGCGCTTGTGACCTCCCGTTTGGACTACTGTAACGCTCTCTACATGGGGCTGCCCTTGAAGACCACTCGGAGGCTTCAACTGGTGCAGAATACGGCCGCGCGAGTTGTAATGGGGGTTTCCCGATACTCCCATGTAACACCTCTACTACGCGAGCTGCATTGGCTTCCGGTTGCCCTCCGGGTGAAATTCAAGGTGCTGGTTATCACCTATAAAGCCCTACATGGCCTGGGTCCGGGATATTTGAGGGAACACCTGCTGCCGGCATCAAACGCCCTTCGCCCAGTGCGCTCCCACAGGGAGGGTCTGCTCAGGGTTCCGCCGGTGAGAGATTGCCGGCGGGTGACACCCAGGGATAGGGCCTTCTCAGTGGGAGCGCCTGCCCTCTGGAACCAGCTGCCGGTGGAGCTGAGGACTGCCCCCGACCTCCGATCATTCCGCCGGGGCCTGAAGACCTGGCTTTTTCAGCTCTCGGGCCCAGACTGAGGAAGAATTTTTAATTTGGGGTTCTTTTAACTGACTACAGGGTTAATTTAATACTTTTTAATTTGTTCTTAATTTTTGTATTTTGGATTTTTAATTCCCTGTAAACCGCCCTGAGTCCTCAGGGAATAGGGCGGTATATAAATATAACTAAATAAATAAATAAATAAATTTATTTATTTATTTATTTATTTGTTTATTTATTTATTTATTTATTTATTTATTTTATTAGATTTATATACCGCCCTTTCCCGAAGGACTCAGGGCGGTTTACAGGGCATTTTAAAATCACACCAATACAAAATACAAAAGTTAAAAGACAATTAAAAAGATTAAATTATCCCTGAAAATAAAAACCCCAGTTAAAAATTCTCAGCCTGGGCCGGAGAGCTCAAAGAGCCAAGTCTTCAGGTCCCGGCGGAATGAACGCAGGTCAGGGGCAGTCCTGAGCTCCACGGGCAGCTGGTTCCAGAGGGCAGGTGCACCCACAGAGAAGGCCCTCCCCCTGGGTGTTATCCGCCGGCAATCTTTTACCGGCGGCACCCTGAGAAGACCTTCCCTGTGGGAGCGCACTGGACGAAGGGAACTTGATGCCGGCAGCAGGTGTTCCCTCAGATATCCCGGACCCAAGCCATTTAGGGCTTTATAGGTCATCACCAGCACCTTGAATCTCACCCAGAGGGAAACCGGAAGCCAATGCAGCTCGCGGAGTAGAGGTGTTACATGGGAGTATCGGGAAACCCCCATCACAACTCGCGCAGCAGCATTCTGCACCAGCTGAAGCCTCCGAGTGGTCCTCGAGGGCAGCCCCATGTAGAGAGCGTTGCAGTAGTCTAAACGGGACGTCACGAGCGCATGGGTGTCTGTGCGTAGGGCATCTCGGTCCAGGTAGGGTTAACCTTTTAAAAGATTTTGCACCCTCCTGCTCCCTGCCTTAGAAGGGTATGCATTTTCTTTGCTGCTTCTTTGTTCAAGAACTAAGTAAGTATCACACGCTATCAAAGGGAACTACGGCAAGCTTATATTTCTGCTTTAAAACTTTATTTTTCGCTAAAGCATTTGCAGTACCCGACAAGCCTCTGTGTTCTTAACTAAAACTGGTATCAGAAAGTAAATGAGAAATAGGATCAGTTGGCTCAGGGTCTCTGCACAGAGGCCATTCACATTAGGAGATTACCTACAGGGTTTCTTGGTGGCAGATCAGCCAAAATTCCTTTTTTTTCCGGAAGAAAATGATGCCCCGTGATCCAAATCTGATAGAAACAACCTAGCGGGTTTTGTTACATTGCTCATGTTATCAAAGTAGTTGCTGGTCTCTCTCTCTCGTTGGAACACAATAAGGCAAACAGATAAGTTTAATCTTGCTTTCACATTATCAGATAATAAGCCTAACCTCACATATAATGTAGCTATATTTTGTCTGACAGCTATTAACGCATGCAAAGAAATCAATCAGAATTAGATCTGCGGTAACGATGAATAAATATTATATCCAGAGTGGGTTATGTTACATGTCACATCATTAGAATGTTACATGGAGTTTTAATATTTTTATTATTATTATGTTGTATTATGATAATATAATTTTGCCATCCAACTCTTTTATTGTTCTGATCACTGATGAAATACATTTCTGTGGGGGGGGGGAGGGCAGAAAGATTACTATAGTTTATTTATGACATCCTTTCCATTTTATGTTCAGGTACAAATTTTATAGATATTTGTCCGTGGCCTTTGGCATCTGCACTGCGCATTCCACCTTTCTTCAGAAGGTTGCAACTCCATTCCTTTGATCTTCTGAATTCCTCTGAACACTTCCTAGCTGCACCACTTCTACGCTTGAGATGCAGCAACTAGAACCACACACAATAGTCCCAATGCAGTCACACCATTGATTTATATAAAGGCATTGCGATATTGGCATCTCTGCTTTCTTATTATTCCTAGCATGTTGTTGGCCTTTTTTTTAATGCATAGTGGACGCACCCCTTTGACACCTTCATTGAACTGCTTACCAACATTTTCAGAACTTCTCAAAAGGTCCTTCAAAAGAGCCTCATCCAGCCCCCACATCGGTCATAAAAAGCTTCCAGGAGGCAGAGAGCGGAGGAAAGAAATCGTCACAGGCAAGAAAAGTCAGGAAAGGACAGAACAAAAGCTCCATCAAAAGATCAATAACTTCAGTGGAAGCAGCTAAGAGTATATATGTCTACTGTAAGATCGAAGACAAAACACACAACTAACTCTAGACAGGAATAATGATTCTATGTTTGGAGATAAAAGAACACTGGTCGTTGTTTAATTCATAAAAGCATACATTGTCTACTTCTGCACTATGAACAAAGACGGGCCACCCAGAAAATTTGATAATTCTATCACGCAGCCAGCTATCCTTTTAAGTTATTTTTTAAAAAGTGATTCTCAAATATTTCCCCAAAGATATATTTCAGAAGTATTAGGAATTTTCACTTGGATCCTTGTTTCTTTTTCTCAATCTACTTTAAGGCCCCAAACATAAAAAGTTAGGCAAAACATCCAAAGAGTATAAAGTTTAATGAACATTAAAAAGTAAGGGCTGGACAAATTTTAATCTATCTGACCGTATGAACTCCCAGTTGAATCTTAAAAGTGTTTACATAAAGTCTTCCGAGACGCAATATAGTGTATGAATTGTACCCAAGGCTCTCACATTCATTCGAGTGCATAAATTCCTGAACTAAATCATTGTAAAGTAATATACTCTTATTGTATTTTCAAATGTGCCTTGCAACAATGTTGCACAAACAGTGCTTAGTTCATTGGTATCATTTAAATTTATTAAAAATAAAACAGTCTCATCAGTCCACAAATGCTGATTTTTTTGAGTTGCAAACATCCCTATTTCCCATGTGGGTGGGGGTGGCATATTAGGGAGGGGAAGAGGATCGTTACCTTTTCTTAGGAGTAAACACTACTCTGAACTTTGTCAATTTTAGATAATGAAAATAAAATGGAAAGCGCTCTCTTTCCATATAGCAGAATGTGGAAAGTTCCATATGCTTTCTTCATTAAAGCTTCAGGCAAAATGCTATCAGTCATTAAATTAACTTTGAACTTTCATGTAATACCGCCAGTTCACCTATAAATGGTTGAACGAAAGAGAGAAGCAGAGATTAGGATAGAGAGGAGAGAGTTACTGGTTGCCTTATAATCTTCAGCTCTGCTGGCTGATTGAGTTGGCCAGTTTTACATTTTTCCAGAGCGTTAGGAAAATAAAAACAAATGTAGGAGATGATCAGGCTGAGCCAGAAGGAAGAGTCAAGCATGTCATCAGTCTCAAGTCCCTGTGAGACTGACAAGACTCACGTCCAGTCAATCCTGAATTCCACTGGGCCTTATCTACTGCCCATTTGCTTTGACCATTAGTAGTTTAGATTCCTGTAGAAAGTGTTACATCTGTAATAAATAAGCCTGTATTTATTTAAACCGCCTTGGCTCCTGATTTCCTCTGCTTGACAATTTTTTAATATTTTAAATATAAGGAAAGGAATGTTTTGAATATGTCTTATCTAGATTTCAGTACTGAAGGGTTTTAAGTTTGTTTGCTTACCTTTCTCAAAAAATACTTAATACTACAAATGTAAAACTTACAATAAAAATTACCCAAAGAGTATAAATTTTGATGAGCAGGTTGGAGTTTGTAAGTATTCCAGGACTCTATTTAATTATTTATTCCAATAAGGATAAGCAATAAGAAACATCAGTGTATTCCTCCAGGTTGGAAAGGATGCAAAGCTGAGAAAGAGCCTGTTAAGTATCAGGGTTTTCAAAGTTTGACTCAGACAGAGGTACAGTTTAGGAAAAGAAGCTCTTTAATTAACACAACACAGGTAGTCCTTGACTTACGACCACAGCTGAGTCCAAATTTTCCATTGCTAAGCAAGAGTTTTGTTCCATTTTGACCTTTCTTACTAGGGTTGTTCAGCGAATCACTATCGTAAAGTTAGTAACATGGTTGTTAAATGAATCTGGGTTGCCCATTGAATCTGCCTGTCAGAAGTTTGCAAAAGAAGATCATGACTGCACCGTCGTAAACATGAGACAGTTGCCAAGCATTTGAATTTTGATTATGTGACCATGCTGTAATTGTCACAAGTGTGAAAAACTGTCATGAGATACTTTTTTCAGTGCCCTTGTAACTTCAAAGGGTTACTAAACGAATGACTATCTGCACAGCCCCATATTGTCTGCAAAAGACTCAGTAAGACTACATGTAAAGTTTAAACCGTAGGCTGAGGTCAAGAAATGAATTACAAATAAATGTTGGGAACCAATTCGTACAACAGTGCAAAAGATTAATTTTATGATGAAACCAGAATTATTTATATTTGGTTTTATGGACGCTGACCTAGAAAAGGAGAAGAAAACTGAGCTGGTACTTGATAACTAGGGCAAGATTATTGTATGCGCAAAAGTGGAAGAATAATGAAGAGCCTTGGTGGAGCAGTGGGCTAATGCCTCCTTAAGTAACACCAGCTGCCTGCAATTAGTGCAGGTTCGCATCCCACCAGGCTCAAGGTTGACTCAGCCTTCCATCCTTCTGAGGTAGGTAAAATGAGGACCCAGATTGTTGGGGGCAATTAAGCTGACTTTGTAATAATGCCGCTTGGGGGGGGGGGGCGAAAGACCTAATAAGCAGGCATAAGCAGGCATATACATAGAATGAAGGCTACTGCTAAGCTTGTAAGCCGCCCTGAGTCTTCGGAGAAGGGCGGGATATAAATGGAATTAAAATAAAAATAAATAAATATACATAGAATGAAGGCTATTGCTAAGCACATTGATTAGCTACCGGTTCTGCCAAAGTGGTGTGAGCTGGCTGAGTCCCACCACTGACTAGGGGTGATATGATAGCAATATCTAAGGGGCTGCCACAAAGAATAGATACTCAACCTATTCTCCAAGACAAGACAAGAAGCAATGAAAGGAAACTAATCAAAGAGAGAACCTTGGTGGAGCAGTGGGCTAATGCCTCCTTAAGTAACACCAGCTGCCTGCAATTAGTGCAGGTTCGCATCCCACCAGGCTCAAGGTTGACTCAGCCTTCCATCCTTCCGAGGTAGGTGAAATGAGGACCCAGATTGTTGGGGGCAATAAGCTGACTTTGTAATAATGCCGCTTGGGGTGGGTGTGAAAGCCCTAATAAACAGGCATATACATAGAATGAAGGCTACTGCTAAGCTTGTAAGCCGCCCTGAGTCTTCGGAGAAGGGCGGGATATAAATGGATTAAAAAAAATACCCACAGCAGAAGACTGAAAAAGTTACTAAACAATCCATTTTTAAAGATATCTATATTAGTTTAATAATTCTTAAAAAATATATAATTAGTTCAATACAACAATTTTGGAATTTCTCATTCCTTCAGTGCCACCACTTTCCACCGGATAAATGAAATGTAAATAAGCATTATTTTATGTCATCCTTAAAATAAAATTTCATTGACTATTTCATAGCACAAATACACTACTGTGCAATTAAACGGACTTTTACATCAGTATGTCAGCCAGCCAAATTCCCCTTAAGAATACTTTTTCCCCAAAAAAAGGCATATATAAGGCATATATATATATGTATATGTATGTATGTATGCGCGTGTGTGTGTGTGTGTGTGTGTGTGTGTGTGTGTGTGTGTGTATATATATACTCCAGTCTGATAACTATAGCCTCTACAATTTGCAGTGCTTTAAAAGCATTTTTTCCAGATATGGCCCTAAATAATTAAGCTGTTCCTTTTACCATACTTCCTATATTATAAAAGTCATTTTCTCACAACAAATCAATAACTCATTCCTTACGCCAGTCATTTTTCTCCATTTAAATGAATGGACTGAAGTCCGACACTGCAAGTTACATTACATTTGAATTATGTGTGCAATTTAAAATTCAAAGTACTACACTAAGGAGCTTTTTAGATTGACCCTCCTACTGTGTGTATGTCTACATTCCTTGTTCACAATAATAAAACCTCTGAAAAAGTTAAAACTATAAAAGCTTTGGTTAGAAAAGAAATCCATTAATTTCACTGATGGAGAAAATTAATTGCTAACTCACACATACTATTTATGTTAACAGGACAACAGAGTCATCCACTATAAATATGTCTTATCATTTAAACTAAACACCCTTTGCCTCAAGTTGCAAATCTTTCTATCCACCTTAGGAAAGAAATTAACATAATTTGTGAAACCAGCAAAAACGTCAAAAAACTGCATCAACATTGTTCGGTAGAGTTGACAACAATGCCCAACCCATTTTAGTGAGTGGTGGGATTCAGCCGGTTCCCACCACTTCAGCAGAACCGGTAGCTAATTTTTTGTTGCCCAGGCCCAGAATGGACTTCCAGAAGCAGCATTCACACAGAGAACCAGTGGTTCACATATCTGAATCCCACCACTGATTTTAGTTCTATATCATTCCAACAAAGTGTTTAGCGGTGTGATCTTTGGCAAACAAAACTATTTTTTTTAAGATAGTAGTGTAAATTGTGACAATAGAAATGAAGAAATCAACCAGGCTTCAAACAATGTAACTCTGCATAATTGATTTAGCTTAATTAATAGCTCCCTATCTTCAAAGAATAAAATCCTTTTGTCAATTTATAACCATGGCTTATAAGCAGAGTGTTTGGGTCATGTGGAACGCCTGCATAATTTACAATTGTAAAGACACCGATGCTCAGATAGGTACGTGTTCTTTTCTAAAAACAAACTAACAAACAAACAAACATCCCATTGTATATCCTGAAAACTAAGTTACTCTTTTTTTAATGTGTATGTGTTTGTTATGCTTCATAAAACTTTGCTACGTAGCAAATACAAAGCTGCTAAATTTGAAACATTCCTACACATAGGATCCTTTATGGAGAATCTCACCTACTCTCATACAAGATTTAAAATATATTTTGATTGTGCAGCTAAGACCTGAATGAGACTTCAGACTGTAGGATGGAGCTTCAGAACTGAATGAAATTGAAACATATGTAATAAAGATCAGATTGTTTAAAAACTGCAGTGGTGCTTCTGCTTTCTTGGGAGACCCAAATTCTACCTATAAATCTTGCAGTGCATATTATCTCTTTCCGAAATTGCTAGCGTGTTTTGCTGAATGAATGAAGGCAAAATTTGCCCAGAAAGTTCATCAAATCTTTTTTATATGCTGCTATTCAACATCGTGTGTTGGTGAAATAACCAGATTTCAACTCCTAGAAGACAAATGAGTATTTGCAAGAAAATAAAGAGTTTCCTATTGATAGTAACTTTGCACAGAGTTCCTGGCTTTATGGTGCTTCTACTGAGTAAGTGGATTTTGTTGTTGTTATTAAAACAAACCAACAGCATCCTTCACTATGGAGAGCTTGATATAATTAAGTATTCAGGACCCTTACCAGAGCAGCTTCCCTGAGATTAATAAACAGCATATTTCTATTCTGTGTATCTCATTAATTGATCAGGATATGGAAATTAATCAATCTTGCGCTTCTTGAAGGTTTGTCTATATGCCTCTCAACTTCAAACTAAAGCAAAGCTGCAAGACAGACTGGAATGAAAGAAACCTGTGTGGAATATTTTGATATGATGCTAAACTAGTCTTTCAAACCAGATTGTTTTTTTTAAACAACATTCAACCCTAAATGCTTGATCAATTGCGGGCAGACTTATAAACACAAACACTGTGGCATTTTCTTTAAGCAGTAGAATTATAGAAGGGTTTGTTTTTTCACTTAAACCTTTTACTACATCCAACATTATTTAGCTTTAAATCAAAGCGTATGTTATCCAAGTTATGTCCAATGGTACTGTAAAGTAAAAAAAATAATAATCCTCGTCTGAGGCTGTATTACTTGCTGAAAAAAATCTACTTGAAAACATTAATCAAATTTTTCGCCTACTGGGCATCCATATGGTAAAGCAGTATGTGACTCTCCCAAATTTGCTGATCTCCTGTAACTGGGTGCTATTAATTACGCTTGCTGCATCCATCTCTTGGATTCTGCTTTGTGAAGAAAGTATTTATTGCAACAGCTTTTACAAAACAAGGGAATGAAAATCACAATTGATTAATGAGCTGAATAGAAATATTTCCGTTAGCAGTTTTTTAAAATGAATCAGGATTAATACTATGGGTGAGAAACAAAGATGAAGCTAGGGTTCCACAGAGATTGTTCCACTCAGGTCATACTTTTATTTACTGAAATAAACTAAACGTATCATACTCCTGAATTGTTCACCGCTTCACGAAATATTTTGGCTGAAAATATTGAGTGAGAATTTAAGGCACCGGTGGTCATTCTGAGGCAGAGATTTAGGAAATCCACGGTTGGGTGATGTTGGAAAGAGAGTAGTAGATAACAGTGGGAAATGTGTCCATCAATTGTTTTTATATAACAACAACAGAAGGGACGCGGTGGCTCAGTGGGTTAGGACGCTGAGCTTGTCGATCAGAAGGTCGGCAGTTTGGCGGGTCGAATCCCGAGTGCCGCGTAACAGAGTGAGCACCTGTTACTCGTCCCAGCTTCTGCCAACCTAGCAGTTCGAAAGCACGTAAAAAGGCAAGTAGAAAAATAGGGACCACTCTTCGGCTTTGAAACGGAGATGAGCACCGGCCCCTAGAGTTGGAAACGACTAGCACGCATGTGCGGGGGAACCTTTACCTTTAACAACAACAACAACACTTAATTTAGATTTTCTTTTCTGAGATGAATCTCATCAACAACCTATGGATGTATCTTTTATTACAGTAATTGCATTTAAACCTACAGCTACTCCAAGCCAGCATTTTTTAAAGTTATGGTTTGTTAAATAGATTGCAGTTGGTTGGTTCAAATAAAACACTAAGATCAATGGCATAATTTTTAACATACAGACAAGTAAATTATTTCAACAAGAAGAATTCGGATCTCACATTTGCAACAAGCGTGCTCCGTTGCACTCACAGGAAAACACTGTCAGGTTTTAGGGGGCCACCCAAAATTTATAACGGACTTTTCCAAAAAATGTAGTTCTAGTACATTATGTCTCCATATTACAATGGTATTTGCCTAAAAGTTTAAAGAGATAACAACATGTTAAACAAGATAGAAAGCTCAGAGATCATTAATCAATATGTTCAATGTTATTTGTGATAATTCATCATGACACAATATTAATGACTTATTGTACCCTTCAGAGGCGAGATTAATGCAAATGAGTCGGCCACAATTAACTTTAGTGTTCCCAACTCACAGGAATGGACAGAACATTACAAATGACAAGTATATGTCAACCGCAATAATCAATAAAGGGAAGCTTAGAGGTGATCTATGTTTTATAGCCCTATCTTGAGATGTGCTTTTAGCTCAGCCCACTGTTGTCAGAGTAATACCACTGTCTTCAAGGGAGGCGGGTATTTAATTTTCTGGTCTCTTTTAAAAAAAGAAAGGAAAGGGCTTGGAATGCCAGGAAAAAACATATGGCCAAGTATATTGTCTAACGCAAATGGCAGGAAACTATACTCCGATCCTGCATTCCTCATCAGCTGGAGAAAATTATATCAGCTCCCAAATTGAAACAGTAAGGCCAACAAGAAAATAACCTGCCCTGCTGTGTAATATATTTATTCAATTAAAGAAAAGCACATTAACAGAGCTTTCTGAAAGACCCCTTCATTTGATAACTTGGGTTTCATACAATGCAGCTTGAGAGAGACTGGAAATATGGGAACCACAGCCTGCATCCCTCACCAGATCTTACCCACGTTGGGGTTAGAAATGAAGTTTATATATCCCAAATCCCAAATGTAGGATTTCCTATTGTTTAAAAATGAGTCTCGGAAACACGAAATGAATATTAGAGCTTTCAAAGGAGACACACATTTATGCTCTCATAAGACTAATATCCATTATTTTGTGGTACAGGAATTACCATGTCTCCATGAAAAAAAAGAATTGCAATTATATAGCCCAATAATATGCAGATAGGAGGTGAATTTATTTTAGTGATAGCTCCAGTTGACCAGAGGTTTTCTGATCCAGCTATGTAACACAATAGGCAACGATGACGTTGCCTAGTCATGTAATCCAAGTTCTGCAAGCAATCAACCAAGCTAAGAGAGCACCAAGGACTCCACAAGACATTCTCTAGCTTAATCCAAGCTTGTTGTGAAGTAGGAATGACGATCTGGACTCCAAAATGTAGCCCATAGAGAATTTTCTAGCAAATACAATATATTCACAGAGAAGACAACAAATCAAGACATATATAGTTTTAAAGTAAAGGCAAAAAGGGTGAGTTGGTAAATCAACCAACTGAATAATTTACAGGATTGTGATTATGTATGATGAAATTGGGCATCTTTCTGCCAAAATTGATGCAAGAATGTTGGCTAATTTATGAAAATGAATCATAATCTTGGCATGCTGAATTCTGTATTCCTGATTATTTAACCACTCCTACAATCATTAAGTAGAAGCTTAACAGCTGTATACATCAACACATAACTTATGCTATTAGGTTTTAATAATATACAATTAATTATTTATTATTTTGTGTAAACATAGCCAATGAAGTATTTTCTGGAAACCCATCATATTTTGAAATGTGTTCCTACCCTTTTGATTAAAATGTGTGTCAATTTCCCAGGTGTTAAATTTAGCACAGTTCAGCCCAAAGAATAACTTGAAGCTCAATGAACTCTGACGGCATTGTGTATGACACCGAATGTCAATAAGAATTAGATACATCATTAATGGGAGGCAAAAATTAATCAGGTCTAAATATAATTGCAACTGAACAAGATGTGTGGCTTAATCAAGTTTTGTGCCATGTTTTTTGTAACTTAACAAAAATAAATTTGGCTAATTATTCAACATATTCCAAGTTGGGTAAATAAGATTTTTTTCCCCATTGCCTTCTGTTTAATTGTGGCTTGGCACCAAGAAATATATATCAAAATTATAGTATTTCCCTTGACAGAAATCTTCTTGCTTCCATACATTGTTATGACTCTCTGCAGAGTATACAGAACTGCTGACAACCCTCTAACACTGCTACAACAATATTACTATACTTGGCACAGAAGTACCCTTGCGGCAACAGAAAAGCCGTAATTTTGATTGTCACTTCATATTATGCTGGATATTATTTCATTTTATACACATGCACACACTCATAAACTCTTAATAGACCACCGTTTTCTCACTGCCCAGTTCTTTTATAATAAATAAATAGCATCATAAAACAACTAAACCAACAGCTAGCTCAATCCTTTTTTTTCCTTCAAATCATCATTACACATGCAACAGTAACAGAATGGGGGTGGGGGGAACTGTGTACGGAAGTTATTTGTGATATGGACTATTATTCAACTGTATTTCTCCCGGCCAGATTATTCATCATGAGGAGTCCAGCTTTCCACTTCAAAATGTAATATTGAAACGACATAAAGTCATAATCCAGCTGCAATGCACTAAAAGAAACAAAATCTATTTAACTGGCAAATTGTTGATCAGTCAAGCTCTCCTCTTACAAATATCCTGAGGAACACTGTGCTTACATAGTGTATGTTCATTTATTGTATTGTGTATCATTTATTTTCCTGCAAATCACCATGGACGTATTGGTATTCAGGGGCTAATTGTACTGTAAAGCTATAATATACTGTTGACACATACATGACTTATAATTTCTAGGCACTGGAAAGTATTTATTGTATCTGAGCAGCGTTTACACATAGGCTGTACTGTATGGGTATGTATCATGTAAATGTCTGAGTAAGTGTACATGAGATAAGTGAAATTATCTGTTTAAGGAATCTTGAATGTGAAGATTAAGGACACAGTACAAGGTAGATCTAAGTTAAAGGTGGATTTTCACAACTTGCTCTTTCCAAACACGTTTTCAAGTATTCCTCGTGAGAACTATACACTTGATTTTAGTTTTTAAAAGGAAATTAAACATGGAAGCCTCATCTCTTCCTGTGCTATTTCACAGCAGATTAACCGAATGTATCAATGAACATTTGAACATTGAATTGCTGAGGACTTTTTCTTCCCAATAATTCTTGAAGAACACCTGGTATTTTATGACTGACTTCAGTAACTTTTCCAGCCTGTGTTTGATTACATCCTGCTACAAAACAATAAAAAAAACATTGATTTTCTCTATCAATTCAACTACGATCAAATCAACTACGATCAACTACAGTTACCCCCTATTGCCATGGTGGCGAACCTATGGCACGTGTTCCACAGGTGGCACGCAGAGCCCTCTTTGTGGGCACGTGTGCCATCGCCCCAGTCCTAGGCCTTCAGCTGGGTTTTATAAAACCTTTTCGCTTTAGGCCTCCACCACCATGTGCAAAAAAAGGTTTAATCAATCAATCAATCAATTTCAACTTCTCGTGGGGAAAAAAAGATATCGCAAAGTTGGAATTGATTGATTAAACTTTTTAGTCCCACCCAGTCTGCCGTTAACACCGTGGCCATGCCCACCCAATGGGGCATGCCTACCCAATGGGCCACATCCACCCAATTGGACACACCCACCCAATGGGCCCCGCCCACGCTGCACCCGATGATACATAAGTGGGTTTTGGGTTGCAGTTTGGGCACTCGGTCTCTAAAAGGTTCACCATCACTGCCTTATTATGTTCTCTTTCCTCTCTGCTTACTTTTACTGTTACTTTTTTTTGGGGGGGGTATGACAGAAATTAAGCAAAGAAATAATGAACACGAAATGCAAGCACCCTCGTCACATTTTGAAGGCAGCGTGTTTTATGGGAAATGGCTGTTTCTATTTTTTAAAAAAACTTCATATACTTTGAGTCATATTTCTGCACTAAAATATTCAGTACAAGATACAAAACAATAAATCCAGCACTGAACACAGATAAGAAACACTGTGCTACCAAACACAACAGTTGATTTACAAGAATGCTCCTTCAATGTGTTTGCTTTAAAGATTTATAACTTGCCTTTCAATCAAATGATCTCCAAGGTAGCTTACAAGATTTTAAAACAAAAGGAGCAAAAATTATGCACACTAAAATTGTTTTAATATGCATTAAATTCCATTATATTCTACTGATAGTACATAACAGGGTTTTTTTTCCTAATGTCTCAAGGAGGGTAGGAGGCAGGCAGGCAATCAATCAATCAACCAAAATAGTACCTAGTAGCCAATTTTATGTAGGCAGACACTTCTCAAACAGGGCCTTAGTATGTAAACAGTATTAATAAGTGTGAAAAGTGATGATTTTTGTGTATCTATGTATTGAACTGGTGAGTGGCGTAATAGCCTAGTGGTGAAGATGCTTGCCTCCCACACTCAGAAAGTTGAGAGTTCAATCCCAGTTAACATCAGATGTTTTTCTCTTGGGATGCAAAGAGAAAATATCTACTGCAAACTCCGCATAGGTACCAGGAAGGGCATCCAGCCAGTAAATACTCAGTTCCACCCAGATGCCCCGATTCTACCACAAATTCAAGGATTACAAGTTGTAAAAAGGGAGAGTATTGAACAAAGGGTGGTTTTTATGTATCTATGTATTGAGCTTTGATGTTAGAGAAGGCTCCTGAAAATATCAGATAGCCAACAAAACAAATGCATATTGAACAAATCAACCCAGAGTTCTTACTTGTGGTACAAAAGACCAGACTCAAATTATACCACTTCAGTCACATTATGCAACAACCTAGCTATATAGAGAAGATTCCAGGAAAAGCTGGAAGAAAAGAGAAGTGGCAAAGTGGATGAACCTGGTTATAGCAGCAAGGGTTGTTATCGGAAGACCTAAAAACCCAGATTAGGGACACATTGGCATGGAGAAATTGTATGTGGTCATTAATAGTCAGTTACAATTTGATGGGACATGATTAATTTAAAATAAATACCTTCAAATTATTCAGATTTTCTATATTTCAACAATCACTGTTTTTTATATAAAACACTAGTTTATTTTCAATTAGTTGAGGAAGGCATACAATAGTGGGAAAAAATTGTATTTTCTTTCCTAAGTTTGAGCTTCCCAAGGCAGACACTGCTGCTAACCATTATCATCTTATTTTGTACCTGAGTGCCCTCAGCATTACAAACAAGTCCAACATTTCAAGTACAATGTTCAAGGCATTGTCTTTTTCTCTTCCAAAGGGAAAAAGTGAAAAGTTCTGTGAGTAGTCAATATGGCATTTTAATAGGAATCAATATTCTCGTATTCAGATCCTAGAATCAAAGTGCTTGTGTAATCATCTAGCCCAAGCCTCTGCTCAGTTCAGGAAAATTAAGAGAAAAGTATTTCCAGATACCTGTCCTACTAGCACTTATTTAAATAATTGATTCCATTGAGGAAAAAAAGTGGTTGGACCCTTTTCTTCCTAGTAAATCACAATTCACCCTCCCATATTTTCAGTTTATTTAATCTACACTTGAACAAATCTTTGACTGCTCATATGGAATGGCCTACAGGTATGATCTGCTCCCATATTCCTTTGAATCTTTTCATCTCTTCAGTCCGGACCTCTCTAATATACCTATCTGAGTCTCCACAAGGAAATGACCTTACATCTCAGAATTAGCAAGACAGATATCTGATAAATGAGTATGTGCATCAGATATACCCATGGGATAAAGAAAACATGGTTCTGAAACTTGAAGGAGGCAGGCTTTTGTTTTGGCTGAAGGTATCTTAAAGATGCAGGACTTCTTGCCAAGAATCAGAAGCTGGCACGATGTAAGAACATCTCTTTTCCACAATTTGCACTCAGTCCCATTTATTTCAATAACGCAAATCTTACAAAAAGGTTCCCTCATGCAAACAAGCTACAAATACTAGAATCAAGATTGTCAGGACTTCTCACTACTGAAGTGGTAAGCATAGAGGTGACAAGCACATGCTTTAATGCAGAGGCCCCCAATCTTTGGGGGACCAGGGATTGGTTCTGTGGAGAAAGACATGTGGCTTCATGTACTGCCTTCATCCAGCGGATGGGGCTTCACTTGTTTGCACAGCCTGGTTTCTAGTATTCCGCGGCCCGGTGTTGGTCCACGAACAGAGGGTTGGGGACCCCTGCTTTAATGAACCATAATCCCTCTTTATCTGCAGTATGATTTTCTAAGCAAATAGCCTATAAACCTGCATCAACATTTTTTTCTTTTCTGAAACAATAAAAGCAAAATTAAAATATCTCTGTAGTCTGTTGATACGGCTCACTAGCAAACCTCAGAACGTTAGAAGAACAGCCTTGAAACTTCCAACAGGTAGGCTGATCCATTCCACACCTTTAGAAAGGTTTTGTTAATTCTGAAGAAGCCACGGTAATGTTTCAGCAACTGGGGCGCTAACTTCGACATACATTACGCTTCGCCACCTTCCTCCTTCTGACAGTCTCCCACCTGCAACTGCCACAACACCAAAAAGGCATTAAGAAACCATCAGACTTTTTGTTTAGATAAGAAACAATCACTGACCCTTTTTGCCTTCTACAATGAAGCGCTATCGAAAAATTTCAGCAGTGTCTGCTGACCGCACCAAATTTAACAAGGTTCTCAAATGAACCCAGAGTAACTTTCCCACTGTGACATATTAATAATAAGTTCCTTTCCCCATCTATCCCAAGCCATGAATATGTAATGTTAGAAAATGAGCCCTTTTCAAGCAACAGAATCTCAGACGTGAATAAATAAAAACTATCCATCACAAGCCTGTGAAAAATTAATGAGAGTTCTGAGACACCACAGGAAAAAAAGGGTTCCTGGAAAGAAGTCCACTATGTAAAATTCTTCAGTGATTCAACAAATACACACACAGACACACACACACACACACACACACACACACACACACACGTGCACACACAACATTAAATTTCATAAACACCTATCCACTCTAAAGCTGCATCAGTATGAAAAGAGAACAGCATGAAAAGAGATGTGTGGGGACTTAAAGGAAAGTGGAGATGGTATATTTTTTTAAAAAAATGTTATTCACAAATGGCTAGGATCCAGAAAACACAATGGTGTGAACTGGATGGCATCTCCTGTCTTATTGAAATGGCTAAGTGATCCAGGGGTTGCAATGAATGCAGCTTTGGATGATAGCACCATCTTAATTGACAGATGAGGTGTCTTTTGAACACTCCAGGGCTTTTCTTGATCAAAGAGACTGAAATCAAGCAAGAGCATAGACCATTTGTCCACAAAGCAAAGAATGAAACTTACAGATTCAATTAAAGAATGCTTTCAGTAGACTAAAACTGCTTCTAAATGCACGCGAGAGGGATGGGGAGGGTACCAAACTGACACCGTTTATACAGAGGTCTTCTACTGACAACCACAATTCAGCCCAGAATATAGTTGCTGAGTGAGACATTTGCTAAGTGAGTTTTGCCCCATTTTATGATATTTCTTGCCATAGTTGCTAAGTAAACCACTGCAGTTATTATTTTTATTTTTTATTTTTATTTTAATTCCATTTATATCCCGCCCTTCTCCGAAGACTCAGGGCGGCTTACAAGCTTAGCAGTAGATAAGTTAGTAACTTTGGTCACTCAATGAACTGTTGTAAATCAAGGGGTACCTGTGATTCCTTCCTTTTAGGAGCAGAAGCATTAGATTATGCAGATAAGAGAAAATGAACGTTTAAGTTCTGTATTTCCAAAGGGTGCCCTCCAATGCAATCCTTTATTAACACCTCTTGGTTAACTTTGCTTACTATTATTCTTTGATCAAGAGATTGATAATGAGGAAGGTAAACATAGCTTTGTTCTGAAGGATAAGACAAGAAAAATGGGATTAATGTTAAGGAAGCAGATTTCACGGGGCCTCAGCAAAAATGTCCTGATAGTAGGTTCCTAACTGTAATACTGGCTGCTTCTCCTTTAGTGGAGGTGTTTGAACAGAAAGTAGATGGCCATCTGTAGGCAATGTTGTTGTAGCAGATTGTGCAGGGATTAGGATGAGATGACACACACACACACCCCAATGTCTGTTCCAACTCTTACATTATATAATCTAATTACAGGAAACATGTTGTTGTTAGCTGCGAACTCGTGTCCGACCCATCGTGACCCCATGGACAACGTTCCCCATGGACAACGTTCCTTCCTGTCCTCTACCATCTTCTGGAGTCCATTTAAGCTCATGCCTACTGCTTCAGTGACTCCATCCAGCCACCTCATTCTCTGTCGTCCCCTTCTTCTATTGCCCTCAATCTTTCCCAGCATTAGGCTCTTCTCCAGTGACTCTTTCCTTCTCATTAGGTGGCCAAAGTATCTTGAGTTTGAACTTCAGGATCTGGCCTTCTAAAGAGCAGTCAGGGTTGATCTCCTCTAGGACTGACCGGTTTGATCGCCTTGCAGTCCAAGGGACTCGCAGGAGTCTTCTCCAGTACCATAGTTCAAAGGCCTCAACTCTTTGGCGCTCAGCCTTTCTTATGGTCCAGCTTTCACATTCATCCATTACAGGATACATGCAGATTGAAAAAATATTAAATAGGTTTTAGGGAAAATCTACAGAAAATGGGGGGGAACAAATTTAGGACAGTACCTATGTGTTCCTTCCCTATATGATTGAAAACTCAATGAAACCATACCGGGTTCCTGTTTGGCTTGAGACTTTCATGAGTTTTTCCAAAAAGACCTTCCATAAAACCTTCCAATTAAGTGTATATCAATTATTATATTTGTATTTCTTTCCCATCAAATTTAAGGTAATAGAACTAAGATTCCCGAACGGTTTCTAATCCAAACACTGAAGCAAATTTCAGATTTCCGAATCCAGTTACTTTTTCTCAGGATTTCATTGGGAAGCACACACATTTGTAATGTCACACTGTTGATTCCTACTGGCCAGTTAAATACTAATTATTCTGTTTAGCAGATTTTTTTTATTGCTTCTTTAAATGCTATAGTAATATATAAAAGGATGTTTCTGTTTAAAAATTGAAGTTAGCAATTACTGCGATGAAATAAATAGGAAAATACCAATCCAGGTCAATCTGCTTATAAAAGCAACTGCTCCTAGGCCTCACAAAACGAGGAGAGAAGTATCTCCACCGTAGGCAAAAAAAAGAGATAATTTTAAAATGATGAATATCCACAGGGAACTTAATGATAGAGAAGTTAGGTTCTAATATAATACAAATGCTAAAAAGAATTGTGTTCAAAACCACAGCAGCATAAAACTGCCAAAGTAACAATTTCAGCATTCAAAACTAACAAAAGAAAGATTATTAATTCAATAAATGGAATAAATTACAAACAAAAATCCTTCCAGAAAACACACTCATATAACACACACTATGGTAGAAGGCCATTATAGGAAGTCAATCCAATACCACAATACCACAAGTTTCTGGTAACTTGAGTCAACAGCTTTCCAACTGTTTATTTAAAAAAATGTCTTCTACAATCACACCATTGTAGTCAAAGCTATTGTTTTCCCAGTAGTAAAATACGGCTGTGGCAGATAGGTCATAAGGAAGGCTGAATTGCTGAAGAATTCATGCAGTCCCTTGGATTGCAAGGAGATCAAATCAGTCAATCCTAAAGGAAATCAACCCTGGCTGTTCTTTGGAACTGAAACTCAAATATTTTGGCTACCAAATAAGAAGAGAGCACTCCTTGGAAAAGACCCAGATGTTGGGGAAGATTGGAGGCAAAAGGAGAAAGGGACAGCAGAGGACGTGATGGTCAGATAGTGTCAATGAATCTGGGCAAACTTTGGGAGACAATGGAGGGTGTGTGTGTGTGTGTGTGTGTGTGTGTGTGTGTGCTGGCATGTTATGGTCCATGCGGTTGCAAGGAGTTGGACATGACATTGACTGAACCACAACAAAATTGCACCATACCAATGAGAACGAATGACAAATTAAGTGTAGAATGAATAAACTGGGCCAGGAGGATCACGGTATGTTCTCTCACTCGCACAGGTTAAGCAGTTTTCTTTTGTGAAGCTTTGCTTAATAGCAACTATTTCATGAGATGCTCCCCAGGTTTGCCCATGGCACATATCAGGGACATCCCAATGTCATCATAGATTTGCTGTTTTACATACCTTCGGAGTTCTTTCGCCAGAGGAAATATCAGCTAGCTCAGCTACTTTGGAATAGCATGTCTGTTAATTCATTTGGCTCACATTCAGAATCAGTGAAGGAGAAATTTACTGAGGGGGTTTCCCTCAATTTTTTTTTTTTCGCTTGCTTGCATTTCTAATCCATCCACCTAGATGGACCTCATCCAAGAGACAACAACTTACAAACTCAATGTTGTCTTTTCTGGCTAAGTCCACTGCAGAAGTAGAAAATATACTGAGAAATCTGGAAATTTTTCTTTTAATGGAAGGTCGCTTGCTTTTCCAAGCAGAAAAGGAAATATTTCAAATTTATTGTTTTCCTCTTCCGCCGATGCTTCATTCTACCTCAGTCTACGCCCCCTCTCCAATTCACTTTATTTTTCTGCAATAAATATATTTAGTTTAAAAAACTATAGCAACCAATGAAAACCAATAATGTATCCACTGAACCTTCTCTGCACCCCCCCCCCAAGGACCTTTCCCTTTATATTATAATCAGAAAAGTGAACTTTCTCTCACGGAGAGGTAGAGCAAAATGTTAAAAATAGAGCCTAAACGTACATATTTCAGTTCACACCAATTACATATATTTTGTTTTAACTTCACAGTACTAGAAACAATCCAAGATAAAAGTTCTCCAAACTTAGATGAGTAAACTTTGTTAAGAAAAATGGAAAGTAACAACACAAAGAATAATTCTGGTGAATATTTGTCAAAATAGCTACAACACAGGCAGACAGGCAATTTAAACGAGTTAGCTTCATGTTTTATTATCCAGTGCAAAGAAAAATGCATTTCCCCCCCTTCAGTAGGTGACTTTGACTGCATATGTGCACTGTTTTAGAAACAAGTTGCTAGTCTTCTTGTGCATGTGTGAACTGGCTTTCATACCCCTATAGCTCCAATACAGGCCATTAAAATCCAACCAACTTCCCACTACAGGAATTCTTAACCTGAATAATTTAACTATTCACAAATGAAGCTATCACATTTTGCAAACCAGAAGAAGACAAGTGGTACCTTGGTACTCATCCTTAATTGGGAGGCACGATGAGTACCAGAAACGATGAGTATCAAACAATTTTTTCCATAAGGAATCATGTGGTGAGTCACAAGGCATCCAACACTGGTTACTTCTAGCTTATGCATTGAGTACCAAACAAAAAATGAATACAGGGACAAATTGTTCACGTCAAGATGCTTGAGTACCAAATTCGATGAGTTTCAAAGCAGTTGAGTACCAAGGTACCATTGTATATTACTTAAAAGATTTCAGTAAAGATAAAAATTATTTCTGAAAACATTCATCCCTCCCCCAATCCTTGCTTTCCTCAATTCTAGTTTTGCTAGCAGAATTGCTAGACACTTACATAAAAGACATATTTCGTCAGACTATAATATTTCAATTTGGACATGTAACTCCAGAGAGATATGATTGTAACTCCAAAGGAATAAAGACATTCTAAACAGATTGGAGCCTTTAATCCCGTTGTAGATTTTTTTTTTTTAAATCATGCTTCTAAGACCCAGATCGAACAAGATCAGAAACAAAGAGTTTAAATCTATACTGGCTCATTACAGTAAAAATACACAGGTCTCAACAGATCATCCAACCTAAAAGTGAAAAGCTCTTAGTCCATTTATACCTGGTACAGTTACAAAAGAGATAAGGCTCAAACTTTCACTCTCCAACTTTTACACACAGCTTACATTTATGCATGGCTGTATTTCTTCCATAATGACTGTGAACTGAGTGCCTATAATAAAAATAATTATCAAGAGCTAGGTCCTTGAATCACTTCTTGCAAGACTTGTAAAGGCCAGATTGGTCAAGTAGATGACTGACAAACATTATTTCATATCGGATCCCACCCCCAACACAGCATCCCCCAATTGATTTGGAAGTCAACATTAAATGTCTTCCTTCACTTGGACATTTCAGCTTGGATGGTGTTCCTTTGATAGGTTTTGTCATAACCCTGTTGAGTCAACACTGTTGTAAATTTTCTCAAATCAATCTAACATCTGCTATTCAATAATGCTTACTTATCACTAGCACCCAAAATTGGATGATCATCTGCCCTGTCTGAATCCCTTACCTCCACAAAGTAGTAAAATGGGGAGCATTCCCATCAGTTTAACTTACCGAATACTGATGGTGAGATCCGATACAAGTAGTCCCCAAGTTATGATTATTGAGACAAGAATTTCAGTCACTAAGACAGGCAGTCATTAACCAAATCATTACACAACTGAGTCCAGTTTTACACCATTTCTACTATGGTTGTTAAGTCAATCCAGCTTCTCCAATTGACTTTGCTTGTCGTGAGCTGCTGGGAAAGTCACAAATTGTGATCATGTGACTCCAAGATACTGCAACCCTCATAGATGTGAGCAAGTTGCCAAGGTCCCGAATTGCAATCACATGACTCATAACTCTCAGGACAGGTCGTAAGTTATTTTTTATGAAGTTCTTGTAACTTCAAACCATCATTAAACAAATGGTCATAAGTCAAGGACAAAACATCTGTTTTGTTTAGTTCAATACTTCTGTTTGCTGGATGGAGTTTTCCCTCACTACATAAAAGTATACAGATGTGGCAATCAAGTGGATCAACTTTGGCTGCCAATTTTACATAAACACTACAGTATAACATTGGAAGTAATCCCAAAGAATTTAAAGGACGCAGTGGCTCAGTGGGTTAGGACGCTGAGCCTGTCGATCAGAAGGTCAGTTTGGTGGGTCGAATCCCGAGTGCCACATAACAGAGTGAGCGCCTGTTACTCGTCCCAGCTTCTGCCAACCTAGCAGTTTGAAAGCACGTAAAAATGCAAGTAGAAAAATAGGGACCACTACGGTGGGAAGGTAACAGCGTTCCGTGCGCCTTTGGTGTCCAGTCATGCCGGCCACATGACCACGGAGACGTCCTCGGACAAGCGCTGGCTCTTCGGCTTTGAAACGGAGATGAGCACCGGCCCCTAGAGTCGGAAACGACTAGCACGCATGTGTGGGGGAACCTTTACCTTTTACATCTGATAACCTGCACTGGCAATATTATTTCTATGAGTATAAACCTTAACTCTTAAATTTGGGTAAATTAAATATACAACTATGACAAAGAATAACAGAATAACAGAGTTGGAGGGGACCTTGGAGGTTTTCTAGTTCAATCCCCTGGTCGAGTAGGACACCCTATACTATTTCAGACAAGTGACTGTCCAAGCCTTTCTTAAAAGCCTCCAGTGATGGAGCATCCACAACTTCTGAAGGCAAACCATTCCACTGGTTAATTGTTCTCACTTTTAGGAAAAAATTCCTTAGTTCTAGGCTACTTCTCTTCTTGATTAGTTTCCATCCTTCCGGTATTTTGGAGAATAGATTGATGTCCCCTTCTTTGTGGCAGCCCCACAAATATTGGAACACTGCTAGCATGCCACCCCTAGTCCTTCTTTTCATTTGATTAGCCATATCCAGTTCCTGCAATCGTTCTTTGTACGTTAAAGAATATTAATAATATTAATAATCCCTAGCAGCAAATTCATGAAATATCATTTATCAGAAGCAACAGCATCTGGGACCTTCTGAGACAAAATCTCCATGTAATAACTATCACATGTGGCCCTTTGTTAACCACAGTATCTAATTTGTAATGTAATGTTAATTATGCATTCCACAAAAAACACTTATCAAGAGAATAAGGTTGATGTGTAGGTGGATTTTTTGGCACACAGGAGTAATATATAGTAATATTTATTCAAATTAGCTACAGTATTTGAAGCAGTATTTGAAGCAGAGCCTAAGATTTTCTCGGGAACCATACAAAAGTCTCAGAGTTGAGAAGAAAAAAATATGTTGAGAATAGGGATAAAATATTTATGAAAATAATATTTAATTTCATGGAGGACATACCACTAATTTTCAGACTAAACTCTTAGCAGCAAAATTGTTAAATCGTATTGTAGAATTCATTCACATGCCTTCCATTAGCAATTTACCAAACTTCTGTGATTTGCTGCTAATCAACTTTAAATGCAGCTAAAAAATCAAGGTAACTCCAACAGTTACACATCCTCATGCCATAGGCTTGTAAATCAGCTAAGTAAAAAACAAATGATTGCATTTTCCCATAACTCAGGAATTAAAAGAACTGTCAAAAAAGAGCCATATCATATTGCTGTTTGCAATCAAAATACATTTGTCACTTATAAGGACTCTGTTTTCTCACAGAGATATTCCCATTTTATTTCCTTTGACTTTGCAGTGCAGACTCCCTAACAAGTCTTACAAAGGCCACTTTATAAACACAATTGTGCCTTAATTATGTTTGACATTTCAACAATTCAGAGTAATTATGTCCCTTTGTGATGTAAATATTCAGCAACTGTGATATATTTAGAAACAGTTAGAATAACAATAACAACAAATTATACTTTCTACAATTAAAAGGGGGGGGGGGAAATTACCTGCATATTGGAAGTGAAGTTCAAGTGCATTTGAAATAGTAACACTTAATTAGGAAATACAACATATGCAAAAAAAATCACATTCCATTATCTATATTCCAAGTCTTTTTGACTTCATACCTTTATTTGGGAAAGAATATTTCTGCAGGCACCCCAATATAGGTACCTAGAGTATTACTGGATTAATATTTCATGTACATTATAAAAGAGTCCAAAAATATATGTATTGTGTTTTCTATATATTAACAGTTAATATGACTCTTATTTTTAGATTAAACAATATATTTTTAATATTTTCTTCCTGCTCCCCAACAGATTGTCGTGTGCACTCCACTTTTGAGATCAGTGAATATAATCTCCTTCTTTTCTCTGGCAAGGAATTCCAAAGTAATGACAATTTACAAAAGATTCATCCAAATTACATAAAGGGATTAACATATATCCTATCCATTGAGTTCACGAACTATTTGAAATCATATTTACAGACTGTTAGACATTGTTATGACATACATATTTAAATGTTGCATCTTGTAAAGCAGGAGTGTCAAACTCGCAATGTCACGTGACATGTCACAATGTATCACGAGTTTTTTTTCCCCATTGCTGGCAATGGGGTGGGCGCGGTTTCGCCATGACGCATCAGGTCCACGGGCCGGCAGTTTGACACTCCTGTTGTAAAGCAATTAAAAAATTGTCTTTTTCAAAAGTCAGAGGCGTTCAGCAAAGTTAGTATTTGTAATCCTAATCCAATAAAGACAACCAATCAGGAAAAGTGGCAGAATATGTTAACATCAAGAAAGCAGTTTCACTTAAGAGTTAAGCTACTTTAAATGTAGTTTCGCATTTTACATGCAGCATGTTTTAAATGCAAACAGAATCGGCTGGGAGGCTGTTAATAGAATCATAGCTTTCAGAGAAAAGGAACACAAAGAGAAAACTTATCCTTCCAAGTTAATATTCACCCTGTTGGAAAATCCACCATAAATATTCCATACAACACCTCTGGTTCTAGAAAACCAAACCTAGTTTGTGTCCTAGAAATAATGTGGCTATTCTTGTTCAGAATTCTAGAAGTTATAGACCAAAGGGTTCTGGAAGGAGATAGACAAGGAAAAGTAGATTGCACTGAACTAAATATAAGTATTCCACAGGTAAGTGGAGAGTTTATCAATTCTAGGATCCTATAGGCCAAATGGTGTAGAAGTCATGATTGTCCCAACGGTGCTTTTTCCAAAAGGCAACTGGACTCTTTTTGCATTCTTTGAAAACATTTCACTTCTCATCTAAGACGCTTCTTCAGAACTGAAGAAGTTACTTGGATGAGAAGTGAAACGTCTGATTGTTTTTTGGAAAAAGTATGTTGGCTCAGACAAAGATATTGCAGGGTTTGACCAGATGGTAGCATCTGGCTGAGCCTGACCAGCTAGGAATACTAAGCAGTTAATATCTGAATGGAAGATCAATAGAAAATCTCAGACTTAAAGGCAAGAAGACAAATGAAACCACTTCTGTATTACAGGTACTTTCAATTGTAATTGAGCCAAGAATTAGTGATGTAAATCACTGAGGTCATCAAGTGGGTCAGCATGTGAACAGACCTGATTTTATGACATTTTTGCAACACCATTGTTGTTGTGTAAATCCATTTTAACGGGGGTGGGGGGGTGGGGGGGGTTGGCCAGAAACTGGAAGTAAATACCGGAAACCATATAAAAACCAACAAAAATTGTGGTCACATAGCTATGGAATGCTGTAAACAGCTAAAAAGGTGAGCCGATTGTCAGTGCCCCAAATGCAATTATGTGTGTGGGTGGGTGGGGGGGTGAGTACATGTGGCTGTTCTAAATTTCAAAACCATTGGTTGTAATTCGAGGGATACTTGATTTACTGAGAATGACATGGACACAAAGTCATCAACGGTTGAACTTGATTTTGGAAGACTATCAATATAACAATTTGATGAACTCACTGTGCATGTTACTAAATGCATCCAATGTCAAAGGTATTTCTTACTTATATCTAAGACAGGTGTGTATAATAAGTAGAAACATTTTAGACATGCAATAGACAGTATCAGATAACACGTGGCCTGGATTTTATACTGGATAGTGCAGTCTTAGCTAAATAAAACTTTCTAGAAGAATGCAGAGTGCAAAGAATAAAATCAAAGCTCATCTCATAATCATTTCACAGAGACCGTGCAGTTACAGTAAGCTAATTACAAATGACAGTTCCTAATTAACAAGAGCAAAGATGAGAGCTTTATTATTAAAAAGTTCTTTGGGCATTAAGAAATATCACAGTGGAAGTTTTGCTCTGGGTAGGCAGATAGGATAAGAAGCTGGCTTAATAGCTGGAGTCATCTTCTAATATATGCAGGTAAAATACCAGCTGTGCAATGATTCTTATGTTGGGTTTTACACAACGTTTGCAGGATGAAATTTTAAAAAGTAGCAAAAAATGCAGAAGGAGCAAAACAGATAGCAAATTCATAGGTGTGGGCTCAAACGTTTGTAACAAAATCAGCTCCTAACTTGTTATGATAGGTCTATGTGAAACAAATCTTAGTCAAGCAAAGATGTACAATTGCAAAACTAAACTCTCAGTCAATTCAACTTCCTGTAGGAGAAGAGAATTCAGGATCTATTCATGAATTAAAAAGCATCTTTATTCCTAGATAAGTTTATATCCCAAAAAAAGGTCTGATTGAAAAGGTATAATCCCTAATGTCATTAACAACCTTTATTCAACTAACATAAATCATGAGTTATATCTTCCATGTCCTAGATACATATCATGTCCACATACAATTAGATCTGAAACATGCTGCGCCAAACATTAACATGGATAATGTTCTGGTCTCTCTGTGAATACATCTAAGAGCTATATGTCCACAAAAAGAACACTAAAAAAAAACTCATAATGCTTCATAACCATTAACATGAGTGCATCTGCTTCTAGAACATTTACAAAAAATATTAATGTCCTTATTTCACTTAGATACTATAAAAGCAGCCCTGTATTACTCAATATAATAGTATTATGCAATGATCCACTTTTAATGCACATCAACAGTCAAGAAATTGGATATACAGAAAAAAAATCTCTCAAGGCTACTTAAATTTTAATCACTTTTTTATTGTTCTTTTGTAAGAGTCAAGAATAGAGTAAACAACATTTTAGCCCCAATAGGCTTTCAGCAGGTATGTCTTATAGGAACAAGAGGATAGTAGCAATTTGTACTGTTCAAAGATGCTATAAAAATCTGCCGTCATTCAATCTTTTCTTCTATCACTGGAAAAGAGATTCTTACGCATGTCCTATCACTCACTGTCATCTGGGATCCCAAAAATCCATCAATAATGTGGGTTTTGTTTTTTTGGATTTTTGCACAACAAACAACCAGACCAACAAAATTCTACAATATCAAACAAAAGCAGGCAACTGAATTAAGTGAAAATGAAAAAAAGGACACCCCAAAAGGTATGTTTACTAAAGGAAAACTGCAGTTAAGAATCTAAGATTCAAAGCAATAATAATAATAATAATAATAATAATAATAATAATAATAATAACAACAACAACAACAACAACAACACAGGGAAATATGGCTGAAGATTTGTTATTTTCCCTTTGTGTTTTCCTTTTGCAGGCATTTGTTTTGCAGAGATGATGGGTCAGCAGTTGCCACAATTCTCAAATCTGTCCTCCAAGCACTGGATCTGGATCATGGAATCATTTTTAATACCTTGAGGTTGGCCATTTTTCCCCCTTCAATGATAGCGCTCTCTCGATAGATAGATAGATAGATAGATAGATAGATAGATAGATAGATAGATAGATAGATAGATAGACAGACAGACAGACAGACAGACAGATAGATCTTTGGTCATTCAGGGTTTTTTTCCCCCACGTAGAATTGGAGGTATCAGGGCAACGTTTCGACGAAATCTCATCCATCATCCTCAGGCTGGTGACTTCAGCGAACGAAGCTGAAGACACCAGCCTGAGGATGACGGATGAGATTTCGTCAAAATGTTGCCCTGATACCTCCAATTCTACGTGGGGAAAAACCTGAATGATAGATGATAGATAGATAGATAGATAGATAGATAGATAGATAGATAGATAGATAGATAGATAGATAGATCTGGATATATATATATATATATATATCTGGATATATATATATATATATATATATATATATATATATATATATATATATATATATATATATATATATATATATATATATTTGTTTTCTGAGGTTTTCGCGGGTGTTCGTATGTGGATCTTTGGTTATTCGGGTTTTTCCCCGCGTAGAACTAAAGGTGTAGGGGCGACGTTTCGACGGAATCCCATCCGTCATCATCAGGCTGGAGACTTCTGCTTCCTTCTTCTGGGAGAAGCATGTGGCTGTTTGTTCCTCTTTTTTAGATAGGCACATACTTCATGGTTTGAACTGAGTTTGCTTGTTCCCTCTAGTGCATTGAATGCTCCGTGAATGTTCTTGACCTGCAGCTTGTCACCGAAGGAGAGTTTGTGGATGACATGTGTCATATCAGGATTCTGAGGCTGTGCAGTGGCACTATGTGTTGATATATGAAAATTCCCTGGAACCTTGTTGATGCTGAAATGACCCTCAAATCTGCATCCATCTCCGTTATTCAGAGAAATTTTCATTGAGTTATCAATATGGCCAACTTCATGTCTTCCCATTTCATCTTGAATATCCAACCCAATCAATTCACAGTGTAGGCTTGGCAAGCTGATGTTCAAATTTACTTCTATTTTTCCTCCACTGTCTTTGTCTGGATCATCCACATAGAGTTCATTTACAATTTCAGTGGCTATGAATCCAGTAAGCTCAGACAGGAATAGAAACAATATAAAGAAACAGCAGCAAATAGAAATAATTGCTCCTGTAAAGGTTGGCTGGGTAAGGTCTTTTGGCACCTTTCTGTAAATATCAAACCTCCTGAAATCAAAGGGCAATTATTTCTATTTGCTGCTGTTTCTTTATATTGTTTCTATTCCTGTCTGAGCTTACTGGATTCATAGCCACTGAAATTGTAAATGAACTCTATGTGGATGATCCAGACAAAGACAGTGGAGGAAAAATAGAAGTAAATTTGAACATCAGCTTGCCAAGCCTACACTGTGAATTGATTGGGTTGGATATTCAAGATGAAATGGGAAGACATGAAGTTGGCCATATTGATAACTCAATGAAAATTTCTCTGAATAACGGAGATGGATGCAGATTTGAGGGTCATTTCAGCATCAACAAGGTTCCAGGGAATTTTCATATATCAACACATAGTGCCACTGCACAGCCTCAGAATCCTGATATGACACATGTCATCCACAAACTCTCCTTCGGTGACAAGCTGCAGGTCAAGAACATTCACGGAGCATTCAATGCACTAGAGGGAACAAGCAAACTCAGTTCAAACCATGAAGTATGTGCCTATCTAAAAAAGAGGAACAAACAGCCACATGCTTCTCCCAGAAGAAGGAAGCAGAAGCCTCCAGCCTGATGATGACGGATGGGATTCCGTCGAAACGTCGCCCCTACACCTTTAGTTCTACGCGGGGAAAAACCCGAATAACCAAAGATCCACATATATATATATATATATATATGGATATATATATATATATATCTGGAGATATATATATATCTGGAGATATATATATATATATATATCTGGATATATATATATATATCTGGAGATATATATATATATATATATATATATATATATATATATATATATATATATATATGCAAATTATTCAAATTGCTAATAAAGAATTTGGGAGGCTAAGATGATCATTTCGAACTATTTATGTTCTCATCAGTTAGTCATACCCTTTATCTGAGATTCGAAAAAAGCCTTGACAAATACTTAAACATATATATATATATAGATATAGATATAGATATAGATATAGATATAGATATAGATATAGATATAGATATAGATATAGATATAGATATAGATATAGATATAGATATAGATGATATAGATATATATGGATCCTTGGTTTTTCGGGTTTTTCCCCGCGTAGAACTAAAGGTGTAGGCGCAACGTTTCGACGAAATCCCATCCGTCATCATCAGGCTAGTGGTTTCTGCTTCCTTCTTCTGGGAGAAGTATGTGGCTGTTTGTTTTTCTTTTTTAAACTGCCAGAGGGGGTGTGTTCTGTGAGTGGAAGTGTGCTGATTGGGTGGGGATTATGATAAAGAGGCACAACCACAAAACAGAAACCTAACTACAGCTGCAACATCAGCCACTTTAAACCCCTCCAAACCACATAATAAGCAAACTGACACCCACTATAAAAACATGGCACCACCACAAACACGAAGGCAAACAAAAACAGCACAACTCACCAGCTCAGGTCTAAGGCTGGCAGCTGAGACCAGCCCATCCACTCAAAACACACCACCACCCAATCAGAACACCCCCACCATTCAAAACACACTCCCATCCAATCAGAACACACATAATCCCCACCCAATCAGCACACTTCCACTCACAGAACACACCCCCTCTGGCAGTTTAAAAAAGAAAAAACAAACAGCCACATACTTCTCCCAGAAGAAGGAAGCAGAAACCACTAGCCTGATGATGACGGATGGGATTTCGTCGAAACGTTGCGCCTACACCTTTAGTTCTACGCGGGGAAAAACCCGAAAAACCAAGGATCCACATACAGGCACCCGCGAAAACCTCAGAAAACAAATATATATATATATATATATATATCTGGAGATATATATATATATATATATATCTGGAGATATATATATATATATATATATATATATATATATATATATATATATATATATATATATATATATATATATATATATATATAATATATCTGGAGATATATATATATATATATATATGGAGAGATATATATATATATCTGGACTGGAGGCTAAAACATATAGGGAACGGTTGCTGGAATTGGGTATGTGTAGTTTAACGAAGAGAAGGGTGAGGGGTGACATGATAGCAGTGTTCCAATATCTCAGGGGCTGCCACAAAGAAGAAGGAGCCAAGCTATTCTCCAAAGCACCTGAAAGCAGGACAAGAAGCAACGGATGGAAACTAGTCAAGGAGAGAAGCAACCTAGAACTAAGGAGAAACTTCCTGACAGTTAGAACAACTAACCAGTGGAACAACCTGCCTCCAGAAGTGGTGAATGCTCCAACACTGGAGGTTTTTAAGAAGAGACTGGACAGCCATTTGCCTGAAATGGTATAGGGTTTCCTGCCTGAGCAGGGGGTTGGACTAGATGACCTCCAAGGTCCCTTCCAACACACATTTTATGAGGATTTTGTAAAATTCATCTTTGACTGGATCTTGACTGCTGATTCCCATTCAGAAGATGGGAAGCTAAGAAACAGAAGTGTATAACTCAAACTCCAAAAAAAAATTTCTACAGCTCAACACATGTGGAATTCAGCAGAAATGGGAAGATAATGTTGCTGACATGCTGAAATAAAGTCTCTCTTGAAAATTAAGGAGGGGGGGAATCTAAATCCTACTCTATTTTAATTTTCAACTGGTAAACCAGTGAAGGGAAAATAAAGAACGATTATAACTCTATACTGTATGCCTATGAATTTCCTTTAAAAACTGCAGTAAAGATGGGAGTATTGGGGTAAGGGGAACAATATGATCATCATTTGCTTAAGAGAACTAATGGGGAAACTTTTGGCTTCTTCACACTCTTTTGATTTTTGCTGGGTCAGTAACCAGAGCCATGTGCAACAGACATAAAGTAAAAGTCAAAAACACAATGCCTCTGGGCAGTTTTGAAATAAGGAATTTTTTTATTATCGTTTTAGTAGTAAGAAAGACCGTGCTCAGCTCACATACAGTCACACCAAAGCTTTCAAGCGATCTGATTTCAAAAATAATAGCTGTCACTGTTATTAAATTTAAAATGAGTACTGAAAATTATTCAACTAATCTAACTTATTCATTCCAGCCTTTTTACTGAGTAAGCCAGCTTCATTCCTCAGCTACGATGGAAATCTACGCAAAATACAATGGAAATCAAGATGTCTTTGGTCACATCTAAAATTACCTACACCAGCTTGCACTGCTAATATTGCTGTAATGAACTCATCATTCATTTATAAACAGAACAAGGTACATGATACAACAAGAGAGGACCCAACCAGCTAATTTCTGTTCCAATGATTTATCTCTCATAAATAGAACAAAACCCAATTACTATTTGCAAGGCCCATGACACACGCCATGACGGCATTCTAAAGTATACTTAATGGTTTAGAACTTCAAACGGATACAACCATTTAGGATAAAGGTCCATTACAGGTCAGATGTACATCAAATTAAGAACACACTTAAGAATGTCAGATGTACTTGTCATTCTGAAATCAAAATGACAAACTCTTTTTAAAAAACTCAATGCAGTAAAGTAATGCAATAAAATCAATAAAAGGAAAGTGAATGTGAATCTAAAGACAACTGTGTTTTTTTTAATTACAGCTACAAGATCATTTCTATACACTCCATCCAGAAACATCAACAAGATACCGGATAGCTTTTTTAAAGGGAAACAAAACATATACATGGATACACACACATACTGTAGAGAGCCAAGGAGATAGCTTGGAAGGGAATATTCAGAGGCTATTATTATTATTATTATTATTATTATTATTATTATTATTATTATTATTATTATTATTATTATTATTTATATACTGCCCTTCTCCCGAAGAACAACAAAGGCAGAAGCATTTTGTCAGGTCTGGAAAAGTAAATAGTATTAGGAAGAGATTTAGGTTTCTTCCTTACTCAATGAGATATTAAAAGGCGATATGGTGAAATACAGGAAGACTTACAATGTCCTGTAGCTATTTCATTAAAGGAAAGTTTTGCTCTTCTTGTGGATTTGGTTTCCTGACATTTAAAGTCTTCTAACTATTTGGAAATGCTTGCATCTCATTCTTTAAAAAAGGCAAACTAAAATTTCGATTAAATGTTAACAGGGCTTGGTATTGGCTGTTACTTCTTGTTGTCCTTGAACCCACAGAAATTTCAATGCCAGCCACAAAACAACACTACCATAATTTTCATCAATTATTCACTAAAATCAGTGTTGAATCCACTGGTTTAACACCCCTGTAAAAATTTTGAAAGAAAAAAAAGGAGAAACAAAGAATCAAACCAAAAAAAACATAGGCTAACCCTAACTCCCTGGAACTCAAAGAAAATCTCCCAGAGGTAAAATACACACACACAAAAAAACCTCTCTCTCTCTCTCTCTCTCTCTCTCTCTCTCTCTCTCTCTCTCTCTCTCTCTCTCTCTCTCTCTCTCTCTCTCTCTTACACACACACACAACCACACACACAACCACATACACTCCAGGTGAGCTCAATTGCTATCATTTCCCTGGGAAACTGGGAGAAATGGAAGATGAAGGTGACAAGGCCATAATATGATGGTTAGCTTGAGCCCCACTAGGTACCCAGGGAGAAAAAGAATGCCTGGCCACAAGCAAAGATGCCAGGGCCTTCAAAGGTTCTCTTCCACCCCCCTGTTCTAGCTCCTTTTAGTCTAGAGCCAATGATTAGAGGCAGAAGAGGTGGGCCAGGAACATTGCTTAGGAGCAGCAAAGGGGATGATGCAGTTGAAGCAGCATCATTTCTCCTTGACCCCACTTGTTCTAGAGGCCATGCCAACCCAACCACAGGACAAAGTTGAAACCCAGAGCTACTAAAACTTGCTGGATGGCCCCCACCCTTGTCTTCCCTGGTAGGGATATCCTCCAATCCCTGTTGAAATTTGCATTAATTGTACTCCTCCTAGGAAAGCAAAGTCCCTAGCTGCAATTCCGGATCATCTGGCCCTCAATGAAAGAGATCTGGTGCATCAGAAGTTAGTATTAGAAAAGCTAGAATTTCACAGACAGCTCACCCTTTTCATTTCAGCAACTACCTATTCTGACATCTCAAACTGCTTCACTCGTTCAAGCTGAGGACCCTGAAGAAGCCAGAAAAATAGGGCACATTCCTCCAGGATAAGCCCAAGCAAAAAGGAAGAAGAGGGGATGACGATGTCCATCACGATTCTGAATTATGCATGTTCCTTTGTTATTCTGGTATTACCAATGTTTATACTTATAATCTAACTAGTCAGTTAAGAAAGATAGCCTGTTCTAGTAGCAGTGAGTCAGTCTGTCTATGGAATAAGCACATCACCAAAGTGATGCGTGGTGCAGCATCCTTCCTAAAAGCCCTACAGCAGCTGCATCTTCTGCAACGATTAACACATCTCCTTTGAAGATTTTCTCAACTGTGTACACATATACACCAAAAAATTCTACTGGGACTACTAGTGAAGGCACTATGGATTTTCATATCGCGCATGACCCATTGTGCACAGATGCAAAGTCTGCATCTAGCTTTCCTAAGATGAAGAAGTATCTCTTGCTGAATATCTCTTTTAAACATTTTACACACTCTTCCTATCCAATGCCGCAATCTAAGAACACTGAATCTAAGAAATTGCACACTGAAAGAAATCAGACTGGCCTAAGGCGTGACTACAAACACACTCTGCTTTATCTGCATCTCCTTCACCTTTACTTTAATCAAAGCACTTTCCTTTACCTGTATCTCTTAGTATTGGATAACTGAAAAGTCACCTTGGCAGTTGGAGAAAAAATAATGTACCAACAGCACAAGACTCCTTTAAGTACCTAAAATAATGGTGTTGGGGTTTTTTTTGCCAGACCATCAACTTAAATTCACCATTCAGCAAAGATGTAACTTCCAATCTAAGCGCTGACCCTGGGAATTTAACTGATCCTTCTTAAAAATAGTGTGATCACAACAGAAATTTTCCTGGCATTGTACCTGCAAAATTTATTAATCAAAAAATATTTACCAAGTTAACCAGTAAGTCAAGGTGGCTTCTACCAGGCAATCCCTTTGAAAAACTACCCTCTGCTTTTCAAAATACCTTGGAGGGATATTTCATTTTTAGACTATCACATAGTGTACAGTAATATACAGAAAGACTGGAGCCTTTCATGCTTAATGACTTGTTAGGAAGTAAACATGGATACTTGTTTTATTTTTATTTATTTTTATTTTAATTCCATTTATATCCCGTCCTTCTCCGAAGACTCAGGGCGGCTTACAAGCTTAGCAGTAGCCTTCATTCTATGTATATGCCTGCTTGTTAGGGCTTTCACACACACACACCCCAAGCGGCATTATTACAAAGTCAGCTTAATTGCCCCCAACAATCTGGGTCCTCATTTTACCTACCTCGGAAGGATGGAAGGCTGAGTCAACCTTGAGCCTGGTGGGACGCGAACCTGCACTAATTGCAGGCAGCTGGTGTTACTTAAGGAGGCATTAGCCCACTGCTCCACCAAGGCTCCAAGAACTCTGCAATATTTTGCAAAGCCACAAATGAAAATACATATTATAAACTAGAAAATGGAAGAAGGGGCGGGGGGGGTTCCTTCAAAGAAATCAGAGCTAAATTGCTGTTAGAACAAAATTTATTTCGGCCACACACCATCTCATTGTTAGTGTTTGCCAAAAAAAATAATAATAATCCACATACAGGCAGCAATTGGGTCAAAAGAAAAAAAAAGTGCATCAACTTTCAACTGTGCTAGCAAAATAATGCAAAAAAAAATGTTTTTGGTGACATGGCCAAGATCTTGTCAGCTTTTAATTTAAAAGGCTACGGGAAATAGTACACAAAAATTATACTTCATAAACTCTGAAACTGTAGATATGCTAAGGTCACTTGGCAGAGCAGCTAATTGAATTAAATGAGACCTTTTAGTGATTCACTTCTACCTACAGCAAACGCAAAGTTGATGTTGGACAGATATAGCGCGGCTAACAATCCAGTCTAACCGTGGAAGATCTCTTGCTGAAAAGCACCAAATTGGTTTTTAATTGAAGAAATCTTTCCTCCCAATATTGCTGAAATCTGTGCCAACAAATGATAGCTCAACTCCTTCAGGCTGGTTTTCAAATGTCCCAGTCCAAACTATTTAATATTTCAAGTTAGTGAGGTTATTAAATCCAAATGGCTAATATATACGAGGAGTTTTTTTTTAATCAACTGGTGTGGGGGGGGGGAAAACATTTTACCCTTAGGCTGCTTATCTGAATGAGAGCCAATAGGATAAAACTAAGAAAAGGAACAGAATACAGAATAAGAGTTGGAAGGGACCTTGGAGATCTTCTGATCCAACCCTCGGCTCCAGCAGGAGACATCATACCAGGGATCTTCAAACTTGGCCCTTTTATTCTCAAAATTCCTCAGCCAGGCAATCTGGCTCAGGAATTCTGGGATTTGAAGTCCACCAGTCATAAAAGGGCCAAGTTTGAAGACCCCTTCCTTATACCATTCTAGACAAATGGCGGCCCCATCTCTTCTTAAAAACCTCCAGTGTTGGATCATCCACAACTTCTGGAGGCAAGTCATTCCACTGATTAATTGTTTTCATTTTCAGATAATGTCTCCTTAATTCTCCTTCAATTCTCTCCTTGATTAGTCTCCATCCATTGCTTTTTGTCCTGCCTTCAGGTGCTTTGGAGAATAAGTCGACCCCATCTTCTTTGTGGCAGCCTCTCAAATATTGGAAGATTGCTATCATGTCACCCCCTAGTTCTTCTCTTTGTTAGGCCAGAGCCCAAGAAAGAAATAGGAAAACCACAACAGCTAGAGGAAAGCACAACTTACCGATATAAGGCAAAATAATAAGCACTCCTCAATTAATCTAGAAATTAGGAAAGAATTTCTAAAAGCAAGAGCATTAGAAGTCAAATGGAAGACAGTGGAAATAGGAAGTGTGGATCGGAAAGTAAGGAAATAACAATATCTCAAGTGAATCACAGAGACCACCAAAATAAAAGCAAATGAAAATTATATTTGCACACGAAAGTGAGAAGATATATAAGCCAAGAAGAATTTAGAGAAGGAAATTCTGATTTGTTATACCATATTTCAGTCTGAGATTGTAGTGGTCTAAGACCATTTTTTTTAAATCTGTCTCATCTATGTCTTTAATTTTATTATTAGTTAAATTATTTATTAATATATCACATTTAAATGCTGTAGCTGCCCATTTCATAGAATGTAACTCTATGTTGCATGTAACAAAAACACATCATTAAAAAAAAACTAAACATTAAAACAAGAATTCCACAGTTAAAAACATTGAGATTTATGGAAGTAACTTATTGCTTAAGACGTTATGCTAACTGCCTAGGCTTGTAAAAGTAGTCACAATGTAAGCTTCCCACTAGACAAATTTTTATATTTATATTTTTATATAAATATTTTATATTTATATTTATATATATCATGATTGATTGGTGGGATAACATTTGCCCACTAGGTATGAAATTCTCTTATCTCACCTAACAAAACTTTAAAACACTGCTTAGAGTGGCAATGATAAAATGCTACAAACACAGCAAAAACATGTACACGTTGCTTGTAAAAAATGAATTCCTCTGCCCTATCCACAGCTATGTCTCTACAGAAACTTCAAAAGTAAAGGTGAAATTAACCACCTGAAATGTTACGGCATTGAAGTAACTTGCGTCCTAGGAATACCAACTTTGTAAACACAGAGTAAGGATTGGGTATGAAGAAAAAGAACAAGAGCTACTGCAGAAAGACTGCACAGATAGTCCTTGACTTACAACAGTTTGTTTAATGACCATTTGATGTTACAACAGCACTGACAAAAAGTGACTTTTGACGGCTTTTCACACTTATGACTCCCCACAGTCAGGTGATCAAAATTCGGGTGCTTGGCAACTGGCATGTACTTATGACAGTTGCAGCATCCTGGGATCATACTATTTGTATGTATGTATGTGAACAGCATTTGTAAACTTCCCAACTGGCTTCCGACAAACAAAGTCAATGGAGAAGCCAGATTAGTTTAATGACATTATTCACTTAACAACTGCAGTGGTTCACTAGACAACTTTGGCAAAAAGGTCATAAAATGGGACAATGTTGCCTTACTTAAGAATTGTGGGCTCAGTTGTGGTTGTCAGTCGAGAAATACCTGCATTTCCAATATGGCAGGATCGTTAATGCAGGGAAAACGGCAAGGTGCCAGTTTTTGCTGCAACTTCAGAAGTATACTTCAAGTTTGCTACAACTTCAGGAATGTACCTTTAAAGTGCTCCAAGGCATCAATGCAAGGACTGACATAATTAGCACATTTTCTTTTTTCACAAAAGTATAAAAAGTGTATCACTCTACCAAAAATGAAAATCACACAAAAGAAAACCCCAACTATTTTAAATTACAGTTAGAGGAAATAGCATAGGAAAAGAGGTTTAAGATTTTATTTTATTTTCTTTGGGGCAAAATGACAAAACTCTCTTGGAGTGGTACAGGTTGTCCTTGAATTATGACGACAAGTGGGAGCAGACTTTCCATTGCTAAGCAAGATGAGTCACACGTGATTTTACAACAGGTTTTTGGGGGTTGTTTGGCCACGGTTATTAAGCAAATCCTGCAGTTGTTCAGTGAATCATGAGATTGTTAAGCAAATCCACTGACTTGGCTTGTGCGAAGCCAGCTTACATGATCACAAATGGTGATCACATGAACTCTAATAGGCTGCCATTGTCTTACATAAACACTGGTTGCAAGCACCCAAATGTTGATCACGCAAGGACTCAAGGACCAATTGTATTTCCCATTTTTCAGGGACTTGTAATGATCATTAAATTAGGGACTACCTGTAAATGAGTTCAGAAAACTTTACCAGGTCCAGCATGGTCTACTCTTGATTAGCAAAGGCTCTTGGGCAGGGGTCTTCAAACTTGACCCTTTTATGACTTGTGGACTTCAACTCCCAGAATTCCTCAGCCAGTGTGCCCGGCTGAGGAATTCTGGGAGTTGAAGTCCACAAGTCATAAAAGGGCCAAGTTTGAAGACCCTTGCTTTTGGGCTTAGCACTAGTTCTCTAGGGGAGATACAAGAGATGAATCTTGATATGCTAACCACATCTCTGATGCAACCCTGGTCTTTTCTTCACTGATCAATCCAACAGCTCAACTAAAACCAGGCTATTTTATTGTTAAAGTAAAAAAAAAAATCAAGTCTCCCTTGAGCCAAGCTTAATTCCAGATGATTTTATATAGTTTTCTTAGTGTTAGGCCAGGAGGGGCCTCCTGCTTTTTTCCCCCCCAGCACCATTCATTTTGACATCCCTAGTCTACCCTACAACTTGCTATTCACTACAGAGTTCCCACCAAGTCCTAACTGGACCTAAACCCACTTGGTTTTCCAGCTCAAGAAAGGCCAACCGGTTCTTGCTACTAGTTGAGACTTGTTCACGAGGAACAGCAGCGAACATCCTGTGCAAATGTTGATCAGAGATTTGCTTTATAACTCCACAAGATGTCACTACAGCTCCACATTAACTAGTCGGAAGCAAATCACACGGATCCTGCGGTCTTGTTCTATGGAAGGTCCCATCCCTTTAGACTTAGACAATGGGAACTCATTAGTGAGGGGGACAATAGGTGCTAATGAGCATTTTGCTATTCTAAACACCTGGAAGGTTACCCATCAGACGAAATGGACACTAAAACCAATTCTCACCTGGCACAGTACACACAGGAAAGTTTAATAGCAGTGGTTGTGATTTGTCAAGCACATCCAAAGTGTTCTTTAGCAGGAGCGGCACCAAAGAGGAGGCTGATCTGAGGGCTATCTGCCTTAATCTGAACTGCCACAAACACCCACCGGGGGGGGGGGTCCTGTCATTTGACAATCTTAAACAAAGGTTAGGTGTGGGGGGGAGAGAAAACTTTCACATGGATGAGTTTATGAACTTCAAAAGGTTTAAATTCACCAGGTAGGCTCCAAAAATGATTTAGCTATACCAGTTTTAATGTTCAATGTTACTAGCTATTTTGGGATATTGGTTCTGATGAGACCTCAAAGGTGCTTTTTCCCCCCCTCAAAAACATTTCGCTTCCTATCCAAGAAGCTTCATCAGTTGTAATGAAGCTTCTTGGATAAGAATTAAAATGTGTTTTTCTTTCTTCCTCAAAATAAAAAGCAGTCCAGTTGCCCTTTGAAGAAAAGAAAAAAAAACCCACCTTTGAGATAACTGTGACCTGGATGACAGAATTATCCATAGACGTTCTGATGAGATCTACAGTATTTATTTGTGTTTATAATTTTTACAAGTAACTCAAGGCAGTGAACGTATCCAACACACTTTCCTCCTTCCATTTTGCTCACAACAATAACCCTGTGAGGTGAGTTGGGCTGAGAGAGAAGAACTGCGCCAAAGTCACCCAGGCGGCTGTCATACTTAAGGTTGAACTAGAACTCACGTCTCCCAGATTCACGTTTGGTGCCTTAACTCTTACACCCAATTCGCTGGATCTTTCTATTTCTGTCTCAGCAGTCATTGAAAAGAAGTAACTTTTCAATCTATTCTAATGTACAGAACAGATGAGAAAAGACCTAGCAAGGGAAGATTAACATTGCCTCCGCCAACCATAATGGACTCTACATTTAGCTATGGAATTGAACAAAACTATTGCAAATTAGGGACACGGTGGCTCAGTGGGTTAGGACGCTGAGCTTGTCGATTAGAAGGTCGGCAGTTTGGCGGGTCGAATCCCGAGTGCCGCGTAACAGAGTGAGCGCCTGTTACTCATCCCAGCTTCTGCCAACCTAGCAGTTCGAAAGCACGTAAAAAGGCAAGTAGAAAAATAGGGACCACTACGGTGGGAAGGTAACAGCGTTCCGTGCGCCTTTGGCGTCTAGTCATGCCGGCCACATGACCACGGAGATGTCCTTGGACAAGCGCCGGCTCTTCGGCTTTGAAACGGAGATGAGCACCGGCCCCTAGAGTCAGAAACGACTAGCACGCATGTGCGGGGGGAACCTTTACCTTTTACCTTTACCTATTGCAAATTATTGGGACTAAAAGTTATTAAAGTAGTCTGGTAAGGAAAGATGGTCTATTCAACAGTCTGTTTTCAGTATGCGCTATTCAAGTCTGGAGTCTTTTTTCTATTTGATTTCTGATCTAGAGGTTTTATAACTATTATTCTAGTCCTTAATAACGTGTGTGTAAAATGAAAATTAGAGAAATAGATACTCAGAACAAATATTATTTTAGCCCTTAATAATATCTACATAATTTGTTTATATACAAATTACAGTAATGTGCACATAAAATGAAAATTAGAAAACCACACAGCCAGAAGTCTAATCATCATAATATTTGTTCGTTATGTAACGTTGTGGGTTTCCTCTTTTTTTAAGAAAAGCTTTTTCCTCCAAATTTCACCTCCCCCCTGCTGTCTCATGTTTAAAGTTCAATAATGCTCAAGGCTCAGTTCACATCTCATCTGAAATACTATCTCCCGAGTTAAAGACAGTGCATAGTTAAGATGCTGGTGAGGCTCAGATTGCCTCAGATCCTTACACACATCTACTTTTTAAGATGGAGAATCTGTATTCCAAAAATATCTCATTTCCTAAATATAGGCAACATAACAGGGCCATCTTGTGGCAAAGCAATTCACATCGGCGTGTATATTATTTTGCTAATTTCCCTGTGTTCTTTTACTTTTCTTTCTTTGAAAAAAAAAAGGGGGGGGGAATTGCAATTTTAAGACTCTTTGTTCCTTTTTAAAAATGACATCTTAAAAATATTTGCTGACACCTCATAGCCAGCTTTTTAAGTATGCCAAAGAACAGAAATATTCCAAACAGTTGAATACAAGACACTACCGGAGAAAAATCAGAACAGTAAGAGTTGGAAGGGACCTTGGAAGTCTTCTAGTCCGGCTCAAGCAGGAGACCTTACACCATTCCAGACAAATGATCACCCAATCTCTTCTTAAAAACCTCCAGTGATGGAGCACCCACAGCTTCTGGTGGCGAACCATTCCACTGGTTAATTGTTCTCACTGGCAGAAAATTTCTCTTACCTCTAGGTTGGATCTCTCTTTGATAATTTCCTATCCATTACTTTTTGTCTTCACCTGAGAACAGGTTGTCCCCCTCTTTTTTCTGTGACAGCACCTCAAATGTTGGAAGACTGTCATCATGTCACCCCTAGTCCTTCTTTTTGTTAGACTAGACAGTTTCCTCAATCATTCAGTGTGTTTTAGTCACCAGACCGATCTATCTATCTATCTATCTATCTATCTATCTATCTATCTATCTATCTATCCATCCATCCATCCTCAACATCATCTCTCTTATTTTTTTATCATCCTTCTGGCTCTTTCTGCACTCTTAGAGCCTTGGTGGAGCAGTGGGCTAATGCCTCCTTAAGTAACACCAGCTGCCTGCAATTAGTGCAGGTTCGAGTCCCACCAGGCTCAAGGTTGACTCAGCCTTCCATCCTTGCGAGGTAGGTAAAATGAGGACCCAGATTGTTGGAGGCAATTAAGCTGACTTTGTAATAATGCCGCTTGGGGGGGGGAAGCCCTAATAAGCAGGCATATACATAGAATGAAGGCTATTGCTAAGCACATTGGTTTGTGCTTAAATTGTAAGCCGCCCTGAGTCTTCGGAGAAGGGCGGGATATAAATGGGATTAAAATAAAAAATAATAAAAAATCTTTCGAGGATCTCAACATCTTTTTTATATCACTGTGACGAAAACTGGATAAAGTATTCCAAGTGTGATCTTACCAGTAAGAACAGTTGATACATTCCATTTGGGGGACTGTGAGTGTGGGGAATTAGCAATTACAAATCTTCACTTTTTTAAAAAAAATGTTTGGAGAAGCACATCAAATGCTTCTATCTTTATCACTGTGGCTTGTCTACCGAAATGCAACTTTGAAGAACTGTTTCTTTTGCTTATGGAGAGTGCTTAAGAAGTATTAAGCCTGTTTTCAGTTCTTAAGGAAATGGGACACAAGACAATAACTGAAGTATCATCACCTTTGCAACACCAAAGTAGTAAAGTGATACTTAAGGCCCTCTTACTGTTTGGTAAAAGACCTGCTCTGCAACTGTTTGTAATGGAAGCTGCCGTGTATTTTCTTTCAAGGTGTGTAAAACCTTGGTAAGTGTTGCTATCAGCAAAAATGTCTGGCAACTTTCCTATCTTGTTCTCTCCTTATAAAATGCAGAGTAACAATAATGAAGGGCCAGGTGCGTACATGTGTTAGTTATTTTATACAAGACCAGCAAAGCTGTCAGTGTGGTCAGCAACCTGAGAAAAATGTAAACTACAAAAAAATTACAGCCCCGCACAGGAAAATCCCCTGAAGTAATTACTGAAGTTTATTTAGCAGCCTATGCAGGTTCTCTGCTCTTAAGATATTAGGGTTATAATTTGCACTGTGTGGTTCCTCGGGCAACAATGTTTTAAATAATCTACATTCCACATCGTCAGAGATTGAAGCCATCAAACTAATTTCCATTTATGACCCTCATCAAATGCATAACGGGGGGAAAAAGCTCGCAACAGCAAGGGTGTATGTATGTAGATGAAAAAAAACCTTATGGGGTCTTGCAGAGAATTGGTGCTTGTTGGTGTGTCATTTGCCCTCTTCAATAGACATAACTTGAAGCTGAAGGTCTGTGGGGTGGGTGATTTGTTTCTTCCTAAGCAGATTCCAGACTAACTTGCAGACTAGAAGACGAGGCAGCATTAGCACACATTATAGGACATCCAGTTTGGTGTAGCGCCTAGAAACCAGGAGCCTGTGAGTTCTAGTCCCACCTTGGGCATGAAAGCCAATTGGGGGACTTTGGGCCAGTCGCTTTCTTTCAGCCCAACTCACCTTGCTGCGAGGAAAAAGGTGACACCTTGAGTTACTTATAAAGTAATAAAAGGCAGTACAAATAAAAGAAATAAATCAATATATCCTTCACACATTATTTTTTTTTCTTGATTAATGTGATAAAAATATTTGGAAATGCAGGGAACCAGAACTGATTTTCACCGTTCTCCCTGGAGGACTGAAACTCTGAAGCCGTGTTTCAAATTATTCACCACGCTAGTGGCTTTCAACCACTTATGTCTTACTTCCTACCGAAGATTACAATAAAAGCAAAAGCCCATTTTTTTCACAGAGGGAGCGAGCAAGTGAGGGAGGGAGGGAGGGAGGGAGGGAGGGAGGGAGAGAGAGAGAGAGAGAGAGAGAGAGAGAGAGAGAGAGAGAGAGAGAGAGAGAGAGAGAGAGATTTACAGGCTTCTGTTATTATGTTCATCATCATCATCATCATCATCAATCACCCAGTTATGTTAATTTACAGGAGCTAACTTAAACAGATTGCAGCTAAACGCTGGCTGGTTTCTAAGACTCTCCAAGATTTGCTTCCTACTTAGAAAGTTTCTCCATCGTGAAAGCCCATCGGGAGGAATACAAATGTTTTTAGCTCCAAGCTGGGCGAGTCCATGTATACAGCATTTAGTAAAATGTACCTCTTGCATTATTGTAGGATCTTTAAAAATATGAAAGGTAAAATCACGCTTAAAACAGGTCATCATAGTGAAAAGGCTAGTTTAGCTTTGCCCAGATTTACCCCAAAATTAGTGATTTATAAACTTGGCTAAATTACACCCAGTGAATGGCAGGAGCCCTTAAATTTCCCAATGACTTAACAATATTTCTCCGTTGCTTTCTTACTGAGACCAATGGAATCTCCAAAGTCTGAAGTGTAGTTAGATTGTGCTCCGTTGGCCTACTGTTTCCTCAAACTGAAAAAATGTTTCAACGTTTCCCCTCTCGGCCCTTTGTGTTAAAGCCACCTGTTTTTATTATAAAAGTAGGCGCCAAAAATATCCGACAGTATCACATATAAGAAGGCTCTGTGAAAGCTAATTCAGTTTTACCAACTGTATTGTCACTATCCATCAATATTTTTTTTTATATTTTTTTTAATCCCATTTATATCCCGCCCTTCTCCGAAGACTCAGGGCGGCTTACAATCTAAGAAGCACAAATCAATGTGCTTAGCAATAGCCTTCATTCTATGTATATGCCTGCTTATTAGGGCTTTCACACACATACCCCAAGCGGCATTATTACAAAGTCAGCTTAATTGCCCCCAACAATCTGGGTCCTCATTTTACCTACCTCGGAAGGGTGGAAGGCTGAGTCAACCTTGAGCCTGGTGGGACTCGAACCTGCACTAATTGCAGGCAGCTGATGTTACTTAGGGAGGCATTAGCCCACTGCTCCACCAAGGCTCTACAACCATTGCTTGTAGGTGATTCACCCCAAAATGAATTGTCAGAGTCATCTCCGCCAGGCTAGCTGGGGAAATGCTCATTGTCACCCAACAATTTTGGATTTAACACCGAGTTGTATTTGTAGACAGAATGAAGCCAAAGAATAAACCTGAAAGGTCAAAATGAAGGTTAGCACATCAAAGATCACTACGTCTCCTTCCTGTTCCTCGCCTTTTGAAACACTAGAAGCAGTCAATATTGTAAGTTGAATTCCTGTTAGTCAAGAAGATGCAACAGTACTGCAGAGGACATCTAAATAATTAAACAAAAAGTCAGCCATTAGGTAATGCTTCTGAAAATGTTCAATCAAGAAAGGCAAATGGCTCCTGAACTTCATAAACTTATTTGCCGTAGATCTTCTTGGTGGTCTAATACAATTGCTGCATTGCATTAGTTGGAACTGAAGGCATTGTAAGTGCTATGGTTGATTCTGATCAGATTAAGGTGGAGTCTATTTCAAAGAGATACAGGTAGTCTTTAACTTACAATCATTCATTTATTGAGTACAAGGGACACACAACACTGGGGGGGGGAAAGCGACTTGTGACCATTTTTCATACTTACAGCAGTTGGGGCACATGATCACAATTCAGGTGCTTCACAACCTGCATGCACTTATAATGACTGCAGTCTCCCGAGCTCATGTGGTCTCCATTTGCGATCTTTCCAGCTGGCTTCTGATAACGAAGGCCAAACTGGGGAAGCCCAATTCGCCTGACAATCACATGATTCACTTAACAACTGCAGTGATTACATAACAACTGTAAGGAAAAGGTCATAAAGAGAGACAAAGCTCACTTGACAACTGCCTTGCTCACCAACATAAGTTTTGGATTCAACTGTGCTTGGTAAATAGAGGACTTCCAGGTCTAGAGAAGGGCAATGGTTCTAGCTGCATAAAAGGCCAACGCCATGAGACACTCACACAGAATTGGTTATCAGACTAGAAGGGTGTTTCAAGTGTGGTACGAGGAACTGCCCCCCCCCAGACATCCATGAAGCCCATGTTCTTTGCCCGCCTATACTGAAAACTAATACAACACTGAAGTCATATCAAACTACTCTGAGAAGTGATAGTGGTAGTGAACACAATTTTTTAAGAAGGTAAACTTCTTAAAAAGGCTCAAGGTTGACTCAGCCTTCCATCCTTCCGAGGTAGGTAAAATGAGGACCCAGATTGTTGGGGGCAATTAAGCTGACTTTGTAATAATGCCGCTTGGGGAGTGTGTGAAAAGCCCTAATAAGCAGGCATATACATAGAATGAAGGCTACTGCTAAGCTTGTAAGCCGCCCTGAGTCTTCGGAGAAGGGCGGGATATAAATGGAATTAAAATAAATAAAATAAATAAATAAATAAATAAATAAATAAATAAATAAATAAATAAATAAATAAATAAAATAAACCCAGATAAGCAAAAGCTGTTTGGGGGTCCTCCATAATTTTTAAAAATGGGAAAGGTGCCCCCCCAACCCCCCCCCCCAATCTTTAAGGACACAGTGTTCAAAGGCTGTCATCCCATCTCAGGAACAAAACAGGACAACGGACCAATGTGACATGAGTTTAAGCAGTCCACTCATTGCAAATAATTGCTCAAGCCACTCTCTTTGTACTGAGGTGACAATCCAAAGTAAAGGCACACTGCACTACCAACCCCAAGCTGCCACAATGCTACACACAAGGGCTTCACCAATGAGAACTATGCTGGCAACACAAACAAGCAAACAAACAGCTCACTCGCAAAGTTGAGAGTCACTGAGTTAAAAAATTAAGTTGTACGGATCAGAAATGTAATCACGGGAGACAAGCTCAGAGACTTTTTCCAATCTCGGTGGGGATGCATCAATTTAAAGTCATGTTACATTAAAGAGGGAAAAAACGTCTGGGAAACGCTCCCACTTGTCACTTTGGATTAGATTTGTCGTTGTTATCAGGCTGTGCATTTTAAAGTCTTCTTTCACATTTTAAACGTATTGCCTAATGCAGCCACGCAGGGCGTAAAGAAAGCGGTAACATATGACTCCCTATCAGATTGCCAGAGTCTAGGCAAATTAACTAACTCTCAGGCAGAAAATAATGCTCATCTTTTTCTGGAAAAGCCTGTGAACATATTAAGATAAACTACCTGCTTCGGAGTAAAATAATATATAGTGATGCAATTGGAGGGGCTATTCTCCTCCCACGTATTGCACTTAATTTAAGAATTATACCAAAATCAATTTATGGTTTATCTCCCTTCACTTATTTTAGCAAGCCAGGGAGCAATTGCTACTTTCCATTTAGTAACTTTGGCATCTACAGGAAACCCTTCATCTTCACAGCAACTTCTGGCTTAGTCTCTTAATTTGGTGCCTGGCTCTGATCAAGCAAACCTGCAAAAATGATGGCACTTTGGCCTTTTTGAGGATATGTTTGCAACAGGGGGGAAAAAATCCCTAGTTCTGTTGTCTTGCCTTTAGGGGTTGTCTTTTAAGTATAAATATCTCAAATAAAAAAGTCAGATCTAAAAAAAAATGATGGTAACAAATTAGTTCCTAAAAAGCAACCCTGTGCAGCTAATTTTGTCTATGTGTAAAGTTTTTAAAGGGACGCGATGGCTCAGTGGGTTAGGATACTGAGCTTGTCGATCAGATGGTCGGCAGTTTGGCGGGTCGAATCCCGAGTGCCGCGTAACAGAGTGAGCGCCTGTTAGTTTGTCCCAGCTTCTGCCAACCTAGCAGTTGGAAAGCACGTAAAAATGCAAGTAGAAAAATAGGGACCACTACGGTGGGAAGGTAACAGCGTTCCGTGTGCCTCTGGCATCTAGTCATGCCGGCCACATGACCACGGAGACGTCCTCGGACAAGCGCTGGCTCTTCAGCTTTGAAACGGAGATAAGCACCGGCCCCTAGAGTCGGAAACGACTAGCACACATGTGCGGGGGAACCTTTATCTTTTTAAAGTTTTTGAACCGAAAATCACTCAGCAACATTTATAGTAAAAGAAGAGAAGTTTTAAGTTATTAAGGCAAAAAAGGTAGTGCCTTTTCTAACTATGGAAGAGAAGGATTAGGGCTGATATGGCAGCAGTTTTCCAGTATTTGAAGGGCTGTCACAGAGAAGAGAGGGGGTCCAAAGCAGGGGTCTCCAACCTTGGCCACTTTAAGACTTGTGGACTTCCACTCCCAGAATTCCCCAGCCAGACTGCTTTAAGAGGGGTAGACTTCCACTCCCAGAATTCCCCAGCCTGGGAGTTGACGTAGCCAAGGTCGGAGACCCCCTGCTCCAAAGCACACAAATCAAGACTGAAACGAAAAGCGCTTATATCCAGTTGCAGTAGCACCTAGAGACAGGTACTACTTTGTTCATTGTTAATTTAATAACTATATGCCCCTAATTAACTGCAAATTGTTCATAAATATTGTATACTGTGCAAAACGCAGTCTCCCTAAACAGTAGAGCTAAACACACGTGGACATTGCAAATCTCAATTCCAACCAAAGAGCAGTCCCCTTTATGACAAACTGAGAAGAAAAAAAACAATTAGTCTTGCTCACGTTTAACACTGAACTATGAAACAAAAAAGTGCAACAGTTTTAAAAGAAAAGTTAGCCAGTCTCAAATATAAACAAACAGAAACTACATTTAAAAAGGGGGAAACAACATGCTGGGTCCATCAACGGCTCCTATGACTTCCGATTCAGAAGAAGGGCAATGAGATTTAAAGCTATGAAACATTGATTTTCCTAAGTAAAGGCAAGAAACGAATAAATAAAAGGAGAGTGGAGAAGAAGTGGGGGGGGGGGAAGAGAAGCAAAATACCAGTCTAAAATTCAACAGAGCTGGTATTCATATGTTAAACCATGAGCTGCTGTTTCCTCCATATTTGTGATTGAACTATTCTTGCAAGAACAGGATGAAGTCTGAACGGTACAAATAGCCATATTTTTTTTAAAAAAAGCTGCCTTCTAAAGATATTCAGAGAATACCAGAAGCTTATTAGAATCATATGATCACTTTACGTGAAACAGCACAGACTCTTCCTAAGAAAACTTAATTTAGATGCCAGCAGAGGGAAAGCAGAGGGGAAGGGCGATCATATTGACTTCCTCAAGGCCACGGGAGATTGCATTATTGACTACGATGCCAACTGTATGATTCCCCAGTTTGCTGGGTGCAAGTGTGTATACGTATGTGTTATGTATATGCATGCGCACATGAATACATAATGCAATCTATGCTGTGGTGTGCTGCCGGTTCCGAAACACCAGCATTCGCCAGCATTTCACATTTCCCAATTTTAGAGAACAACCACAGATATTGCTGCGACTAATATCTGAATATCAGGATACAAAGAGCCTCGTAGAATGGAATAACCTTCTTCGAAGAAGAAATATTATCGCTTATGCATTCATTCACACATCAAAAAAGCATAACCACTTTATTTAAGAAAAGGATAAAGTTTTGTCCGCAATTGTTTTTACTGGGTATTATTACGGATACCACTGTTGTGGACACTAAGCTGATGTTGAACTTGATTATGGCAGCAAGACTTTTAATAGGGCAATATTGGAAGAAGGAAGAACTGCCGACTATAGAGGAATGGACTTTAAAAGTTTCTAACCTGGCGGAAATGGCAAAGATTTCGGCGTATTTGAAAGATCATTCGCAACGATATATCGTAGAGTGGAAAAAATGGATTGATTACATCCAGAATAAATATGGGACCAAAAAGTTTCATTTAGCATTTGAATAAGTATTGATGTGACATTTATATTGCTTGTAATCATTTTATAAGAGCTAAAGTGCGATAGACCTAATAGTTTATTGTTGTTAGCATATGGTAGTTTATGACTGTTTTTTTTTACTTTTATACCTTGTATTTAGCTCTGGGAAGTCGGGGAGGGGGAGGGGGAGGGGGGGAGGGTTGGGTTGGGTAGGGGGTTTGGGGGTGGGGGAGGGGTTGTTTTGTTAAAGATAAAATGTATTGAAAAACTTTTCAATTAAAAAAAAGCATAACCACTGCACGTGAGGACACTTGGGATCAACATCCTTCTGTTACGATCAGAAATGCGTTCTGCAATCCTACTTATTAGGCACCCTTCAAGTTGGTCCAATTTTATTTTGCGCTTTCAAGCCAAATTCATTTCGTCTGCAGGATAAGACCTCAGTGGCCACTAAGTGCAATGGTCTCTTTGGTTTCCTTCTCCAACATGGCTAGAGAAATAGGGCTTGTGTGGAATCAACTCTCCCTCCAAAAGACAGCTGTTTATGCTCGCCTCAGATCATCAACTGCAAATGCAAATTTAAATCTTTGAGAATAGCATTCCCTATAGACGGAGTTTAAATACAATTTACCTTTGTGTTAATACATTACATTTAGCTGGCCATGTTTCAAAAATTGCAGTCCACCAGCTGGTTTCGTTTTAGCAGCTTGCTGCAAAAAAACCCCCCCCAGACAGTTGAATTTTATTCAATAATTCGTGGTTAAGTAATCATAGCTGAATGTAATGCAGCCACCTAGTCACCAAGTATGAATCACTATCACTAAATAATTTTTGCTATTTAATCTGGCAGGGTTGATGAACTCCAGGTTTCTTCGATTAAACTGGGCCATTTATTGGAACCTAAGGATTTAACACTTCCTACTGCAGCAGCAGAAGGGACGCGGTGGCTCAGTGGGTTAGGACGCTGAGCTTGTCGATCAGAAGGTCGGCAGTTTGGCGGGTCGAATCCCGAGTGCCGCGTAACAGAGTGAGCGCCTGTTACTCGTCCCAGCTTCTGCCAACCTAGCAATTCAAAAGCACGTAAAAATGCAAGTAGAAAAATAGGGACCACTACAGTGGGAAGGTAACAGCGTTCCGTGCACCTTTGGTGTCTAGTCATGCCGGCCACATGACCACGGAGATGTCCTCGGACAAGCGCTGGCTCTTTGGCTTTGAAACGGAGATGAGCACTGGCCCCTAGAGTCGGAAACGACTAGCACGCATGTGCGGGGGAACCTTTACCTTTACCTTTATTGCAGCAGCACTTGGCTCCACCCAGGAAGTGGACAGTCCGAAAACTGCTGTGTTTTGAAGTACCTTTAAGACCTGGACTTTGCCCATCCTCTCAGTGAGGTTGAGTGAAGTCTCTTTTTGGGTTGTGTTGGTCTGGGTTTTTTGCTCCTGTCCTTTTTTTTTGCCAACTTTATATATGTGCGCACACACACACACACACACACACACACTAACGTGCAAATTGAAAAAAATGGAAAGAATGGAAAGAATGCCAAATCCAGTTTAAACATCTAACTTTAACTATAATAAATCACTCACATGAGGCTGAATTACTTCACATGATACATCAATTTTGTACCTCGGAGTTAACACTCCTTTTTAAAAAAAATCTGTATCTCGCCCTAAAGTGAAGCAGTCAGAAGATCATATTAAGTTTTGTTAATGTTCGTGTGGCCCTCATTTTTTTTTCCAGGTTCCAGGAACATTCTTTGCCTTTCAATATTATCTTCAGCAAGAAAAGCAGACCACCAAGTAGATCACTTTTAGTTCCAGAAGCCGTGCTTAAATAACTTAGCTGTTCAAAAGAATCTTTAACTATAAATGCAGTTTAACAATACAGTAGATTAACTACAAAAAGAAATTAACACAGCCTTGGGGGTGAGGAGAAGTGATAAAATTCTTCTAAAGCTTTTTATGTCATGCTGATTTTATAGTTATTTCCGAATCTGCTAATATTTTTAAGGGAGACTACCAAGGAAGAAATTATTTAAATTGACTGCACAGAAAGTGGTTCTTAACTAAAACTTTTCTAAGTCACACATAAGAGCACAGCATTCATATGGTCTCCATGACACATATTTGTTTTGTTTAAGTAGGTAGTCCTCAAGTTGTACCTGTTCATACAATGACCTTTCAAGGTTACAACGGTGCTAAAGAGACATACTAGTGGTCCTTGAAGTTTGATTAGATGTTGATAAGTTGTTTTTAAATGGTGAAGGAAAAAGTTTGGAAAGCTTGGTTTTATGGCAGTTCCATAAAAACTATTAGAGAACACACAACCATACACAACCAGCAACTTGCTTCTGAATAATTCAGGAGGTTTTGTAGGTTTGAGCACTACAACTCACAAGTAGACCAGTTGCATTTACCAATACAAACTGACAACGCTGTATTAAAAATTCTCTGCAGTATTGACTACCCCAGCAGCTAAATACAGTGCAGTTCAATTAACAGCTCTTCAATTTAATTTTTTTCTTTGATTTTAATCTATAGCCCAGCTTGAAATGAAGACTATTGAAATAGGGGGCTCATTCCAATGTTCAGAACCTCTTATAAACAAATGTATCAAGCTTGTAATGATTTCTGCTTCACCATGAGTGAAATGGAAAATGGAAGATGGCCCATTTTGCAGAGGTGGGTATGGGTTTTCCTATGAAAACTACAGTTAGTTCTCAACTCTTACAACCATTCATTTAATGGTCATTTGAAGTGACAATGGCTCTGGAAAAAAAGGACTTACAACTGGTCCTCACGCTGACAATCACTGCAGAATCCCCATGATCAAAATTCAGGCACTTGCAACCCTGCATGTATTTATGATGGGTGCAGCGTTCAAGGGTCTTGTGATCACAAGCTGTGACCTTCCCAACTGGCTTCTGACAAGCAAAGTAAATTGGAGGAGCAGGTTTGGGCTTAATGGCCACATGGTCCCCTTTACAACTGTATTTTATTCGCTTAATGATCATAGCAAAAAAGTTCACCAAAGTGGGCGTGACTCACTTAACAATCACTTTGCTTAGTAACAGAAATTCTGGTCTCTGTTGTGATCATAAGCAGAGCACTACCTCTTCCATCACCAAAGAGTTTTGCTATTTCTTCCCCCCCCCCTCCCCAGAAAAAAAATCTGGAGTTAAACCACTTTTCCCATGTAAATGTCCATTTATAGATGTGGAAGAAGGTAAAGAATTAGAATTCTTTATTGGCCAAGTGTGATTGGAGGCACAAGGAATTTGTCTCTGGTGCATAAGCTCTCAGTGTACCTACAAGCAACCAGTAATAAATCATGATTATAATCATAAAATACATTCATCATAAATCATAGAGATACAATACTCAGTGATGGTCATTAGGGTACTAAATAAGGAATCAGCATAAATCATACTAGGATACTAAATAAAACGATATAAATTGTAAGATACAAGCAACAAAGTCATGGTCATAAAGAAGATAAGGAATAGGTAGGGGGAAGGATGAGAACGTGTAGATGCGTTAGCTTTTAAAAACTGACATGAGAGAGAACATTGGCAAAACAATGTCCAGAAATTTGTCTGAGAAACATAACCCAGATTTTTAGCATGTAAATAGCTATTTAATTGAGACTTAAAAGAAGCAGGGGATGTAGGGAAGCAAAGTTCTAAAGATTTTACGGGATCTCGTTATGATTTCGAGAAGACATATTTGGAATAGGCTATCTCCCATCCAGATATTAACCAGGTTCAACCCTGCTTAACTTTTTGAGATCAGCCCAACTTGGTTCACAGCCATCAAGCATCCCATTAAAAATTGGAATAGGTTGATGTACTATAAAGGCTGGATCTGTATTAAATCAATTATGTTGCATTATATCCCAGTTGACCTAAATGGAACATCTTTGGAAAAAGTTTGAGGTCAGCTCTACTGGTATCACCTAGTTTCATCTCCTCTTTTATTACTAGTGGCACTTTTTTAAATCTTAACTCAGCACTGCAATTTTAATTGTCAAAGAAATAACATTTAACATTTACTGTAATTAATTCAAGATTATTTAGAATAACTGCACTAATTGGTATGTACCGCAAATCTGCAGCACTGCAGAATTAAAAATAAACTTCACAAAGATATAATTTATCGCTAACCCATGCTTAACAATTAAAGTTAGTTTTTAACGATTTATTTCAATCTATTTCTTTTTATTAGCTGCAACACAATAATGAGGTATACTGAATTCTGGCTTTCCAAGCACCTAGATTATAAAACATAATTATACAAATTAATTAGAAGCAAGTGCATATATTTATGCTTGTGTTTGTTAGTACAGAATATTAAACATGACAAAGGTAAAAACAAGCATACTTATTGTCAGTGGCATAAAAAGAACTAGTTCTGAAGAGATGGGATTTCAATTTACTCAGCTCCTTAACAAGAGCCGCCCAAGAATAGCATCTGTCACTGATCAATAAGCACATCAGAAGTCAGGAAGCAACTACAAAAATCTCTTAAAAGAAAAGTATGCAGGAGAAACTTCAAAGTTGCTGAACTTTTATTTATTTAGCTAAAAAAAATTGTTTCAGTTAGTTAGCTGATGTTGACATAGCCACATTATTTAATTTGCATTTTTCTTCTCACATACATCTTCAGAAATAACCATACTTCTTTTAAGTTCCTTCATGAAAGCATGGCCTCTGCACATTTGGTCTAGAATGCTCTAGAATTTTCTTGCCCTGAGTAATCCTTTCAAAATAATCCTTTGGTGTACAAAGAACTGCCTCTCACTGCCCAGGTTCAGGCAAGATGTTTTCATAATGGTCAGTCCAAGCGCAGTTTGATGTACAGCTTCTTCCTCCTTCCAGCTGGGTGACCTTGAGGCAAGGTCTTGAGAAGGCACAGCGCTTATTTTCGTTTCCCCAAGCATTCTCCTCCTTCATGCCCCTCCCCACAGTTCATGGCAGTCTCTCACTGCATAGCAGCGAAACATAAGTGAGCACAAGGTGGTAGCTGACAGTTGGGAAGACTAAACCGCTGGTCCCAGTGACCGATCGAGATTGGATCCTTCAACATTATCCTGGGACACGTATCATTCGTGTCCTTCATTCGTCAACCAATATGGGAAACAGAGAGGGAACTTTTGATGATCTAACCTGAGATATGTACAAATGGTTTTGTTATTGGACTATTAATTACCCAAACACCACGTTGCTCTCTAAATATCTTGACATTTTGATGTAAAATTGGAAAATTAATAAAACTTGTTTGGGAAAAAAAAGTTGTGCAAGCTTTTGACTTTGTCCCAAATGCTTGAACAAGCATTTAGAGAAGGACCAGGGGTGACGTGATAACAGAAGACTGTTATATCTCAGGGGCTGCCCCAAAGAAGAGGGAGTCAAGCTATTCTCCAAAGCACCTGAAGGCAGGACAAGAAGCAATGGATGGAAACTAACCAGAGAGAAGCAACCTAGAACTAAGGTGAAATTTCCTGACAGTTAGAACAATTAACCAATGGAACCACCTGCCTCCAGAAGTCGTGAATGCCCCAGCACTGGAAGTTTTTAAGAAGAGTGTGACTGAAATGGTAAAGGTTCTCCTGCTTGAGCAGGGGACTGGACTAGAAGACCTCCAAGGTCCCTTCCAGCTCTATTCTATTGTAAGCAAAATCTTGCAAAGCAAGAAACAGGAAAACAGGAAAAGTTAAAAGTGAGGCCACATATTTTAGCACTAATTCCAAAATTCTAAATGAAATGGGGTCTGTAAACTGGATGTGTTAAATGTATGCAGGAAAAGCAGAATTGAATCCTGAATTACTGAGCAAGCCAGATCATAATCTACATTATCTTCAAGGAACCCTGGAAAATTTATGTTCTAGTGAAGCGGAGATGTGTCCCTATTTTCACTGAGGGAATCTCAGACCCATAAATCTAATAATGGTATCTGGACAGATTCTAGCATACCTTGTACAGGGATACCTCTGTGCAGTAATAACTGGATGTCATCATAAATTTATCAAGAACAAGTCTTCCAGGATGGTTCTCATTTCTTCATTAGTCACTTCTGCAGTAGGTTGAAAGAGTGGCGTAGGCTTAATATTGCTTGAAGTCAGCAAAGCATAACATAACCTATAATGTTGTTATTAGCAAATGAGATCTGACTCCAGACACCTTGAAAATCTTAAGCTATTCATAGATACCTCAAAAATGGCATTTAGAGCATTCATTAAGAGCTCCTCATCAAACTAAAAAGAGATACTGAGTTGGGTGCAACAAGCTTCAATCCCAATCCTGCATTACTATTATTACTGTTATTAATTACTGCAGGACTAAGGCCATAATAAAGTTTATTTCTCACTTCTATTGTTATTAAAGACTTGGATATTGTTATTAAAGACTTGGATAAAGAGGTGGAAAGAATACAGGTGACAGAAAATGGGAAAGAACAGTTAATGTGCAATCCAAATAATGTTACATGTTAAAGAAGTGAAAATGAAAATTTAACAAAAAAATTGCAAAGTTCCAAAATCAAATGCACAAGTATAACAATGAGCTATCAACTCCTAGCTTGCATATATAGTTCTGAAAAAGATCTTGGAATACTAGTTGAGTCCAGCATTGTGAGATAGTTGTAAAAAGGACAAAAGTGGTTTACAGCAAAAACTGTTTCCAAATTATATGAAACTAATAAGCCTACTTTATTTTGCAATGGTACAGATGCCATCTCAAGTACTGTCTTCGCTTGACACTTTAACAAGCATCAAAGAACCTGGTATAGGGAATTGGAATGTAAGTAATCAGGGTAATCAAGGAAGGAAGGAAGGAAGGAAGGAAGGAAGGAAGGAAGGAAGGAAGGAAGGAAGGAAGGAAGGAAGGAAGGAAGGAAGGAAGGAAGGAAGGTAGGTAGGTCACCCTATTCTTCCAAATCCTCTATGGTTAGCAAGTTAGTAAAAACTGAAATGAAATTACAGGAAAGCAATTGAATATTAGAAAAATCTACTTTAACAGTAAAGCACTCTGCCAATCCTACCAATTACACAGAAAGGTGGTGAGTTCCTTCAACAAATGCATTCAAGCACAAGCCACGATACCATCTATTGTAGACATCTTAATTTGAATTTCTGCAAAGAACAAAAGTTTGGATTGATAGCCTCAATGGTACTTTCCAAATCTATGAAATCTGATGCTTCTGGGATTAACTGTTTTTCGTCTCCTGCGTCTAACTGGCAAAAATATTGGTTTGGGTCAGATCTAACAGTGAAGAGCAGTCTGCAAACATAACAATAACTTTGCAGTACTTCAACACTATACTTTATCAGGCCCAAACCCAGAAAACAATATTTGTAAATTTCAAAGCACATTCCCTCATTCATAGATTTACTGCTAGCGCTGAAATGACCTTAAGAGATAAAAGGGAATGACTGGTTCAACAATTAACCAATATTTGAATACCCAGGATAAAGTGAAAACTGAGCTTTTCAAATAAGATAAGCATAATCAAATTTTACTTCTTCTCCTTGCCTATATTCTCCATGGAATTTTCAGTCTCTGTTCAGACTTTGCTCGATTTGAGCGCAACAAAAACAAAATCTATTAATCTCTTGCTGGCTTTTCAGTCACAAGATTGTTTAATAAAAATACTGCATTTCCACAATCAAATTTAACCACGAGGCTTATCTCAGCTCTCTCAAGTGAAATAAGGCCAAGCAGAAACAACTTTGGACAAGCAGAGCACATGATAACTTATTTTTACCACTCCCTTATAAAGTTATGTGCCAAGTAATAAATCTGTTCCCACAGAAAGGATGCACTGAGAATCCTTAACCAGGTTAGATTAATAGTGGTCTCACACAAAAAACGGGGAACAATTTAGATTGCATTTCTAATCTAATATTCCTGATAAATATGCCTTGAGGATAAAGAATTGCAGAAGTACACAGATCACTGCTCACTCTTGCTTTCTCCAAACGTTTCTTTCTCCTTTGTGTGTAAGATTCCCAACATTTTCATGACCCAAAGTGCTCAGATGGCAAATCACCTCTGAAACCAGAATAAATTTTTAATAGGAGAGGGCTCTGAATCCAAAGGCAATGTACATCTTCCCCCTGTAGCACAATCAGCAAGGCAGGTACGTGAAATGCTTCCACCCAGCGCATAAAGCAGGACAAAATAAAAGAAAATGTAAAGTTTCTCATATTTCCACAGTTCATTGTGAATGGCTAGTCATATCTTAGCTATACTCTCATCACAAGAATAACATCAATCTTGCCCCATTTAATACTTTGCCAGATACTAGAAAAAGAAAGAAAAAAGAAAGAAAGAAAAAGTATATCGACTTCTTTTATTGGTCACAAGATGTTATTATTTTTGTATATGTTCCTAAGACTAATCAATTAATAATTATTCTATCCATCCATCCATCCATTTTGTTATAATAAAGATACTTCCTAAAGGCTTAAAGTGGCACAAATTCATATCATTCATATGCACGGAATAGATTGTTGTTATTCCCATTTTACAGGTGAAAATGCAATGCTCCAAATCCAATCCAAAAGCTACAGAATATGTTCAAAATAGTTATTTTTACATTCAAGGAGGAGTAAATTCAGTTGTGCATGTTTTAATGAAAAATGAATCAAACTATGGAAGTTTAACCCAATTTAGGGACAAGCAGAAACCCTAAGAAAGTTGTCATCATGTCAGATTTCCAAGCTTTCACCACAAGAAGGTGCAAGAAACAGCAGCTGGCCAACCTTGTTTGCCCTTGAAGTTTAACAAGGGTCAAACCTGGTTAGTTCTTGGATGGTAAAGCATCAAGAACATTCAAACTGCAGCCTAGATTGGGAAGGGGTAGAGACACCCCAGAAATATATATGGCAAACCAGATTGTCCCCAAGAAAATGTCATGATGATCAGAACCCCAGCTTGACTTGAAGGTTCTTTTAATTCTGTTGATTGTTAATTCCTTTTTTCAGTAAGGGAAGTCCATATAAATCTATGAATTTCCAAAACTCAAAAGAATATTAATCCGAGCTAAATGGATCTGAGTACTTTTTTCCCCCCGTCCTCCATGATTTTCTACTTAAAATAATCACAGCATTAATAAGATGCTCCCTGGAACTTCTTCTGCATAAGTTGCCAAATGCAAACAATGGAAATTTCTGTAGAAGCAAAATAGGGCCAATGATATAATTATAGTGGATCTGTTGGCACATTCCGGGCTAATGTTATTATTTGACAACGCAAAGCTTGCACGATCTCCCAAGAGCCATAATGGAGGCTGCGTTCATCCTAATTGGTTCCAAAGCACAACTTTTCCTTAACAATCTTTCCTCAGGACCAGTAATGTTAATTTCTACAAGACTGTAAATAGTGTTTGCCGACAATAGAAACATGGTAATAAGAGGCTAGGTGAGTAAATAATATGGTTACAAAGCAGCCTATTTGCATTTTTATTTAAAACTGCCTTCGTTAAAAAACAGCTCAGATTTCTTTAAGGTGGAAGGATGGTTGGTTAAGAAGTAGAGCAGTAATTACTCTCTTTAGGGGTTCTTTTATATATCCTTTAGGGAACTGGAATGAAAAGATAAGCAGAATTAGAAAGGGAATCATGTAAAATATGAAGCGTGCTATAAACACTCAGTAACATATTTACCATAAGCTGTGTTGACCTTTTACATTAATAGAACTTACTGTAGTGGCAATTTATTACTTAAAACTATTACAAAACCTCAACGTTAATTCAGGAGGAAATCTTTTTTCGAACAAGAATGATTAGGTGAACATAGCTAGAGACATAAACATTCTTCCATAGAAACTTGAATCCTGCAACTACAGGTTTCAGACTCTTAACACAAGTGCTTCTGTTTCTTATAGAATATAGAATGGGTTGGAAGGGTCCCTGGAGGTCTTCTAGTCCAACCCCATCTATAGTGCTAATCTCACCATAGCCTTGCCTTTCCACAATCATAAGCCGGGTTTATCAAAAAGCTTCCTTAGCCTTCCTATATTGGCCTGCTAATCCCTAAAAGATGAGTTAAAAGAGCCTTGGTGGAGCAGTGGGCTAATGCCTCCTTAAGTAACACCAGCTGCCTGCAATCAGTGCAGGTTCGAGTCCCACCAGGCTCAAGGTTGACTCAGCCTTCCATCCTTCCGAGGTAGGTAAAATGAGGACCCAGATTGTTGGGGGCAGTTAAGCTGACTTTGTAATAATGCCGCTTGGGGGGGGGGGGTTTGAAAGCCCTAATAAGCAGGCATATACATAAAATGAAGGCTACTGCTAAGCTTGTAAGCTGCCCTGAGTCTTCGGAGAAGGGCGGGATATAAATGGAATTAAAATAAAATAAAAATAAATAAGTTCATATCATATGCTGAGCCTCAGATGAACAAGGAACATTTTGGCTTAGTATTATCTGTAAACCAAACTTTTCTTTCAAAGACCTCCTTTAAATGAATATTCACCGTACATCAGACATTAAACCTAAGAGGAGCATCCTCATTGGTAAGTTTAGAAAAAGTCTAACGGTTTTATTCCCACTCAAAGTCCCATGATTTCAAAATATGGTTCTGCAAATCAGCATTTGTCCTATTTTGTGCAGTGAATGAAATCACTTGATTTCACAGGGAAGTCCCGGCAAATGATGAAAAACAAAATGGAGGAAAATTGAAGTACCAATTTAGGCCAGTCAGAACCTTCTGAAATAAATCCACCAAGTCTTCTGCTTTCCTGAGTGAATTAAGATAGGTCGCTTTCATATTTCAAAATCTAATTTCAGGCAGTGCTCGACTCACAACCATTGGTTTAAAGATTGTTCAAAGTTGCAATGGCACTGGGGGAGAAAATGACAACCCTAACACATACAACTGTGGCAGCATCCCCATGGTCACGTGATCAGACACTTGGTAACCAGCAAGTATTTATGACAACTGCAATATCCAAGGGTCATGTGTTCGCCTTTTGCAATCTTCTCAGCCAAGTTCCAACAAGCAAAGTCAATGGGGAAAGTTGGGTTCATGAGTCAGTTAAAACCATTGTCTTGCTTAGCAACCAAAATTCTGGCCTTCGCTGCAGTTATGAGTCGAAGACTACCTGTGCTTTTAAGAAATTAGCTGAATTAATTAGAGCCATTAATCCACAGGTTTATTATCATGACAGCGCAAGTCTAAGGACATGCAAAGACAAAAGTGTGAAATAGTTCAGCCCTTCTCAGACCATTGATTTAATATAAATGATATCCACAATTCAGTGATGGGCCGCTTGTTCTATCGGAGTAGAAGAGGATCACCACATCTGCTATATAATTCAGAATCTTATTTTACAGTGGTTTCACTACCAACCATAAAAACTGTAACAGTGGAACTGTATAAACAAATTGAACTGTGTTTTTACTGTAAAAAATTTTTTATTGCACACTATAAATATTTGTCTTCCCCTTCTCTCAGCATCTGTAATGAGAGAAAGAAAATTCATACCATATGTTTATCGTACAAGGAGAAAAACATATTTCACAATAGTTCATCCAAGTTTGGGAGGCTGTTAAATTGTTTTAATTCACATCTCCCTTTTAAATGCATGCATTCCCTTATAAGTCACTCTACTGAATGTCTCAGGAGTCCAAACGCTGATGGGAATATTATAGCAACAAGACCAAAATGGGGCGGAGGCGGGGGAGAGGAGGAGAATGATGCCTTACACCAGAGGTCCCCAACCTTTGGGGCACCAGGGACCGGTTCCGTGGAGAGAGGTTTTTCCGCGGACCGGAGGGGGCGTGGTTTTTGTGTGCTGCCTGCATCCCGCGGATGGGGCTTTGCTTGTTTGTGCGGACCGGTTGCTGGTGTGCCACAGACCGGTACCAGTCCACGGACCGGGGGTTGGGAACCCCTGCCTTACACTATTTCTTGCATGATCTATATCTTTTTATCTGTCATTTTTATTTTAAACCAATGGACAGATTTCTTTGGTGCAGCATCATTGGATGCCACGCTATAGTGTCAAATTTCATGCAAAAAAGTCTTTGAAGTCAGAATAATGTTCTGCCAGTCAAGACATTTGGAAAAAACAAACAAGTACAGGTAGGCCTTAATTTACGAACACAACTGAAATCAGAATTTTTGTTGCTAAGCAAGTTTTATGCCCAGTTTTATGACTTTTCCCAAGCAAATCATTGCAGTTGTTAAGAGAATGAGATGGTTATTAAATGAATCTGGCTCTCCCCTCCCCCCATTTGTCAGAAGCCAGCTGAATAGATCACAAATGGATATCACAGGACCCCGGATTCTTCAACCAGTACAAATACATACTGGTCGCCAAGCATCTAATTTTGTTCAATGTGATCATGGGGGATGCTGCCATAGTCATAAATGTGAGGACTGGATTTAAGTCACTTTCTTCAATTCTGTTTGAATGGTTGCCAAACAAATGATTGTAACTTGAGGATTACCTGTATCTACTTTTCTAGTGTATAAAAGCAGACTGAAGGAGCTGTTATTCTTTCTGCACTGAAAATGATTTGTATTCTGCATCAAGGAGGACCAGTTGAAGGTCTGAAGAATAAACCAAATATCACACGAAGAAAATATTGCTGCTGTTAGTTGATACTCCTGCCACTATCTAATAGTGCAGAGAAGAGCAACAAAGATGATCAAGGGACTGGAGGATAAAACATATAAAGAATGGTTGCTGGAATTGGGTATGTCTAGTTTAATAGGGAAAAAAGGATTAGGGGTGACATGATAGCAGTGTTCCAATATCTCAGGGATAGGAACAGACAACAAACAATCATGCAATAACTCCCGAAGATCGGGGATGGATAGAGCGAGGGAAGAGACGACAATGTCACATGCACGCACAAACAGATGGAGAGCACCCGGAAGACAGGAGCTTAACAGGAATGGATGGATGGACAGGCACAATGAACAGACGAAAGCGACCATCCCAAGGCAAGGAAAATAACCAGCGAACGCATGACCCATCGAAAGAAATACAGCAAACAGCGGATAACGCGACTCATATGAAAAAGAAGATACCGATCGTGCAACAACTAGCCGAGAAGACAAGGAATGATCTGCTAACACCCCCAATTGAACAGATATGAGTGAACCAAGGAAAGAGAGCGCCGCAACACACATATACACCAACACACAAAGAACGTCCAAATACAGCAAGATCAACTAAATCAGATAGCAGAAAGCAAGGGTGTCATATAAATAAACAAAAAACATTGGAGTGGCTAGTCCAGGGATCAGATAAAGATCAGTGGATAAGCACTGAAAGAAAGTCATACGTGCAAGTGAATTGGGGCGGGGAGCTGTTTGCAGAAGTCACGGAAGGGAGTCAAGAGGGAAACCCAGGCATAGGACAGAATGGCCAATCACAGGCATGGAGGGTAGAGAAGGAGGACAGAGAGAACAAGGAAATACAAATACCAACAGCTATGACATTGGATGAGGAACAGCAAAAGAAAACAAGATCAGTTAAGGTAGTCAAACCAAAGCAGATAGGGAGGAGAAAGTTTAAAAAAAGGGACAGTAAGACCGGATTGCAAGAGAAGCGATGCGAGACAGTCAGAACAATCACGATTGGCTAGAGCAAGGTCCATCACGCAGCCAATGAGCAGAGCGCGGAACCAAACACGCTTACCAACGGTTTTTCAAACCTTCAATGCTTTCTCTGGTGACGCTGGCAGAGGACCAGCGAAAGATTAGATTAGGTAGATATGCTTTAAACGGTTACTTTTTATTGCTTATTATGATCTTTTAGCAATGAACGACTGTTTTTATCCATCCCGGTGTTCGAAGATTTTATACTTTAAATATATACATACATATACATATACACACACACATACATATATATACATATATACACATACACATTACATACACACACACACACACACATTTCCTGGCCGCTTTAGGACCTTGGCTATTGCTGAGAGATTTATGCTTGACGATGTCTTTTTGATTAAAATGAATCAGAGATCTGAGATTATAATTTCCTTTTTGGAGGAAGAGGTGGCTCTGGTTTTTGCAGTCAAGAAATTAAGTTCTAAATTATGACCAAATTCTCAAACACAACTGCAGCTAGAGGTGTGTGCATCTATCAATTTGGGCTAAACATTTTACCCTAATAACATTAACAATAACATTAGTGAATTTGGACCAAGAGGAAGAAATATACACAAAAAGTTTTAAGGCTTGGGGAAAGTGAGAGAATACCCTTCTGTTCTCACATACCTTTTTCCATATCCCTTTCTTTAGGATACTCTTATGTAGATTCAATATTACCTGATGTTCCCCAAAAATAAAGTCAACTGGAACATGAGAAGATGGCAACCTGAACTGATGACAACTCAATTGTACTTGGAGTATCGCCCAAACCTAGAGCCCAAAAATGCATATTTTAATGTTCCAGTGTTTTGTATGGCATTTTAATTGTTTGACTGTAAGCCACATAGAGTTGCCTCAAGAGAGAGATGGGTGCCATAGAGGTCTAATAATAATAATAAAATATTTTCCACATTTCTTTCCTTATTTCTTGGAATGCAAGAGAAATGTATTATCCTTGACAGGCTCTGTGTGGTGTTGCATCTTTACAAAAGATCACTTTTATGCTGAATTTTTATTCCAGTTTTCTCTAACGAGTTTAATTTTACCACAAAAGAAACAAGATGTTTGTATCTAACTTGTACAGGTTGCATTTCATGAACCTCTTTAAAAATATGTTTGCAATTTCAGTTGCTACAGTCTGATCTAGTGGACTTGGTGTTCTGAAGCACAACAACTCTTTCTTACAGCTTTCTGTATCATCTTAAGATGCTGTCTCTGCAACATTAAGGTTTCCAATTCAAGTGCTAGTTAATACAACTCCTTTGGCAGTCAAGATAGACCAACCAATGGCATCAAAGAGGCATAGCAAGGTAGTCTGTCATTGGTGGAAACCATACAATTTAAATAAAAGATAATTTGAAGAGAAATCCATTATATCAATAGACTCTCAACAGAAAGTGCTGACAAACCAACACTTGACAAAGAATTTTCAAAAACAGTGCCCTTCTATTAGAGTTAGACCATAACCTATTGCAAATAAAATTGCCTTTTTCAATTTAAGTAGTTTATCTTCCTCCCAAGATTACTTTCAACTGATGTAAATTCTGAACATCCACTAATTCTCTCCTACTTATGCAATTCAAGTAATTAAAGTTCAATAATAACTTATTCTTTCTGCTTCAGCACCTGCATTTCATTTATGTATTTTAATAGAGTCATAAATCTGAGGTATTGTCAAAGTGCCATAATATTAGTGGAATCATCAAAGTTAATTAGTCCTTCTCAATAAACAACAGCAATCCCATTACAAAGATACTCTGAAGGTACTCCAAGCTACTGTACTCTAAGATTAAATAGTATTGTGAACAATTAGGAGAGAGAGATGGCTAATAAAGTGCTCCACTTCTGAAGCTATTCAAAATAAAGGCAACACAAAAACTTTAGTTTTTCCATTCACTCCAAGGATCACAACTTTCGCATTGCATTGATTGCTTTATCACACTGCACATGAGTACACCTTCCTGAAAGAAGAAATTCACATCCTCCTGGGTAGACCAACACATGAGGATTATAGTTTCTAGCTGGAGCAGGAACTACAGTTAAATGTGGGTCTTCTTAACAGGTTTCTTAGCAATTTTCATCCAATGTTATCTTTTTATTAAAACACACACACACACACAGCACAGATGGAGCATCTATTCTCTTAAGAGCTCTGACCACACGAGGAAAGGTTCCTCAATCATGTTAAGTACGAATTGGGTGAGTTTAACTTCAATGGGCCTGGAGGGCATCATGTTAGGAAAGCAGAACTTTGTAGGATGTATGCTATGTCCGCCAAATGAACTGAAGATAAATTCAACCATAGAAAAGTGACAGAACATTTTCACAAGACAAGTTCCATTTAAACGTTTGAAATACACTTCACAAAGACTGGTGTCCTTCATAGACTTCCATTACATTTAATGCAATATGTTTAAAACCACATTACTAGTAGTACGTTCAGTAACAGTAAATAACTTGTATTTCGTCTATTAAAAGTTGAATCAGTATCTCCTTCAATTTGGGCCAACTTTGCAACTGCCCATATTCCTATCAAAATTTTAAAGAAATCATATAGTCCAGGAGTCCTCAATCTGTGGGCTATGGCCCACTACCAGGCCATGGCCTACTGGCCACTGGGCTACAGAAAGCGGGGTGCCGCATGGTGCAAATGGGCTGTTAGCACCCACATGATACTCGCCCCATTTTTGCTGTGCAGGCACTAGCACTGCCCCATTTGCGTTGCGCGTGCTCACAGCCATGTTTGTGTGCGCACCCATGTGCTTGTAAAATGCTTCCCCCTCCCTTTCCCCCCGAGTCCTCCAACCGAGAAAGGCTGGAGACCTCTGATACGTATATCCCATCCCTCTTTATCCTCTTTTCCATTTTCTGTCTTCAGATGTGTGAATTTAATCTTCGCTTTAAATTATAAACTTTCTCAGAGTTAGGGCCTGTCTTGTTATTCCAAACATTTCCAATGAAAGAAATTATATATTAGGAATGAGAGAATTTTTTTTCAAAGATGGGATCCAATACAGTGATATTTCCTCCCATGGACAGAACCTCAAGGGTTGTTTCCTTTCCAGCCCAAAGTCAAAATGCTGATTTGCTCGGGCATTTAATTTTTCTGTACATCTGTCTGTCTGTCTGTCTGTCTGTCTGTCTGTCTGTCTCTCTCTCTCTCTCTCTCTCTCTCACACACACACACACTCTATCTATCTATCTATCTATCTATCTATCTATCTATCTATCTATCTATCTATCTATCTATCTATCTATCATCACCCATCTCACTCTGAGTGACTCTTAATTACCAGATTTGTTCAGTTGATGTGTCTATATTTTATTAATGTCATTTTAATTTCTCATTTTTAGGTGGCATCTTTTTCAACATTATGCACCAAGCGTGGAGCTTAGGAGTTTGAAGCAGGAATTTCTGAGCATTTATAAGCTTTAGAGCATAAATTTGCGTATTTACAAAGCACAGGTCCTTACCCATTCTTTCAAGATCTGGCGCATGGCCTCATCAGCTCTTGAGGTGTCTCGGCAGGCAAGAATGACATGGGCACCATGGAGGGCAAAGGATTTTGCTGTTTCAAAGCCTGTCACAAAACACATATTGAGAAGACACAGTAAGGTACACAACATCGGGTCATCAGGGAACTAGGTCTGCCTGGGTCCTAAGACAGTTACTCATTTAGCATTTGTTGGAAATGTTTATTCTCCTGACTCATCAAATTTCAAGCTAGCTTACAAAATCTGGAGCCGGTACAAAACAAAGTCAACTTAAATGCATACAGTAGATATAGAATAAAAATAGCAGCATTAAACTTGGCAATCAGCTTTTTTTCTGCTTCAGATGTGAATTCATTAGCGTGATTAACTGTTGCTCTTTTGCGTTTTATCCATTTCCTTTGAGATTTTTCAATTACAGGTTTCTTTTAAAAAGTGCTTCAGCTAACATTTTAAATACTACACAGACTTCGGGAGCAGAGTTACTTGCAGCAATCTAAGGAAAGGGGACGGCAGCGTAAAAAAAACCGCTGTAAATGAATCAAAAAGCCAAGTCAAATCAACACGACCGAAACTCTTTAAAAACTGACCAGATCTCAGTACGCGACTTAATCCTCTATCTCAGTTAGTGCAAACACCTCACGCTTGAGGAGGCAACGGAGCAAAAGGACCTGTTTCAATTTCTATCCCTTGATGTGAGGGGATGAAGTCAGGGTCCCTGGCTGCTCTTCCCAAAAGTACACACAATATTTATTTATTTACTTCTTTCCCACTTTTATTGTTTTTTGCAAAGAACTCAAGGTGGCGAACATATACCGCGCACCCTTCCTCCTCCTATTTTCAATTATTTAAATCCTCCCCCTACTAAATCCTCCATCTGTTTCCAATCACTTCAGTCATTCTATTTACAAACCTCCAAGACTAGGGGTCTGCAACCTTGACAACCTGTCACTTTTTTCAATGCACTGTTGTAAGTTGAGGACTACCAGTGCTACATAGAGGGGAGAAGCTGAAGACGTAAGACATTTTAATTTATTTATAACAACGTTATTGTCACTTTGAACGTACCCTAATCGGCAGACACTAAAATGAAATTTCGTCGCATTCAGCTCTCAAAAGGTCACCACCTCCGAAATACACTACATAAATACGACAAAAATAAATAAATTACAGAATTATGCATAGACCCACATATATTATATGACACAGAGAAACAATAGTCTGGTTTGGGTTATGTATACCTGTGCACGGTGAGACAAACGAATCTTGCGAGTTTACCAGATGGATGGCATATTTTTTTATTTTTTATTTTTTTATTTTAATTCCATTTATATCCCGCCCTTCTCCGAAGACTCAGGGCGGCTTACAAGCTTATCAGTAGCCTTCATTCTATGTATATGCCTGCTTATTAGGGCTTTCACACACACCCCAAGCGGCATTATTGCAAAGTCAGCTTAATTGCCCCCAACAATCTGGGTCCTCATTTTACCTACCTCGGAAGGATGGAAGGCTGAGTCAACCTTGAGCCTGGTAGGACTCGAACCTGCACTAATTGCAGGCAGCTGGTGTTCCTTAAGGAGGCATTAGCCCACTGCTCCACCAAGGCTCCCACTGTTCCACCAAGGCATAGGCAACAAAGCTATGACAGAATTGGGTAGTCCTGCTAGAAATACTTCGAAACCTCCTAAGCATTTTGTTGTGAAGAATCTACCCGCAAATAAGAAATTGGCATTATATTCCAAGTTAATACTTTCCAACTAGAAAGACTCAAATTAGCACTTGAATATTCAACACAACAGATAATACAACGGGGTGGGGTGGGGGAAATGACCATTTGTTCCTCTTTTGTTTTATGCAGGATTGGTTTAAATCTTATTTATTTAAAGGAAAAACACTATTAAGTATACGCAGCTTCACTTCTAGCAGTACCCTGGGGCAAGACAAATTTAGTTTACAACATAGGGTTTAACTTAAGATTAAAGAAACAACATCTTACATAAATTTATACCATTCTGTGCAATTACATGCTTAGAGTGTTTAAGTCTAAGCAATTTCTCTTCCTTTTGAAACCCATTCATTGTATCAGGCAACTTTAATTATCTGAGTAATTCACCGCACGCAGATGAATCTAGTTTTCAACATATGCAAAATACTTTTCCCTGTTTTAATTCCACTGAGCAAATGCAAGCAAGGAAACTTTCTGAAGATAGTTGCTGAGCTGCTCCATTTTTAGTGGGCCATATGCTTTACTGTTTTAATAAAATAAAGATTGATATTTAAAAGCCATTTACATTTGTTTCAAAATTGGTTTCATACTGTAATGCAAACAAATAGCACTTAGTTACTAAGTTTAACTACTCCCCAGCAAATTTCTAACAGAAGATCAGAAGTGCTGAAAATTAAAATGGTTGAAAATTAAAATTAGTGCCTTCCTTTTCCTGTAAATCAGGGGTCTTCAAACTTGGCCCTTTTATGACTTATGGGCTTCAAATCCCAGAATTCCTCAGCCAGCCTGCTGGCTGAGGAATTCTGGGAGTTGAAGTGCACAAGTCATAAAAGGGTCAAGTTTGAAGACCCCTGCTGTAAATCTTCACAATTCTGTCCATTGAAGTACTATTTTTATCTTGATTTTTTTTTACTTCAGTTCCAAAGTCTTTATCAAACAGTAGAGCGTAAAATAAATTAGAATGCCCAATTAGAAACGATATAGTACACCTCAAGGAATAAGTTGATCAATCAACAGAGTTAATTCCTACAATGATCTTTCTCAGAGACTCTTTTCAATGGAGACATCAAACACTGGACAGAATTTTTCAAAAGTGGAACAAGATTGCATTATTTGGGTATAGAGCACACCAGAAATATTTTGAGGAAGCAGAAAAAACATTTTGCACTTTCCAGCTATCCAACTTAACCCAATCGTGCCCCAAAACTGCTGAGACCCCAACTCTGCATTCCCATCCCAATTCTCTATCAGATGATGACTAAATCAACTGAAGAAACTTATTAATTGGATTTGTAAAGACCACTAAGCTATTAGGAGGTTTAAAGGATGTAGTTTTAAAGTAGCTGTCATCAAAGTTGACAGCAGCCAGAGAACAACTCAAAGAAGTAATGTAAAATCGGAAGGTATGGAGAGAGCTGGCCCATAGAATTGACAAGAGTTGGACACAACTCAAAGGGATAACAACATCACCATTGTGATTTATAAACAAAACATACTGTGGGGATTAGCATGATATGTGAGCCTATATGTGTCACTTATTCAACCAACGAGGTTGAATGTCATTCCAAAAAAACCATGATTAAGTTAATCATAAACTTAATGCAACAAAAGCAGAATGCTTTTTTTCAGAAGTACATATTTCACATTACTTGTCTGCTTTATGAACTGATTTGGCAAACCATATATTTACAAAGCACTGGATTCTGTAAAGTTTGACAAAAACTTAAATTGTATCACATTTAATAGAATAATTTGAACATGTTTCTAAGTTTCCAGTGTGTGCATTTTGCACTGAAGATGAAATATGGGCAATATATATGGGCTAAATTCCATTGTTATTTTAAAATAAAACCCAGCATCAGGTATATTAAGAGTTGTTCATTTTTAAAAATTGGTTTGAACCAGGCAAGATAGAATTTTGATATCTATTACTGTGGGAATAAAAATAATTACCTCTGTATATGGTATAAATATATACACGCACACAGTTTTAGACCACATAGAGCTCCAGTTGTAAACATTTAAACCATATACTTAATAAGTACCTCTGTATATGGTATAAATATATACACGGACACAGTTTTTAGACCACACAGAGTTTGTTTTAAACCATATACTTTCTTTAGAAATTGCAAAAATATATTTCACAGATATATAGAATTAGGCACAAAAATGTGTAATTTAATAGGTATTTTCAGAGAATTATTGAGATATCGAGGTGGATCGCTGGGCAATGGGGGATAAAAGGCAGAATATTTTGATATAGTAAGATTATCTATATGAGGCTGCTTTTGAGAAGCGCTCAAAAATGTCAGCGATTCAAAAATGTAATAGCCAGAATATTGCCTGGAGCTAGTTATTGGAAGATGCAATTTCTTCTAGTACAACAGTTTCATTGGCTTATGAAACTGTCTGTTCCCAGACAATTTAGAAAGCTGTCTATAAATGTTGAAGCCTCAAAAGGCTTAGAGATAAAATATCTAAAGAATCAGTACGAATTTGGCCATTTACTTTTCATTATTTGATAAGAATCTCCCTAGTTATTAAAATCTTGTGTAGAGGCTATCATTCTGGTCCCATTAATCTTTGACTTACATTGCCTTGTATTCAAGAACGTACCTTCACAGAGGTGATACCTGTTCTCACATCTGCTATTTTCTTGCAGCATTAGTTTCTCCAGTAAGCATTTGACTAAATCATGAGTTTTAAACTCATGATGTAGTTTTAAAATAGTTTGCTACCAGATTTTGAAATCTTTTTTTATAGTGGAGAAAGTCACCATGGTAAACGAATGCAGGAACTAAATATTTTAGAGTCGGTGTACCTTAACCATTTTAGACAAACGGATGTCCAGTCTCTGCTTAAAAACCTCCAGCAATGGAATAACTCCTGAAGGCAAGCCATTCCAATGGTTGATTGTTCTCACTGTGAGTAAATTTCTCCTTAGTTCTAGGCTGGTTCCCTTCTTGATTAATTTCCACCCATTGCTTCATGTCCTGCCTTCAGGTGCTTTGGAGAACAGGTTGATTCCTCTCCCCTCAGATATTGGAAGACTGCTATCATGTCACCCCTAAGCCTTCTTTTCATTAAACTAGACATACCCAATTCCTGCAACTAAATATCAAATACAAAGTGGAGTTTTACACAAGGCTAGGCAGCCATTTTTCCCAGCTGCAATTAGTTTAGGAAATCTTTAAAAGTGCCTGAAATCTCTCCTTTTTTTCCCCTTCCTTTAAAGCAGGGGTGTCAAACTCAATTTCATTGAGGGCCGCATCAGCATTGCGGTTACCCTCAGGGGGCCGGGTGGGTATGGCCAGGGTGGGCGTGGCCTACTGGGTGGGCGTGGCCAGCTCTACATCGTTCGCATCAAGGGTGCCTATGGGGGCCTGGGCAGGAGTGGGACAGATCGGAGGGTCTCTGGCAGAAGGAGGGTCTCTGGGCCAGGGCCAAGGCAGTGGGGGCCGTTCCCTCACTGTTTCCAGGGTGGCTTCGCGGGCCGCATGAAAACACTTTGCGGGCCGGATCCGGCCCTTGGGCCTTGTGTTTGACATGTCTGCTTTAAAGTATTGTGCTTTGCTCATTTTATAGCCCCCACTTAGATTTCTTTTCCTTTGGACAACCTACTACAACCTGTATTTTTTTGTTTTGCAACTGAGAACTAGAAGAACATTTAGAGCAAAGAAAAAATTGTCACCTACTTTTGCAATTAAAACAAGTGACTGAAGTTGCCTTCTGGACAACGACAGCTATGAGTATAAAAATATAGTGTTGTGTTTTTTTTTGTTGTTGTTGTTTTTTTTGCTCCCTCAGAAAAAGAAACAGGACCCAACCTCATAATAGCATCTTCTTTCAGATGTAGCAATTCCTGGCCAGCTCCTGTGAGCAGGCCTACTGCAGAAGAGAGTCCTAATTAAGCATTAAGGAAAAACAAAATCAGCTGCATGTTTTAAATCTCCTTTTGGCAAGTACAATAGTGCAATATTAATACAAGCAGTTTCATAAAATTAAGAAGGCGTATTTCATCTCCGATGAAATTAGAAGACTGTTTTGTCAGCTAAACGACGCTGGATCCTTCAAGCATTAAGCCAACACATTTTCTCAAGAGTTGAGGAAACAAGTGCAACTTCAAGAGGAAAAAAAATGGAACAAAATGGCAGTTTCCTTACACAGTGCTCCATTTACTGTATCCCTTTACACACTTACAATGATTAAAAAAACTTTATTAACAAAAGCTAACGTTAATATACCAAATACGAGCTTAAAGTTACTAAAGTATAGGTACTCCTCGACTTAACGATCACCATTCTGTCGCTAAGCAAGATAGTTATTAAGTGAATTTTGCCCCACGTCACCACCTTTCTTGCCACTATTGTTAAGTCAGTCTCTGCAGTTGTGAAGTTGTGAAGTCACATGGTTGTTAAGGGAATCTGCCTTCCCCGTTGACTTTGCTTGCCAGAAGGTCACAAAAAGGGGATCACGTGACCCCCCGGGACTCTGTGACCGTTGTAAAGACGAGCCAGTTGTCAAGCATTCAAATTTTGATCATACAACCAGGGGATGCTGCAATGGTCATTTGAAAAATGGTCACAAGTCCCCTTTTTCCAGTACTGTTGTAACTTCGAAAGAGCACTAAATGAACTACTGTAAGTTGAGGAATACTTATAGTAAAGAAACCATTTGCATGATGGTCCTGAAGTTATCAAGACCTCAATCCTTCCTTGGGCCTTGTAGCTGTAATGTGTCATATCCCTGAACTGGTGATGCTGTCATTTCCGTTTTAACTTCCACTATATTTTTTAATTGGTTCTTTCGTTTTGGGGAGATTTACATACGATGGTTTTGTATTCCTTTTGTAAGGCATGTAATCCAGTCAGAACTGAAGAAGCTTCTTGGATGAGAAGTGAAGCATCTTCAAAGAAAAACAAGAAAGTCCAGTTGCCTCCTGAAAAAAGCATCTTTGGGATAACCCTGAACTGGATGACTGAGAATCTCCATAGACTTTTGTAAGGTGTGTTGATTTTTTTTTTTTTTGCTAGCCCTTCATAGTCAATTTGATTGAGTTGGGCAACCGTATGAATGCCTTAAATTAAATAAGTAAATAAACAATCAGCCGTTTAAATTGGGGTTCTTTTCAAAAACATCTCTGATGGAGTTGTAGATTCAGAGTGGAATGCTTTCAAGAAGACACTGTCACGATGTAGTGTTATCAGCAACCAATCTTCTAACTGGGTTCTCATGCCACAGGAAAAAAACAAGATCAGGCATGTTCCATCATCAGAATAACAGAGTTCCTACAGACTAGTTGGCAAGCTCTTCGCTCTGCATTTGATCGTAACATAAAGACTGAGTCAACTTGGTTTTTGCTATGTGGAAACTTCCATGTAAAGTTTGGCTCAATAATCTTCTGGGGAGATTTTTTCCCCCCAATGTCCTAATATAGTCTACCACCTTGGGTTTCTCGGGTGATCTTCCTCCAAATACTTAACAGAACCTATCCTTACATTTTCAAGATCTGCCATCTGCTGTATTCCTACCTAAATATTTTAGAAATATAACTGATCTTAATGTGATTTTAAGAAGGCTTAAGAAGCGCTAAAACAATTGAACAGGCAAGAAAGACAAAGCAAGAAACATCACGCTTGGAAATGCCGTCTCCAGCATCATGCCCTTCAAGCCATTTTTCCCCCAGTATGTATTCTCCAATCCAGTTTGTCAAGAAGCAGAAGACCCAACAATCCCCTGTTGAAGGAAAAGTCTTCGTCGGGGTCCAGTCCAAGCTGGGAATAAACAACATGGCGACTGCTTTAGAAAGAAGGTTGCAGTTTATTGAAGAGGAGAGCCAGACAGAAAGACGGCTCTGGAAGAAAAGAGAGCGAGCACATGGAGCAGGGAGTGAATTTTTATACCTTCTTGGGCTTTTGTTTGGAGTTGTTCCTGTGTCATGAACTTTGACCTGAGTCTGAGTGTGCCTTTCTGGTATTCTGATGGTGGTGGTGTTAATCCTATTGTGTCCTGTCTTAGATTTGGGTGGGGTATGTAGATTTTAGGGGTCTTTGTCTTCCTGATCTCTTCAGCTTCTAGCTGGAGGGCTCCAACCTTCATGAATGGATTATTACTTCTGCATTTCTAAAAGCTGGTTTCTGCTGAGTTGTCTGGCTCTGTGTGTGTGTGTGTGTGTGTGTGTGTGTGTGTGTGTGTGTGTGTGTGTGTGTGTGTGTAGACGTTTCTGCCTTTTCAATATTCCCCAAAATATTTCTTTTCTCTGGATTGTTCCCACACTGCAGCAGAAAAGCTATAATGTAGTGCCATTCATACACTCTGGAGTTGAATTCCCATCAGCCACAGTCAATATGAGTAGAACTAGTGAAGGACACCAGGCTGTTAAATCAGTTACCTGCGTGAAGCAAGCTTTTGCATATCACCCAAGAAAGCTGTCAAGTTCATGCTTCGTAAGCCAAGCAAAATAAAATGCCCACGATAACTTCAGAAGTTCTAGGAAGTGTTCTTCTTTAAAGGCACAATTTAAAAGCAAGTACTAAAAGCTGCATCCATTGATAGATCAATTATCATTCCATATATTTATGTGGGAACAAAGGTGGTTGCAAAGAAAAATGAGTGTGGAACGTATGGAAGTGTAGAACCTCTCTATGCAGTACATGCATCCTAAAGAGGAATTTTGAGGATCTTCCTTTCAATGTGAGATTTGAGAACATGGGAAGTTTCTTCTGCTCAGTGTTTTGTTCTATCGCTATGAACTGGGTGCTGTTAGAGAGACACATGGCACCGTCTGTAATTACATCACTGTTTTCTACATATTTGCACGTTCTAAGTTCACCTGAACACCACGTAAAATAAAATTACTTGTGTAATTCGACTTATAATTCCTCATGATTATTTTGCTGTATGGTTTCTTTTTAATTTTGTCAAAGAGGGAATGGAAATTATTCAGAATCCTTTTGGATTGAAACGGGATAAAAGCCCTAATAATCAAGCAATAATGTTGATTACTCAGGGTGCTAAAGGAACAAAATATATTCAAAATGCACTTCCACAACTAAGCAAGTCGCATTTCATTTCATTAGATTATTTCTGGGCGGTGGGGGATAAAATTGAATCCCAAGTCTTCTAAGGTTTGCTAGAATACTCCCAAGAATGACATATGCTACTATGGCACAGAGTGTAATGATATTTGCTGATCGTATATTTCTGAATTTTCTGTATTTCAGTTATCTTCAGATGCACAAGTGTACCTGATCATAAAATGCCTGATTTCAAGCAAGTTTAAAAGTCGCTTGATGTTCATATTTCAGGTGACTGTTCTAAGCAATTGGGAACAGTCGCACCGCAATTACATTTTTATTGTGGGCTGTTCTACCTTGTTCCCAACTAATTTTGTTTTAGTTTTATTCTATGAAATATATAATGCCTTTCAACGTAACATTAAAACTGTAAAATATGTTAGATAACTCTTGCTACAAAAACAGACTTGCCAATTCAAATGCCTCCTTTGGATAGGACAATGTGTCTGTCTGTCTCTCTTTCTCTCTTTCTCTCTCTCTCTCTCTCTCTCTCTCTCTCTCTCTCTCTCTCTCTCTCTCTCTCTGTGTGTCTGTGTGTGTGTGTGTGTGTGTGTGTGTGTGTGTGTGTGTTGGAAAAGCCAAATTGCTGCTTCAGGAGCCATATGCCAGCAACAGAACATTTCTTAAAATATTTGACCCTGAACTGCATGTTTTGCCAAAGTGAATCCTTTTGAAACTCCTTGTGCCTATCAAGAAGAAATTCTGCCTAGCACCCTGCCCCCCCTGGAGAAACTTTCAAGATACAGAAATTATTCATGGTTATTTGCCACAGCACCATACCAAATAGAAGGACCACGTTCTTGATGAAAATCTTCACTTTCAGAGAAGCATATCACACATGCTGTGTCTAGGGAGCAAGGTAATCCCCTTACGATGCTCAGAAAGACATTCCCTCTATGTGATCCAGCCAGAAGATAGAACATTTAATATGTTTTCCATCACCCTCTGGAAGGACTCTTGCAGCCCAAGAAACCAATTTAGCATAGACTTTACTCAGTTTTAGAAAAAAAAAATTCCCGTCATAATCAAGTTTATTATTCCTTAAAGTTCCTGTTTATATCACTGGCGCCCTACTTTTAATGATCTGCCAACCACAACTTGTGAAGAACACGGAAAGGAAACAAGACTTCTAATTCAGCTTCACTTCCAATTGTAATAATCCCACCTCCAGTACCAATTTACACAGATCCCTTTTAATCCCAAAATGTGATCACATCTGCCACTTTGGTTCCAATCATTGCATTCCGATTCATTTTTCTCTTTCCATGTGTCTGCCTTCTGACAAGCCTAAAATAAAATTTAACACAAATGCTACACGACCTAGTTTTGCATACTTAATGTACCATTACTGATTGTTTCCATTTCAGGCACCAACTTTAATAATAATAATAATAATAATAATAATAATAATAATAATAATAATGATGATGATGATGATGCTTTCTCCTAACCACGAGGCATTGTGTAAAAAATACAACTTCCCTGTGTCCGAAAAGTCGTGGGAACATAGGGTGGAAAAAGTTGTCGAGAATGAGATCTTGTGGGACTTCCAAATACAGACAGATCGCCATCGCTCCGGATGGCGCCCGATCTTCGCTCCTTTCGCCACGATCTGAAGACGTTTTTGTTTGCACAAGCCAGCCTGGCCTGATGGGGGATTGGTGGGGTTTTTATTCTTGTATTTTTATTGTTGTAATTTTGGGTTTTTTTATAAATGTAGTATATTAATTGTTTTAACGGGCAACTATTTAATCTCCTTTTAATATTTGTAACTTTGTATTTTATTCTTGCCCTGTGAACCGCCCTGAGTCCTTCGGGAGAAGGGCGGTATAGAAATATTAATAAAATAAATAAAATAAATAAATGTGGAACACAACACGCCAGATATAGCAGTCATAGAGAACCAAAGTGTACAGTTGATTGATATTGCTGTACCAGGAAATGCCAGAGTCGAAGAAAAAGAACTGGAAAAAAAATTACGAAATACCTGGCCATCGAAACTGCGCAATTATGGACGAAACGTGTAACAGTGATACCCATTGTCATTGGGGCATTGGGAACTACAGTATGTCCAAAACCTTTGCAAAATACATCAAGAAATTGCAGCTTCCTGCAATAACTCCAGCAAAGCTACAAAAAACTGCGCTACTCGGAACATCTTACATTTTAAGGAGATACCTGGTGGATACCTAGGATGCTGGCAGCAACCCGTGTCAACCATTAGTGCCAGTCAATTTGAGTGCTCAGTTGACTGAGTTTCATGTTTTATGAATAAAAGTTTTATAATAATAAAAAGCTTTCTCCTAACCACGAGGCACCACAGAAAGGGTTGAGAGAGGAAATCAAATCTAAAGATCCCTTCTGACCTGTCTGCTTTCTCTTCCCGATGTCTTTGAAAGCAGATGCAGCCGTACAATGGCATTGCTGTATTTAGCCAGCTGCTCACAATAGCAGTGCCTAATACAACTCGAAAACAAAGCAAAATCAAACTATACACCATTCAAATCCCTTGCAAAAGAAACATCCAAGTAGTTACAGATTTGTGCAACTAGCAAGAGGGCAAATACACAAACGTTGTGTGATGGACTACACGAAGCGACAATTTCCCAGGAAATAAGGAGCACAGTCCAGAAAGGCAGCACAATCTAAAACTGGACAGGAGACAGAGGAAGAGAGTTAGGATAGCCAATTCATAGAATCTCTCAGGATGGTAACCATTTAGTCCGGCAAGATTCTGTCTATTGGATGTAGGCAAATAAAAGACTTTACTTTGGCTGGATTTTCTTTGTCATTCTTGGGCTAAGCTTGACACATTCTGCTTCTTTTTTTTATTTTTCTTTCCGATTTCCTTTCCCTTCTGTCCAACTCTGCAAAATGTTGGGAAGAAATTGTGTTAAGGCTCTCAGGGGCTTCATCCATTTATTCAAAAGCGAGATTACTTTCTGAAAACTGAACCAAATTTAGCATGGAGGAAACTGTCAGCCAAAGAAATTCTGAGTTTCAAAATGGGCCTGATCCAAGCAGGACTGCCGGGGGAAGAGAGAAAATCTCCAATGGATTTCTATAGTAGAGAGGCTGGACAGTAGTTCAGAAGGTTATCCATCTGTCCATTCTAAGTCCTGCCTTCGTTTTGTTCCTAGTCATGTGACTTGTAGCCAAGTTTAAAAATGGGAAAGAATCGCAGAAGGTGAGTTCTATAAACTTTTTTTTTACCCATTCTACTCCAATCTCAAATTCCACGATAGGCAGAAGGAAAGACTAAGTAAAATTTGAGAACCAAGCATTTAACATTCCCTTTGGTGTCTATGGATTTAACTGCACTCTTTTCGAGTATTGATGTTTAAATATTTTCTTTCATAAACTCACTCAGGAATAACAAGTATTAAATTTAAGAAACTGAAAGCAAAATGATGCTTAACTGGGCAGTTTCCATTTTTGCCTGCAAATTCATTCATGCAAGAACAAAGGTCGCGTAATTAATTCTGTTGCACGCAGGTTTTCAATTATATTAAATCTCAAAGGCAAAAAAAGGTTTAGTGAAAAAGTAGATGACAGCGCAAGAAGTCTATTTTTCTTTCTTTCCAGCCTTTCAAAATGTGAGTCTACAGGTAGTCCTCGTTTAGTGACAGTTAGGACCAGCAAAATGGTCACTAAGAGAAACTGCAACTGTGGTTATGATCTTGCTTCAGTTTTCTTTTACTTTACAGACCTACCAAGGTCAAAAATGTGACAACTGGTCATAAAGTTACTTTTACATCACCATTATAACTGTGATTGTTAAATGAGGCAGGCGATAACATGAGGATTGCCTGTATTTGCAAAACCTTTTTTCAGTCTAGTGAAAAGCACTAGGTGTGATAGCAGTGTTCCAAAATTTGAGGGCTTTTAGGTCAACCTATTCTCCAAAACTCCTAGAGACAGAACAAGAAGCAATGGATGGAAACTAATCAAGGAGAGAAGCAACCTAGAACTAAGGAGAAATTCCGTGACAGTGAGAACAATTAACCAGTGGAACAACTTGCCTCCAGAAATTGGGGGTGCTCCATCACTGGAGGCTTTTAAGAAGAGACTGGAGCAGGGGGTTGGACTAGAAGATCTCCAAGGTCCCTTCCAACTGTGTTATTCTGCTCGAGAAAATGACAAAAGAAGTCTAGAAGTACCACGCAGGTCTTGAAAGACCACAGACAGATTGTAGCACACATACAGAATTCCCTACATGAGGTTTCAAGGACGTACAAAAAAGTTTTAGATAAAGACAAAGGTTAGTGCTTTGATAACCACATCCATCTTAGCCTTCGGTTAAAAATATGGGGCTGCTATTAACTCACACTGTGTTTCATCCTGCCAGGCATGTTTGCCAATAAAGTTGAATTCAATTATTAGTAGAGATTAGTTCCTATACCTTTCCACTTCTGAACTTTAGCACCAGCAATTAAAATATAAAATAGCCCAGTCAAAACTAATCTTTGTTTTGGTCAAACTTTCTAAGAGCTTCCATATCACCTGCCAATATTATTTTTCTAAAGAACAACAGAGCCCTCTAGTGGCAACCAAAAAAAAATCTACCAAAATGGACCAGGACCACCAAATATACATATTAACAGCATTTTATGATGCTTTTCTATGCAACAGAGCCAATAAAGAGTAACAAATACAGGTTTGTTTACCAAGAGATTAACATTTTAAAAATGTGTTTATAATAAGAAATTGAGATTGACCGTGTCACCTTTTTTACTGAAATACAAAAAAAAAGGGTTTTTTTTCTTAACTTAGCTGCAGAAACACAAAAAGGACAGTGAAGATGTCTTTCGAAAATTAGAGGTGATTTTAATACATGGCTTAGGAATGTTTTAGGGTAGACAATAAAACATGGTTATTAATTGTTGGACTGAATGTGTGAGGGTGGATAATTCCAGTGAATGCAGGAGACAAGACACATGCTCCTGAAATCTTTCGGCATTCACACAACCTCTTGTTTAAGTCACACTACGGGTAATTGGTAATTATGGGAGACTACGTACTAAGGAAGGGATATCCAGAAAGCTAAGGCTTTCTTGAACCCTAAACCAACCTGGAAAGCATGCTACTGTTCTGAACCAGCCTGCTACCGGCCCTGCAGCAAAAGCAGGGACAACCCCTTTACAAACGGCAAGAGGCTGGAATAAAGCCTGCCAAATTTATTCACATAAAACAGAGCAAGACAAGACACCAACCATGAAACAGGAGCTAAGAAACAGGAACTATCCAAGCGGTTGCCTTCAGCAAACCAGCCCTCCCACACATTCCCCTTAAATACAGTTCAGGGCGTGGCCTCTCTCTGCCTCCTTCCGAGGTGCCCCATTGCCTTCCTCTGTTTACTCCTGATTGACTGCCTCCTGCGTCGGGCGTCCTTGAACAGGGCCAGCTGTGGGTCATCTTCATCCACGCTGTCAGGCTCACACAGCTGGGTCTGCGTCGTGACCAGATGAGAGGGGCCTGGCTGGGGGCTCTCATCAAGCTGTCCAATCTCCTCAGCAAGTTCTTCAACACCCCCCTCCTCCTCCTCCTCTGAGTCGTCCGACCCACAGGCTGACCCTGAATCACAACAGCTAGGAACCATTTTACCTGTCCTGGGGAGGAAACACTGAGGACTTTAAAAACCGAAATAGCACTAGGTTAGAGGAAGTCAGTCTAAATAATCTAGAACATTTGTTATTTAGAGACCAAGCAAGAACAAATTTCCCTGTGTGGGATAGTTCCTAGCCATCATTTCTTAGTAGATAAACTTAATGAGGTAGAGGTTTGTTCTCCGAGCTTCTGGGTTGTTTTCCCGAATGTTTCCTTCCCTAGCTTGATAACGAAACGTTCAGAAACCAGCCCAAAAACTCGGAGCATAAACCTCCACCCTCATCCTGCACCCGAGCTACAGATACACTCTCGCAAGACAGCCTTACGTCTGCATTTCGTTCCCCAACAAAATAAGAAATGTCCCAGTGGTTTAGAAAAACTAGTAATTGAGTTCCCATGCAGATAAAATATTCTGGCATCTAAAGCTAAGTTGAAACTAATGAGATTGTTTTCTTGAATAAAGTTTAGATTATCAACCAGGAGAGGGCGGTATCCAGACGGCCCGACAGGCCGCTTAAATGCAATTATAGCTTTTACATTTACCGTACCTATCAGCAGCTCCTGAAAAAACCCTTATCTCTTCTTGGCCTTACAAGTGGGTGTATAACCAAGGCAAGCATCTTTAATGTGCTACAGATAAGATACAGCAAGCAGACCTACACATGACATGAACAAAATTCCAGGTTTGGATCTAACATGCATACATTGTATAAGGCAGGGGTCTTCAAACTGGGCAACTTTAAGACTTCTGGGATTTGAAGTCCACAAGTCTTAAAGTCGCCCAGTTTGATGTCCCCTGGTATAAGGGAAGGAGGGAGGAAGATCCAACACTCAATGCTGGTTGAATGCAAGTCACTCAAGGTTGATTGCAGCCTTGACTTACCTATTCCTGCATTTGCTCCTGTGATGATGATCACTTTGCCACTCAGGTCTCGGCCTTCTAATACTTCCATTGCAGTGGTATTGCTGTCATACTTCTGCTTCACGTTGATTTTCATGGAATTATCTTCCACCGTGAATGCCATTCTGGGATCAAGGTATGTGGTCCTTTTGTTTATATGACTTTGAAGTAAAACAAGAAGCATTTTTCCATGTGAATACCTCATTTTATTACCACAAGCACAATACATACCCATACATTAAATCAAAACGTAAACTCAGCCTTCAGGTAGTTGAGAGAATCATTTCAATCAAACCAAAGATACCAGGATTTTTTTTAAAAGTTTCATAATTCAGAGAAGTACAGCAAATCAAAGATCCAACACTCAATGCTGGTTGAATGCAACTCACTCAAGGTTGATTGGAGCCTCAACTTACCTATTCCTGCATTTGATTCTTTGATTCTACTGACTTTGCTTCAGTAAAGAGAGAATAAGAGAATTGGAAGGGATCCCGGAGGTCATCTAGTCCAACTCCCTGCTCCAGCAGGAAACCCTACACCACTTCAAACAAATGGCTGTCCAATCACTTCTTAAAAAGCATCGGACCACCTATAACTTCTGAAGGCAAGTCATTCCACCGATTAATTGTTCTAGCTGTCAGGAAAAAGATCAGCTATCTAATTTAGATCTCTACAACAACTACATCAATGACAACCATCTTGCAATTTTTCAGGAGAGGTCTTGGTATAAAAATGCAGTGTGAGTCAACAAAAATGATTAAAAATACAATGAGTTCCTGGAAGGAGAAACTCAAAAACAAAACAAAACAAAAAACTTCACAGAAAGCTTCTAATCACACATCTCTTTTGCATGATCTAAAAATCCAGTTGTCACTTTAGGATACCCAACCTTGGTTAAATCAAAGCAACACAGCAACTACTTACATGAACACAAGTCTTCCTTTTGCTACGGCTCCTATGCTGAGTAACTTCTCACAGTGTATGAAAATGTTTCTAAATTTCCAACAGGACGTCTCATTTCTTAAGGCTGTTTAACAAGTCAGCTTTAACATTCCAAAAACAAAAGCTTCTAATTTAAATAAAACTTAGGTGTGGCTTTGTGAGGGTGTAGAATTAGATTATATAGCAATAGCACTTTAGACTTATATACAGTGCTTTACAGCCCTCTCTAAGTGGTCTACAGAGTCAGCATTTTGCCCCAACTGGGTCTTCGTTTTACCCACCTCGGAAGGATAGAAAAGGTGAGTCAAATTTAAGCTGTCAGGATCGAACTCCTGGCAGTGGGCGCAGTTAGCCTGCAATACTGCATTCTAATCAATGTGCCACTGTATGTAGAGAATATCAGGCAAAACAAATTCTTTCCTCAAATTCCTTTTTTTAAAAAAAAATATATGCAAAAAGGATAGTCTAAACCAGGGGTCCCCAACCTCTGGTCCGTGGACTGTACTGGGCTGCAGCATGCCAACAAACCATGCACTCTCTGGTCTGTGGAAAAACCTTTCTCCACGGAACCGGTCCCTGGTGCCCAAAAGGTTGGAGACTTCTGGTCTAAACCAATAAAGGAGACTAATTGAAGCTCAGGGTTGAAATGAGGGGTCCCTGGTGCCCTCTGAGCTTGGTAACCTCCGAGAATCTAAACATAATATATATTGTGGGGTCCCCGGTGCTCTTCTCAGCCTGGATCTTTTCTTGCAGACATTTCATTACCTAACTAGGTAGCATCACCAGTGCATTGATGATGTTACCTAATTGGGTGATGAAACTTTTGCAAGAAAACAGCCAAGCTCAGAGTACCAAGGAACCCCCACAATTCAATCCCAAGCTACAAATATTCTCCTCTATTGGTATAATATAAATTATTTAAGTTTTTGGCCAGCTTTTGCCCAATAAAAAAAATGGAAAAATCTGGCTGCCTATTTATAACCTCTCCACTTTTAAAGGCCCATTTCCATAAACTAAGGAAGAGGACTTATTTTGTGTCACTTCTAAGCTGTAGGATGACCTCCTTTAAAGGAACAGTTCACACTCACCCTTCCAGGTTCTTTTATATAAAAAAAGGCATCAAGACACATTTATTTTTTGCTTAGTCTTTGAAACCAGTGCTTCATCACTTTTAATATTTTTAAACACTTGTCCTGGATTTCATGAGTTTATTGTTTTGCCTTGCCTTGCAACTTCTTAATCCTTCTTCACAGCAAGGCAGAAGAAAGTAATTAATAATTTCAGCATACACTGGCAAACCCCAGTGTCTGTTATAAAGGCAGACAGAAATATGCAAAAGGGCTGCACACTTATTTCATCTTAACAAAATGTATCAGCAGAGGATTTAATCAACAACAGAGGCAACCTAATAGTGTTACATATATTTTCCTTGTCATTACTTTTAATAGAAAGTAAACGCGCATACTTTTAAGAGGATTTGTTTCTTGTCATTCTGTTACACTTCAAAAATATCAGTTAACACTTCTTTGAAGAAAAAGAGTAGTTTACATTCTTATGTTGCTATTTAATTTATATGCATACACTGTTACTATTATACAGTGTTTTTTTAAAAAAAATAAACTTGACCTGTTGTACTAACAAACATGGTAAACAGAACGTCTTCCTAATAGTTAACACCTACTATTGTAACTTATTCTCAACCATGTTTCCTCTGCTGAGTTGTTTTCATTCTAAATCCACAAGTCTAAAGTCTTATTCCAACAATCTGTTCTTTTAGTCCCTCTTAGCTCCCTCAACAGAAAGCTTAGAGATGGCTCAGAGTCAGAAAGCAATAAACTGTGTTAAAAAGCACTGGACTAGTTCTGTGACAACTTAGATCTAAATCCCCATTCATTTCTAAAGCTTATTTTGGTCAATTAGGTAAGATAACCTTTATTGTCATTTTTTTTTATTGTGAGCACACTGGCCCAACATTAAAAATGAAATTCTGTCGCCTGCTCTCAAAAGAAAGTATATATCTACCCAAACACATACATAACACACATATATGCTATACACTCACACACATGCACACACACGCACCCCTACACACATACATGTATATACACATATATATATTAATCACTGTCTAATTTGAATACATATCGGAAAGAGGAAACGTGAGAGTTCACAAGGTTGATGCTATATGGAATGAAACTGTGGCTGAATCTGGATGTTCTCCTTCGAAGCCCCCTCCTCCCAGAAGGTAACAAGAAAAACAGGTTGTGAAGAGGATGCGTAGCGTCCCAGGCAATCCTGTGGACCCTGTTCAAACAATGCTTCTGTGCCATGTCCTGGATGGGAGGGAGGGAACCGCCAATGATCTTTTTCGGCCATCCTCACCACTCTCTGCACCACCTTCCTGCCCAAAGCAGAGACACTTCCAAACCAGGCAGAAATGCCATATGACAGGAGGCTTTCAATTGTCCCTCTATAGAAAGTGGTGAGGACAGGGGGGGAAAGATGCACTTCTCTCATGTGACACAGAAAATGCAGGCACTGCTGTGCCCGCTTCACCAATGTCTCCCTGTTGAACAACCAAGCTAGCCTACTCATTAGCTGCACGCTCAATGATGATTACACTAAAGCAGGGCTAGGCAACCTGGGCTCTTTTATGACTCATGGACTTCAACTCCCACAATTCCTGATGACTCAGGAATTCTGGGAGTTGAAGTCCATGAGTCACAAAAGAGGCCAGGTTGCCTACCCCTGCACTAAACCATAGCATAGTTTTGGTTTAATGTGTTAGCTCAGTTCTCCATGGTTTAGGGCTTAGTGTGTGAATACAGGTAGTCCTCGGTTTACAACAGTTCACTTAGTGAGCATTTGAAGTAACAACGGCATTGGAAAAAGTGACTTATGACCATTTTTCACACTGCAGCATCCCATGGCCACGTGATTTACATTCGGATGCTTGGCAACTGACTCACATTTGTGACGGTTACTTTGTCCCGGGATCACGTGATCCCCTTTTGCAACTTTCTGACAAGCAAAGTCAATGGGGAAGCCGGATCCACTTAACGACCATGTTATTAATTTAACAATTGCAGCATTTTCACTTAACAAATGTGGCAAGAAAAGTCGTACAATGGGGCAAAACTCACTTAACCAATTTCTCACTTAGCAACATAAATTTTGGGCTCAATTGTGGCCTTAAGTTGAGAACTACCTGTACACCCAATCACGGGCACCCAAAACCTGTGAGGTCATTCGTGCAAGCCAAGGATAAAACAGACCGTGGCACTGTGCAAGCAACCATTAGCCATCTTCAAAGAATGTTTTAAGGACAAAAGAGAAAGTCTGCAATAACTATGTTGAGCTCCCGAAGGAGCCTTAATAAATGAAAGCAACTTTTTAAACTTTGTGCAATGCTACCTACATTTACAGTTAAAATGTTTCTCTAACCTTAAAGATCGTTGAACTGTCAGTCTTCAAGCTAGGCCAGGGGTCTTCAAACTTGGCAACTTTAAGACTTGTGGACTTCAACTCCTGGCTGGCAAAGGAATTCTGGGAGTTGAAGTCCACAAGTCTTAAAGTTGCCAAGTTTGAAGAGCCCTGAGGTAGGCCCAGTCAGGAAACTGGCAACACAATAATTATAGGAATGCTCTTTGACTGTTGTAGGGCAGAATAACGTAACTGTGAAAGCTTGCTAATTTTTTCTTTATTCCTTCTTATGCCAAACAGAATCAATGCAAGATTTTGAGGGAGGTTTTTTCTCAGATTTTCTCGGGATATGTTCTTATTTCTTCTCCTTTAACAGCCCTTACATTCCTGCATTGTGGTTATCTCATTCTCTACACCAGACATGTCAAACACAAGGCCCGGGGGCCAGATCCGGCCCACGAAGTGGTTTCATGTGGCCCGCGAAGCCATCCTGGAAACAGTGAGGGAACGGCCCCCACTGCCTTGGCCCTGGCCCAGAGACCCTCCTCCTGCCAGAGACCCTCAGATCTGTCCCACTCCTGCCCAGGCCCCCATAGGCACCCTTGATGCGAACGATGCAGAGCTGGCCATGCCCACCCAGTAGGCCATACGCACTTTAGCCACGCCCACCCAGTAGACCATGCCCACCCTGGCCATACCCACCCGGCCCCCTGAGGGCAACCGCAATGCTGATGCGGCCCTCAATGAAATTGAGTTTGACACCCCTGCTCTATACTAACACAATACACATTTATTTGGAAGAGGGTTTTTATTGGGGGTGGGGGGGTATACGGTTGTTTGCTGTAAAAAAATACCTTGAAGGCAGCAATAGGTTTTAAATGTAACTGTTGTGAAAACATGAAGTATGAATTTTTTAAAAAACAGTATATGACTTGGTGCAATTTAAAAGATAAAAAAGAAAGAAATGGCTTCTCCTGACAGTGTTTTCCTCTATTGCTTCTAGCAGGTGGGGAGAAAACCTAAAAACGTCTATTTCCCTACTGATTGATTCACCCCAAATGAGTTTTAACTAATTCTTAAATCTAGCATAACGAATAAGTAGCTCCTAATCGACTGAAAGTCAAATTCCTAGCTTCCATTCAAACTTCCTGTTTTGCAAACCAAGAGGAATTTAATGGCATGGAAGTACCGTATTTTCCGGCGTATAAGACGACTGGGCGTATAAGACGAACCCCTACATTTCCTGTTAAATTATAGGGTTTGGGCTATACTCACCATATAAGACTACCCCTCTTCCAACACACACCAAATAAAAATTAAAAAACATCAGATTTGATTTTAATATGGTAATTTTAATTCAAATGCTTATGACATGCAGGTGCTTAGTAGGAAAACTGTCACTTATAAACATAAGGCTGTTTGTCATCAAACATGTAAACATAAAACAGTGCAAGTGGATTAAATAACAATAATAATAATAATAATAATAATAATAAGAAGAAGAAGAAGAAGAAGAAGAAGAAGAAGAAGAAGAAGAAGAAGAAGAAGAAGAAGAAGAAGAAGAAGAAGAAGAAGTTGTTGGAGGGGACCTTGGAGGTCATCTAGTCCAACCCCCTGCTAAGGCAGGAAACCCTATACCATTTCAGACAAATGGCTGTCCAGTCTCTTCTTAAAAACTTCCAGTGTTGGAGCATTCACCACTTCTGGAGGCAGGTTGTTCCACTGGTTAATTGTAACTTTTCCTAATTCACTCTAAAGCTTTCCCTGCGCAGAGCCTTAAGTAACAAAAGCTGCCTGCAATTAGTGCAGGTTCACATCCCACCAGGCTCAAGGTTGACTCAGCTTTCCATCCTTCCAAGGTAGGTAACATGAGGACCCAGATTGTTGGGGGCAATAAGCTGACTTTGTAACAATGCTGCTGGGGTGTGTGTGAAAGCCCTAATAAACAGGCATATACACAGAATGAAGGCTATTGCTAAGCACATTGATTTGTGCTTTAAATTGTAAGCCACCCTGAGTCTTCGGAGAAGGGCAGGATATAAATGGGATTTTTTTTAAAAAAAAAGACCAAATGGAAGATCCGCTCCAGGTTTTCCAGCCCGCCCGCCCAGTTCTTGAGTCAAATGTGTCCTTAGAGCTAAGCCGCTGTTCTGCCTGCTGCCTTCCCCACCTGCCTTTCAAGTTGGGATATACTACAGCTGCTCTTCAACTTTAGAAGGAAAGACGCCCAGACCCCAGCCTGTAAAAAATCACAGACTGCAGCTTCTTCTCTAATTGGTCCCGCTTTCCCTGCGCAGACTAAATGAGAGATCCGCTCCAGGTTTTCCAGCCAGCCCTGTCCCTAAATTTTCAGCACTCGGCGAATAAGACGACCCCTGACTTTTGAGAAGATTTTCATGGGTTAAAAAGTCGTCTTATACGCCGGAAACTACGGTATTTGAAATTACACTAAGTTAGTCTATCAAACTATTAAAAGTCTACTCTGGCAACAGCTGTCATGGTAACTAGCTCAAGGTCTTCCCATGGCTTGTTGAGTTAAAACAACAGACATAAGAATTTCTGCAAAAGTATCTGCTACTGTAACTTAGCCCGGAACTCTCTAAATGTCGGACTTGAAGCAAAAGTTGTAAGTTTCCAAATAAAATAAAATAAATAAAATAAAATAATAAAATAAAATAAAATGTGTTCATTACTACATTGCTCCTTCTCCACTTCATGACATATTTTTAATTTTGAATAACCCCATTGCATTGCAACATCACCAAACAAAGCCAAAAGAAATACCTACAAAAGTTAAATCAAAGCTCGTTTGTAGAGAAAAGCTCCGCAGATTAAAGTCTCTGATAGCTATCATACCTCCAAGTGCATAGCAGGAAAAAAAAACATACACGCTCTCTCTCTCTCTCTCTCTTCCTGCTTTTTCTATATGCAGGGCAATATTTAAATCCAGGACTGTCATTTTCTAAAACACCTTTATAGACCCTGCTCTATCACTTCTTTTGATTCCAGCAAGCAATAAATCCATAAGGGACATGGTGGCTCAGCGGGTTAGGACACTGAGCTTGTCGATCAGACGGTCGGCAGTTTGGCAGGTCGAATCCTGAGTGCCGTGTAGCAGTGTGAGCGCCTGTTACTCATTCCAGCTTCTGCCAACCTAGCAGTTTGAAAGCACGTAAAAAGGCAAGTCGAAAAATAGGGACCACTACGGTGGGAAGGTAACAGCGTTCCGTGCGCCTTTGGCGTCTAGTCATGCCAGCCACATGACCACGGAGATGTCCTCGGACAAGCGCTGGCTCTTCGGCTTTGAAACGGAGATGAGCACCGGCCCCTAGAGTCGGAAACGACTAGCACGTATGTGCGGGGGAACCTTTACCTTTACTTACCTAAGCAATAAATCTTCTTATTTATTCAATCTGTATACTGTCTATTTCATATATATATATATGATTCTGGCAGCTCTCAACAATGAAAAACAGGAAGAACAAAAAATGTTTTTAAAAAGGAGCAAAGATTCAATCACATTAAAACCACTATTAAAAACCCAGATAAGATAATAAGTCAACAGGTGAATTAATTGATGTTTATCCTGCGTGGGAAAAGGTTCTTTTTTCCCGTTTTTCTCACAACCATCCATTGAAGGAAGCCGAATTGAGACAGGAGGACAGGCCCAATGCTCTCCAGTACATTCCATAACAGGATAATTTAAGTCTCCATCATTCTAGTCCAGGGGGGTCTCCAAATTTACCAACTTTAAGACTTGGCTAGCTGAGGAATTCTGGGAGCTGAAGTCCACAAGTCTTAAAGTTGCCAAGTTTGGAGGCCACTGTCCTTAACCCACTGCCTCTCGATCCCGCAAAAGCATTCAGAAGAATTTCAACTTACTCCACAAAATAGACTTGTCCATTTTCATCTGTCTCCTGTTCCCCCATACGGTAAGTCTAGAAGGAGAAGGAGCCGTTTCAGTCAGTGCTGGAGTTTAAATCTTTCATCAGTTCAAGGAGAAGGCCTAAATTTCTTTGTTGTTTGGAACAGAGTAGGGTAAACAAACCACAGGGTATTGGAGAGCCAACAAAAACAAGAAATGTTTCCACTCGCTAACAATATAACCACTCCTGCTGTAACTGACATTTTGTTCCGGGTGCACACCAAAACAAGCCATCTGCACAAGGTTTGTAAGTCAAACTGAGTAATCTGCAGCGCGTGAACACATCAAATCATGCAAGATGACCGTGTTTCTATGGTGGCTATCGGAGGAGAGAGGATGCCATAGAAAAGCAATTTGTTTTAGCTTCCAGCTCTCCACCCTCTTGGAAATGCTGGATTCTAAGTAGCTTCTACTCGGATGTTCTACCACTTGTAGATATTTAGCTTGTAGCTATTTAAAGCTAAAATGCATAAAGAGCAACTTCTGAAGTGCTTATGCAGCAGCACAATATTAAAATAAATCAAATCAAATAACTTGTGCTTGGTCATACAAGAATTACTAGCAATGTTCCCCCCCCCCCTTTGTGGAATCCCTCCCCGAGAGAGATGGGTGGTTCAGAAAGGTTAAAAATAAAATAAATTTAACAAGCAAAGTCTGAATACAAACCTCCAGCAACTCTTTTCCGTTTCCAGATTTTGGATGATCCCATTGAGTTCTCTCCTCCAAATGACTAAAAGAATTGGAAAACATATTTTTTTTTTAAAAAAAAATGCTTTTTCACAATGAAGGTCCACCAAGATTTGTCCCTGTGTGTATATGAACATTCAAGTCAGTTTTAGACTAATGGCAACTGGCTGGACAAGTCCTTGAAGTTGTCTTGGCAAGGTTTTTTGCAAGTGAATTTATCACTGTCTCATTTCTGGGGCTGAGACAGGAGCTGGCCCAAAGTCAACCAGCTGGCTTTGTGGCTAACGCAGGTCTGAATAGTCATGGTATTTTTCCAGCCTGATGCCTTAACCACTATCCCAAACTGGCTTCCTACTGGTATTTCTAGATTACGGTTCATAATTTATTTTCTCATTCCCATGATAGCTCTACTAGTATCTTTTAGCTTTTGCATCTCATTCCAAGGTTTGGGTGATGGCAGGATAACTACAAACACGTCAAGCCACATTCTTCAGGAT
>NC_139520.1:9919857-10157357 GCF_947247035.1 Vipera ursinii
TTTTTTTTAATACTTTGCCATTCAAAATGGCAGGTGTAAAACCAAATCTGCCATAAAACCAAAAATGAAGTGGCACAAAAGCAGCAAGGCTAATTTCAAGGTATAAGAGGCCTTGGATCAATAGAGCGTCAGAAACTGTAATCTTTAATTGATGGGTGGGTGGTCTCTGCCAAAACCATGTTACAAATGTTGAACACAAGTATTTATTTATTAGGAATGTAGACCAGGGGTCTTCAAACTTGGCCCTTTTATGACTTGTGGACTTCAACTCCCAGAATTCCTCAGCCAGGAGCTCTTATACTATCCTGGATAAATGGTGGTCCAGTTTCTTCTTAAAACCCCCCAATGATGGAGCACCCACTACTTCCAGAGGTAAGCCGTTCCACTGATTAATTGTTCTTGCTCTTTTTGGTTGAGTCTCTCTTTAATGAGTTTCTACTCGTTACTTCTTGTCCTGCCCTCAGGTGCTTTGGAGAGTAGGTGGAACCCCCCCCTTTTTTTTTCTGTGACAGCCCCTCAAGAACTGGAAGACTGTTACTGTTCTCACCTCTAGTCCTCTTTGTTAGACTAGACATACCCAGTTCCTCAATCGTGACTCACTTGAGTTGATTTCTACAGCCGCCCATCACAACTGACTACATGTTCATCCATAGGAAAAACAGCTTGAATCCCTTTTCAGACCATATATTTTTTATTAGAAACCAATATAGATGAACAGGCTTTCGTGTCCAGATTGCCCTAGATCCTACCTTATGCAGAACTACCCTTGACTCCAAGCACTTAATCTTGACCAGAACAGCATAGCAGAGACACATCTTTTTGCATCAAAAGTGACTTACTTCTACAAAATGGAATCAAAACAGCAGCTAAAACTAGAAAGGAATTATTTGCTTGGGACATCCAATGTTTTAACCTTTTGCATTAGGGTAAAATGATGGAAATTCTCCCCCATATCAGAAGCATGAAATATTAAGTAACATTTGGAACGAGAGACCTGGCTTTAAATTCACCCTCGATAAAAGAATGCCGGTATTACTTATCCAAAATATAACCCAGAGCTGTGGTTTGGGGAATAAAATCCAGGGAGGCGCACCCCAAAGCCCTGTAATTTTTTCTAAAATGAATTCAAATTTATGTGTCTGGGTCTGATCTGACTAAAAACTTAATCATAATTAAGCTTGTTGATTTTGCTTGTATTTTTTTTCTTCCTAAAATCCCCCCCCCCAAAAAAGCTCTCCTCTTTCTTTATGTGCAGAAAGGGGCAAGAATGCCCATAGATCTCTGCAAATAGGCTGTCGTCCTATGTGATCATTCAAACAGGGTAGCAGATAATCCATTCTGCTTAAAATCTTCAACCACTTGTTTGGAATGCTGGATTTTAGCTGCCAGGGCCTCAAAGATATCCTGCTGATCCACAGCGGTGGCCACCTTATAAATCAATTCTTCCATTGACTCCAAACCTCTCAGACCAAGATTAACTCCACAGCCTGCCACAGAGTGAGTTTTTTTTTTAAAAAAAAAAAAGGAAAAAGAGAAAAAAAATTGTTGTTAATTTCAGAATGGACCAACGCTTCTGAGATCAATAGTTATTTTCCTTAGCTGGCAAGCATTGTTTTGGGTATACGCAACCAAAGATGGAAATTAATATGAGCTGTATTTATAGAGACTGGTAGGGCCATGGCTATGTAAAAAGATGAGGGTCTCAACCCCCACACTCAAAAGATGTTTTTTGTGTAGTCCTCATTTACTGACCACAGTTGAGACCAGCAAATAAAAGCAAACAATTCACCCTTCACAAAAACCTCAAGGAAAGAAAAATATTATACAACAAGAAAATACATTAAAAAGCAATGAAGAAAGAAAAAAACAACTCACCTCTGTGTAATTATAACTATAGTTATTAGTCTCATTTGATATGTCTTGAGAAGTTCCAGGATGCCTAACCAACTTGCTGATTAAACACCCTGAAGATAATTTCCCATCACACTCAAATCAGGCCGGGAGGATTTGTTGCAGAGGCCGTCAGTTAAGAATTCTGATTGGCAGGGTCCAGGTAGAAGGCCTTCTGCAAATTAACCTGCCCTGTGGAACATTCCCCCCCACAAAGGTAAGGCTGGCCCACATTCTTCTGTGCTCTCAGAAATATCTAAATAACATGGCTTTGCCATCTTCCTTGGGGCTCATAGAGGATCATGGGGCTGGTTAGCACTTTGAAGGGCCCCTCTCCTGCCTGTTTAGCTTTGAATTTTAACTACCTTTGCCTCTTAATATAATTTATATTTTATAAGAGAAGGACTGGCAGAACCAGGGGGGTGGCGTTAAAAGAGGGATCAGTGTAGAATCCCTACATAGCCACAAACAAAGTCCAACTTCCTTTGAATTCCATCGACCTTTATCTCACTCCTAGCAGGTACTAACCATTAGCTGATTCCTGCACACTTTTTTTTAAGCAATTTGTTGTTGTTAGCTGCGAAGTCATGTCCGACCCATCGCGACCCTATGGACAACATTCCTCCAGGCCTTCCTGTCCTCTACCATCTTCTGGAGTCCATTTAAGCTCACGCCTCCTGCTTCAGTGACTCCATCCAGCCACCTCATTCTCTGTCGTCCCCTTCTTCTATTGCCCTCAATCTTTCCCAGCATGAGGCTCTTCTCCAGTGAGTCCTTCCTTCTCATTAGGTGGCCAAAGTATTTGAGTTTCAGCTTCAGGATCTGGCCTTCTAAAGAGCAGTCAGGATTGATCTCCTCTAGGACTGACCGGTTTGATCGTCTTGCAGTCCAAGGGACTCACAGGAGTCTTCTCCAGCACCAGAGTTCAAAGGCCTCAATAAATCAGTTCAACTGGACTTTCATGTGTGGACCTGATCTTTGTACCTAACAATGTTTCAATGTTTTACTCACACACCACCTAGAGATGCTCTGTAAGGGAGAGAGATGGTTTTTAAATTTGATATATAAACAAATATATAATCCCCTGGTTATTAGAAAAATCTGACCTGTGTCAAAATTCAGCATTCTGGCTGCTTCCCCTTCAACAGTGACCACAATATTGTCCTCAGCAAGGAGAGCGGTTGTCACCCGTCGGTGGGACAGCATAATTTCAAAAAGTCGGTGACTGCACCGGATACAGTGGAGCATCGGTTCCCCGATTCGTGGCTCAATGTCCATCTTATAAGCATTGAAAGACTGCTGGAAGATACTTTTCATTATCTGTTAGCAAGAGAAACCAGGCCCAAAAGCATAAGTGCCCTGACAGCAACCAAATTTTCTGAAATTATTTCCCTTAGATGCAAAAAACAACACACTTGTGTGGGGCGTGCCCAAAGGGTTGATCATTGATTCAGGTTGTCTTCTTCACAGAAGACAGTGTTTGTCTCACCATCACGAGACATGTTAAAGACATCAGGGCAAGCATGCTCAACCATGTATGTTGAATAAATCAAAATGGATTGATACAATCTATAACCTATTTGTGTGTGTGTGTGTGTGTGTGTGTGTGTGTGTGTGTGTGTGCCTTCAAATCTATACAGGTAACTTCCTGGATAGTTCCCTGAAGTTTTGTTGGCAAGATTTTGGAAGTGATTTGTCATTGCTTGCTTTTTAGGAATAGAGACGGTGACTGGCTCAAGGTGTCTGATCCAAACAAGAAGCACAAACCATGAGTGCTAACATTACATTTACATACAATTTAATAATCATATTCCAAAATATAAGGGGTATGAAGAGTGTCTAGAAGCTTCAGATGAAACAGAGACATGTTAATATATCATATCTACAACATATGATCCTGTTCTTAAAACAGCTCTATTTTACACTAGACAGGTCCAGTTGAAAGAGCTGTAACATCCTAAATAACTCAGGTTCAGGCTATGTGAAAAACATGTCTTTCCCTTATGAATCTGCCAGAACTCTAAAATCCAGAGAAGCAGGTAATATGTTGGTCGCATCACCGTCTGAGGTAAGTTTGATGAAGATGTACAAGAAGATCTTTGGGCTGACAGCACCAAAGCATTAAAACAGGGGTCTTCAAACTTGGCCCTTTTACTCCCAGAATTCAACTCCCAGAATTCCAGGCATGCTGGCTGAGGAATTCTGGGAGTTGACGTCCACAAGTCATAAAAGGGCCAAGTTTGAAGACCCCGGGTTAAAACCTCTAGCCGAGGGAAGTTAGATTTGTTTCCCATGAGTCATGTTGAGTCTTGGAGGCATCTCCAGGATCTACCATAAGATAAAAGGGTCTAGGCAATACTGCTGAGAATATAGAAACTGATCTTGGGGGACAGGATCCTGAATCTTTAAAAAAAAATCAAGTTTTCTGATGTGCAGGCAGAGGGACCCTGTAACTACCATACTCATAACAGAAATGTTTCATATAGATTCACGTTGTTAAATATTGCGATTACATAGCAATTCAAGCAAGAGTTCTCAGAAGGATGCTGTTTATACTTGGCTTCAGCTGTTGACCTTGGAAACAGCAATCTTTTCATTTGTTTGTAAAACCTGGAATTTTGTATATTCAAGTAAAACCATTTCCTATGTTTAGTTGGTGCCTTTAGGCTTTAAAACAGGGACCCCCAGTGCATAAAAGGTCCTTTAGATAGTTTTATCTCCATGCTTATACTGCCAAAATGCAAGGACAAAATTACTCATTTTCCATGGTGCCATTATATGCTGTTTTTCAGTCCAAGGAAGCACATAAATATTACTTTACTAATGTGAGTACAAACAACTTTCCTCTTCCAAGAAGGACCAAAAACTCCAGCCCCATCTCTCCAAGGGATAGCATTGATTCACTTTCAATATCAATTAAAAAGGGGTAGCCCCCCCCTGCAAAAAATGGAAAACACTGAGTTTCTGGAAACCAGTTATGTATCTGATGCTGCTATGATTCATTTGGAGCAATGAATACAGCCGCTGGTCTAATAACAGAGCATAACCATTCAAGATGACTCATTCACTGTATCTGCAACATTGCCTCCCTTGCATGGAAAAAAATCAGTTCAAAAGACAGGTCATTTTGGATCAAACACTTATATCAGAGATGCAGAATAGAATGCTAAGACAAAATAATAGATAGGATCAGGACAAAAACATTTTGTACCCTTTGTGTTCAAGTTTAAATTCAAATAGAAATTTAAATTCATTTCATTTAAACAATCAAGTCTATTACAGCCATCGACCAGAATACATGTAAACTGTTAAATGTCAATGACTGTAATAAAGATTCTGAATGATTGATATTTAAGTAATCATAAAGTATATAGTCATATGATTATCCTGTCACGAATTTAACAACTTTCCCAGGAGAAAAGTATGTACAATTCCTAGTACAAGATCCGTGCCTATTAAGGACAGGTGAAATGTCAACATTTTACACCAAAATATGCTTAATACACATAGCTATTCACTAAATATTTGCTACAATTTCTTCTGCGGGCTTTATGCTGACCAATAATTGTAATAAATATAGTATATATCTATTTATTACATATATTAGTCCTTTGTTGAACCACTTAAACAGTCCAGTTGCAACAGTCCACTCTACAAGTGTCTGGTGTTTGCATTTGTAGGCTTAGCAGAGTGGGAAACATCTACTAAATAAGCACCTCTGATTTAGATAAACCAACAGAAGACATATTTCTGATTGGTGTGGCTTGAAACTAACTTGCAAATGGACCCCTCTCTTCTATTTCTTTGGTGCTGAAAGCAGAGCAGTTGCACTAAATAACTCACAGTAGAATTGAGTGTATGATGCAGGAACCTTATAATTTTGGAGTCAGAAGCAGGGCAAGCCAAAGCCAAACAACGATTGCGGAATGTACCATAGATTTTGAGATGGAACACCGTTTTTGGCAATTCTGTTTTCGTGGTTAATTTATCCATGCCATAAGCAGACAGATCAAAGTACAAATTATGAGCACGAATCTCTGGAGTTGGCACCTAGGGTTTCAGAAAGGAAGAGGAGAGAAAGAAGTCAGTTACATGCTTGTTAATAAATTTAATAAATATACAATTCAAGATGTTATGACATTTCATCGGTGTGTGGGGGGGGAGGTCACTGCCCCAAAGATGATTTTCTTCATAGATGGCAGATGGGGAGAAATGGTTTTGTTTTTCTTTTGTTTTCTTTTGTTTTTTTTTTAAAAAGCAAATCTGGGAAAATCAACCAAAGCCACTCCTGGCATAACTGAGAGAATTTTTTTAAAAAAAACATTAAAATTTAAAGAGTTTGCTGGATGCATTTTGGGTCAGATGGTAGAGTATTGCCTTTTTCCAAGCTATTATACTCTCATTTTACAAAGAGAATAGTGGCACTTATTAAATGAATAAAAGACTCCATTCTAGCTAATGCTGTTTTACGAGGGTCTTACCACCTGCTCTCTGAACTTTTAAAGATATTGATCGATACTGATATTGAAGTTGAGAAGTTTCTCTGTACAACGTGGTTTTGGTTTTTTTATGGACACTGATTTGTCCACCTTTTGTATATGAACACTATCTATCTGAATCTATTCAAATCAGCTCCATTCTGATGGACCTACATGTGTTCAAGTATAATTTTCTGAAATAAGGTTCAGAATAATAATAATTTGCTATTTCCAAGAAAGCAGGAGCAGGACTATTAGGTTACAATTACAAGGAAGAAAATCCAGATTTGACATTAGGAAAATCATAACTGTACCAGCTGTCATCCAGTGCCACAAACTGCCACCGATATGGTGAGAAATGTTTTAATTAAAAACATTTTAATTAAACATTTTAATGGATACTGCTCTGCATTGCAAAGCACTGGAGTTGATGATCCATATGGTGCCATCCAATTCTATAATTCTTGTCAGAATCCATTTATATCACATTCATAAATGTATGTTTAAAACATTATAAACCCCCCCCATATGGATTCTGCCATCTCCCGAGGAAGGAGGAGCGCATGTGGATTCAGCCTGCCTTAGGTTATTTCAAAGACCAAGGAAACCTTTTGAACTGGGGGGATCAAAAGGGAGGGTTAGAGAAGAAGGCATCTGGCTTGTGTTTTCTTTTAATTCTGGAGAGGAAGAAGGCAATAACCATAAAGATTCGAAATTCCTTTCCCCCCACCACCACGAAAGGGTTGACACGAAGTAGAAGGATGGGGGCTGACCAAATGGGGTTGAGGGAAGGGGGGTTGAACCGGGAACCCTTTATAAAGTTTCACTTTGTAAAACAATACTAAGTCCTGTCTTGTATTCCCACAACCAAGCATGTCCTAGTAAAGATTCCTTTTGGACTAGAACTGACTCCAAGAGTTTTTGTCTTCCTAAGACGTGGTTTGGGGTGTGTCCTGACAATTCTGGTTCTACTTCAAATTTGAACCAATTTATACCACCCCTATAGAAGCGATTAAGGACCAAAGAACACTGACTTGTTTATGATTACCTGCCGTTGATCAGGTCTCCCAATGACTGCATTAGCTCCATAAGCATTGCAAGATTCTACCATATATTCCTGGTTGATTCCAAGGATCCCACTTGATTCACCACAGGTTCCATCAGCTAAGACAATGATCTTTGGCCAATCAGAGGCTAAATTCTTTTTTATAAATTCATCTGAGAACTAAGGAAGAAATGGAAAGACAAAGGTAGACTCACATCTCATATATAATCCCCAAGACTATAGTTTGGGAATAGGGTTCTGTCTTGTCAAGATGTGAACACAAACAACAAATCAACCCAATGGGGGGCGGGGAATCTACTTTTTCAAAACCCCTCCACCAGAAGTGGAAAAATCAGATTTCTCCAACATAGTATGTTATTTTTTTTCCTCACACAGCTTTCTATACAACAATTATAGGAAAATCTTTTTATTACTGGTTCTTATAGTCAACTTTAGTTATAAGCCAACAAAGCTTTCCTTAGAGTATATGTGTGCTTTAATTTTAGCCAAATGGCCTTTGTTTGGTTTTGTTTATGGAGCCATTTATCTGTCTAAATATGTACAATAATAATTAACTGTTCCAGTTTATAGATTGTCTCAATACTAAGTTATTATTACCTAATCATAAAAATCTCCCTAGACCTGTCAATTTTATGCATGATAAAACAAGCTAGTTGTCATATCCTGGATGTACTTTTGAATGAATCTGAGTTAATTCATGAAGTGCGAATAGTGAATGTTGTGCTTATTTTTATTTTTAAAACTGCACGGAATTTGTTTAGGTTTAAGAAGAATAAACATAATGTGTAATTAAATTAAGCATACATGTTTATTTCTGTACTTTAAACAGGGCTTTGCTTAAGGCACAATTTAAACTTTCTAAAATGTACTGTAGCCTTTTTATATTTTTCAACTGAAACATCTCAACTCTTCTTCCAAAAACAAATGAGCAAGCGTGCCTCCTTCCCCAAAAGATGATTTACACTGAGAGAGAATAACGGTGAAACTGAGATAGCAGATCCCAATAAATATTGTGAAACTTTTTAAAGAACCTCTAAACCAGCAAGGTCAGTGATTTGCTGGGCTGAGGGCATCAAACTGAAGAACGTTAGTCAAAAGTTACCTTAGTCAAAAGATATGCAGTACAATGCAATATCTTCTCTACCCCCCACCCCAAAATAGGGATGGACAACTGGGGTCACTGAGTTCTTGTTTTGAGGCCCCTCAGCCAACAGCATATGATACATGTTCATCTTCTTTGCAGTTTCTCCAAGCATCATCACCTTCCTGTTGATGTGCAACCCTCGGCCACTAAGAGGTTGACCTCCTACAGTATCTTCTAAGAGCAGGATCTCTGCAATGACTGGCCATTAAACTGATCTATCTTTTTACAAACGGGGTGAAGAGAGACATGCCTAAATGCTCAGAGGCATTTCTTCTATCTTCGTCTGGATTGACTCCTCTCCCTTGCTCACCTTGGTGCCCAGCAAGATCCGGAGAGTCAGTTGCCTCGTGTGCTGCTCCAGAATGCTGAGCAGGTGCTCCTGGAAGATGCCCACCTTGGTGAAGAAATGTCCCTTGTCCCAGCAGCCTTCCAAGCTGTCGAAGTCCACCCCCAGCCCCAGCAGGAATCGGACACTATTGGGGTCGAGCGCGATCTGCTGGGGTCGGCAGAGGAGGGCGGCGCGGGGGCGTGCATCCAGCAGCATCAGCTTCAGCACCTTGGCCGAGTGAACAGCGATCAGGGCAGCTGTCAGTCCCACCGGGCCGGCACCCACCACCAGCACAGAGACCTTTGCTCTGCTCCTGCGCAGGGCATCCACACTCAGCTTCACTGCCACGAATAATGCCAGGGCCAGTAGCGTACTCAGCCCGACCTCCACTGACAGATGCTCAAACTCCAGCTGGGAAGATCCGGACAGGCCCTCTGAAGTCTCCGGGACATCGCCCTCCATTTCCAGCTGAGTCCTGGGCTACTGCAGCCGGCCAGGTTTTAACATCTGTTGAGCTTACCTTATCATTGTTCCTTTGAGGAAGGTTTGCAAAACTTGACTTTGTAGTAGGTAAAGGAGCCGCTTGCCAGTTAGATCTTCTAGAAAAGGGAATAGGTAAGGAGATCCAAAACGCACACTCCTCCTGACGTGGCTACTGAACTGACTCATATTCTGGGCTCACTTCATACAATAAGTTGTAAATTAACCTTATCAGTTGGCTTCACACCACACAGTAAGTGATAAAGAAACTAAACAAGCTTCAAATGAACCCAGCTGAGCCAACTTTGCTAAAGCAGCCTTCATATCTTTAACTAACCCGCTTAAGCGTAATGTGCAAACACAAACTTATAAGACATAATCAGTCTGCTTTAACTCATCAAGTACAACATTGCAGTTGGTTTCACACAACATTCTAGATTAGGTGAAAATGAGATTTTGTAGTTCATGGCACAGCATGTTGTGGTACGGCCTTATCTCTGCACTTGATTAAGCCCAGCCATCACCGTTAAGAAATCTTATGAAATTCTGAGTGCAATGGAACACCATGCCACACCAACTCATGGTTACAGCATGGCTTTTTACCAAGATTTTAGGACAGAATAAAGTGGAATGGAATAAAATAGAATTAGATTAACTGGAGCTTGCTGCAAGATGTCCTACAGATATGGTTAAGGTGAAGGGATTTTAGGGAATAAAGCAAGATTGAAATTGAAATTTATATTATATAATTTCAATTTATTGATTTAATAAATGTGTGTGTGAGAGAGAGAGAGAGAGAGTGAAAAGAAAGAGAGAGAGAGAGCAAAGGGGTTTTGTTTTTTGTTTGATCATTTTTCTATTTTATGGCTACGGGTTTTGCTGTGATTGTGAGAAATCCAGAATATTTAAGATGGACAACAATATATATCTTTTAAATAAACAAACAAATAAGCAAACTTACAACCAATATTTAGAGCTGTTAAAAATAAAGTAAACTTACAACCAATATTTAGAGCTGTTAAAAATAACTTTATTAAATGTTATGAAGTTTATAGAGAAAGATCTATCTGTGCTAGCAGTAAAGCATGTTAGATTACATTTTATAGGCGAGGTTGTCCATATCTATCCTTATCTATTGATTGACAACTATTCAGTATTACAAGATTTATTTTTTTCCTTCTCCTACAATAATTTTAAACATTCATTTCTATAGATGAAGATACATTTCAGTAATTAGAAACCTTTCCCTGGTTCAAATATAACAAGAAGATAAAGACCCTAAACCTGGACTTTAAAAGTAAGGTACTGTACTCTACAAGAGTTATTCTGTCCTCTAAAAGACAATGAAATATTTCAATCTCCATTAGATCAATGGGATGGTGAGTGGATCAAACCAAAGTATTTAACCCAGATATGAATTCATTTCCCAAGAAATAGTGCGGTCAATCAAGATTCAGACAAAGAACCAGATTGTAAAATTTGAGCTGGAGTGGAGAAGAGAGATCAAGTAACTAGCAAAAGTTAGAATGAATCAGAAGCAAAATAATGTAATGAGAAGACCATTATCTGGAATGTATCTTATTGGTTCAGCTAAACAAAGCTGAATGTGTCTCATTCTCACTAGAGAAGGGATCTTAGGAACAACTCTGCTACAACTCAAGGCCCATCAAATCCATGTTCAAACAGCATGCTAATCTCAATAAAACTGCAGAAACTGCAAGTCATCTGCCTATCTGTGATCATTACACTTTCTCCCCCCCCCCCAACTAGTGGCTGAATGAGCAGCTAAGGACTTTATTCCCCTCCCAGAATTGTAATAAACATTTTCCTCAAGGTTGGCAAGTCTTGCAAAATGTCATTTCAGCACATCTTCCTACAGCCATTGTTGGAAAGAGGACTTAAGGGATCAGGAATTCACAGACATAACGTTTAACAGTACGACAGACCTCATCCCCCCATTTTCCTTGGCCTGGCTGAGAAAACAAGACACAGTTCTCACGCTTCCCCCCGTTCGGTTGCAAACGGGCCCAGTTGAAGTAGTTCAGGACCATTCCGTTGACATCCACAAATTTGCCCTCATTTACCATGTCAGTAATCCCAAGCCAAAAATCTGCTACCCCTGGCAAGCTCCTCTTGCTGTACTCTCTCAGGGCTGTGGTTTCATCTCCATCTCTGGGAATAGCCAGGGTCCCACCTTTGGATATGCAATCCTCGTTTGCTTCATGGAAACGTTTTGCACCTTCCGATACCAAGTAGCATTTCTTATGGATCTTTGTTCCACGAAGGCAGACTGTGAATGGAATGAAAAACACAGAGGGAGTGGGGGAGGCCCTCAACTTACAACTGTGGTTGCTAAGCAAGGTGATTGTTAAGTGAGTCATGGCCAATTTTACAAATATGTAGCCTTTTTTTTTTATAAAAGGCATATTTTTGCCTATTTTAAAGCTGCCCAGGATAGCAACATCCCTGTCCTTTTTTTTTTCTTTAGCCCACGGTAATCAAAAAGTGCTTCCTTTGAGCTCTTCCAAATCTCCTTCATTTTTGCTTCATCAGGCATCTGGGGTTACAACTGCACCATAAAAAAATATTTTCCCTTATCCTAACTATACTTTTTACACAAGTTTTATTTAAGTCACTTCCCTCCCTCAAGTTAAAAAAGACCCCCTAGTTGCAATCTAACCTCTAACCCCTTGAACATTTTAATTACTCTTCCATCACCATGATACAAGGTCGTTATCTCAGAATCATTGTAGAGAAAACAGAAAAGCCAATTAAAGCATGGGAACAGCCAATTGAACCATTCAAAAAAACCAGTTAAACCATTCATGAAAAGTACTGCCTAGTCTCTTTTTAAAAAAACATTCAGAGATGGACAACCCATAACTCCGTGGATGGACTGTCCCCATTGTTTGGAAAAAACTTATTTTAAGGAAATTTTTCCTGATTATTTCACTGGCTCCATTAACAGATGGAATTTAACCATAGTTAAAAGACGGAATAGCTTCATTCACAACGTGTTTACTTTGGAATGTCAATTTCAATTAGGATTTTTGGCTTGGGGTACTAGGTAAACCCAAGCTGTTGGTTTACTTTATGCTTCAACGGACAGTATGAACTCAGAAAATAAATTAGTTCAATATTCACTTTAAGTGTATTATGTGAACAGAGTAATACTTATCCTCTGTTTGCCAGGATGGAAGATGGGTGAACTCGTGAGGAAGGAAAGGAAACGCATGAAGGCATCATTAATGACCACAGTAGGATGCTATATATATTTCCCCAATTTATCTTCTCTTTTTTCCCAAGCAAGTGAACATATTTCCAAATAAATCTTGGCTATATCTTGCTTTTTAAAAAGAGTGCAGATAGGCATTAGGGACCCAGAGATGATACTGGAGAAATCAGAGGTACATTTGAGCATTAAAGATGGATGCTCTGGGGGCACTGGCAACATCTTGCTTAAGTCTGCTCTGCCTGCAAAACATAGGTTTTATCTATTGACTCCCAATCCTTTAACCTTCTGTAAATCTTTTTTTTTAAAAAAAAATATATATTCTGTAAATCTACAGAACTATGTTATACTTCTATTAGAAGATTTGTTCTTGAAGGCAGTATAGAATGGGTGGAGGAGATAAAAGCAACTTGGGAATGTTATTTGTACTGTTTCAGCTTGGGGGGGGGAAACCCAGCCCCTTCTGGTGCACCTCACTGAGTTCACAGTATACCGCAAAAGTAAAGAAGTGTCTTATATTGACATTAGAGTGGGCAGAACTAGCAGCAAATAGGAGTCTCCTTGGCTGTTCAGGGAAGGCAAGTTCTGTAGCTTCCATTGATTTTAGTCTTGCAAGCTGCCAAAGTAAAGTCAGCTCAGTGCTCAGCAAATAATTCCCAGACCAGGGATTCTTAAAGGGTGTTTTAAATCACCTTTCAGCATCCCACAGTATGAATAGCTTTTAGTGCAACAAGAAATGAAATCATATTTGCCATAGTCTCCTCCCCTCCCCCATATTAAAACTCTAATTAAGGGCAGGTAGCAACTGAAAAAAAAATTAGATCAGGGAGAAGAATGCTTCTAGCAGACATTTCTGGAGGTAAAAGAAAACCACACCAAAACTTACCCGTTTGTAAGGCTTGCATTTCTTTCAGCGAATTTACCTCTTTCCAAAGCTTGTCAATTTGACTCCTAAGGTCCCCATTTTTCTCTTAAATAAAGTAGAAATTTAGGGTTTAGTACATTTCTTAACAAATGAAATATTAATATTGTTTGAATCCAGTCATATTATTTTTGTAGGCACACTTAGGATTATACTTTTTGATACTCTACATTGTATGCAAGAGTAGAAACCATAGCAATATCATCCTAAAAAAAGTTTTTTAAGGTTGCAAACTGATGCAGCATGATGCGTTCGTGCATGCTCTTAAATATCTTTTTAGGGTTAGACCATTGTACAATAATAAAACAATTCTACAGATAATTACCTACTACCTACTACAAACATTATTCAAGTGTGTTTTTGTATGTGTGTATGGAATATATGTGCGTGTATAGATAAATAGCTAGAAAGCTAGATAGAGATACAGATACAGATATAAATGAGGAGATATATAAAGGCTTGGTAATTATAATTTATATGACTATCATACTTTTTTAATCTACTGCACTTTGTACAAATGAGTCCCATATTTCCTAATATCTGAGGGAACACCTGCTGCCGGCATCAAGCTCCCTTTGTCCCGTGGGCTCCCACAGGGAGGGCCTTCTCAGGATACTGCTGGTTAAGGAATGCCGGCGGGTTATTCCCAGGGGAAGAGCGTTCTCTGTGGGCGCGCCGGCCCTACGGAACCAACTCTCCATGGAACTTAGGACTGCCCCCGACCTTCGCTCATTCCGCAGGGACCTAAAAACCTGGCTCTTTGAGCTGTCTGGCCCAGGCTGAGGGGTTTTAATTTTTATTGGGTTTTAGTTTTAAATTTCGGGGACTTCATTTAATTAATTGTCTTAATCTGATTTTAATTTTTGTATGTTTGTTTTAATCCTCCCTGTACACCGCCCTGAGTCCTCCGGGAATAGGGCGGTATATAAATTTAATAAAATAAAATAAATAAATAAAATAAATATTTATCCATATAAAATCTACATTTATAGGCCATCCACTCCTAGGAAAAAAGCACAATCAGCTCTTCAACCCATTGAGTAAATGAGGCCATATATTTATCTTTCCAATATCTGTAATATCTTTTAGCTATAATAGGGACGTAGAAAATCCATTTACATTGTCCAGTTCTCAGATTCCCTGTCTTAGGTGTATATAATTCAAAACAACAGCATCCTCTGAATTTTTTTTATTTTTTATTTGCCTTTTGGCTCCAATCACTTACCTTTTGCTCTCCGCTTGGCGTGCTTCTTTGTCTTGAAGGAAGAAGCTTGGCCAGTCTCTAGATCCAGCAAAACTATGACTATGAAAAGGAAAATCAGGCACCCTCCAAGCTTCATGTCTCTTCAGACGGTGAGCAAGAACAGCCAGTTAGCAATTCAGAGAGTTCACATCCCAGGAGAACTGCCTGTGGCTACCTTTATATAAAAAAAAGGGCAGTGAGGAATTGGCTCTGCTTCTTGTTTATGAAATAAGTAAAATGTCTCATCGGGCTTCCTGATGAAGTGCCCTGCTGTTCTCAGAACTACGAACACCTCACTCCTGATTCCCATTTCCGGTCAAGTCTGGACATTCAGTGCATCTGGTTCTTAACCCAAGACTAATTTGCAGCTTTGGAAGAAATGAGTAGTGATGAATAGGCCCTTGGAGAGCTACTTTTATAACAGGAGGCTGCCAATTGGTGTCCTTGGGCCAAATGCAGCCATTGGCTAAATTTCATAGGAACCTCGACTTGAATTCAAAAGGCTTAGCAAGCTGGCAATGCATAATCACCCCTATCCTTAGCAGCTTGCCATATACAAGGAAGGAAGAGACAATTATCTAAGTCAGTGTTTCCCAACCTTAGCCATTTTAAGATGTGTGGACTTCAACTCCCAGAATACCCCAGCCAGCATTGCTGGCTGGGGTATTCTGGGAGTTGAAGTCCACACATCTTAAAATGGCTAAGGTTGGGAAACACTGATCTAAGTCTTCCCTGATCCAGTTGTCCCAGCCATCAACTTTCACAGTTTTAATTCTAACTTGACTTCTCTGGGCCTCACTCCAGATTTAAGAGGTGGGCATGAGTAAGTTCACTTGTGTGCCTATCACCCCTGTCACATTTTGATTTATTTTATTTTATTTTGGTTTGCTCAAATTTGTAATTTTTGTTTGATGAATAAAATTTTTAAAAAGGGATCTTGAGGAGAGGAGACAGGTGGGAAGCAAAATTTGTGTGCCCAAAAGAGAGACGAACATTTTATATAGAAATGTATATGTAGACATAAACAGATAAAGATATATAGAAATATGGCCTCCATCTATAGAAATTTGTCCTGCAGATTCCATTATTATATTGATTGAGAGCCGAAGATACTGAGGTGCATCCAAATTGTCTAATAAATCTGACTCCTAGCAACTTCGTTTGTGTGTTGGCCAAAGTATGGAAGGGGTTCAACATAACCTTGGAATTTCCTGGTGGTCTTAGGACGATGAGCTGGTCGATCAGAAGGTCGGCAGTTTGGCGGGTCGAATCCCGAGTGCCGCGTAACAGAGTGAGCGCCTGTTACTCCTCCCAGCTTCTGCCAACCTAGCAGTTCGAAAGCACGTAAAAATGCAAGTAGAAAAATAGGGACCACTCCGGTGGGAAGGTCACAGCGTTCCGTGTGCCTTTGGCGTCTAGTCATGCCGTCCACATGACCACGGAGATGTCCTCGGACAAGCACTGGCTCTTTGGCTTTGAAACGGAGATGAGCACCGGCCCCTAGAGTCAGAAACGACTAGCACACGTGTGCGGGGGAACCTTTACCTTTACCTTAATCCTTGCTTAAAATAGGATTGTCCCAGTTTGAAATCCTTCAAAACCAGAGAGGGAGAGAGAAAGAGACTTGTAAGCCATTTTTATTGCTTTAATATTTTACTTTTAATTAATATTAAGCTTCTTGCACTGTCCCCAGTCCCATGTACTTATTATACATAGAGTGGAAACTTCAGAATGCCATTTAAAGTCCAGTCACTGACTTTTCTGGACTAAAAATAGTTAGAAAGACTAGGAAAAAAAGAGGTTTGAAAATACTCCTTGATGTCAGAATATAGTCAGGAGGGCTGCCAATTGAAGTGAAAGTCTGAACAGAAAAGGGATGAAGAGCTTGGCCAACTCTTTTATGCCAAGATAACAACTTGAGAAGCAAATAAGCAAGTCTGAATCCTGAAAGTTTGGGTGCAAAGTGTTCCTTGGATGGTAGCAAGAAATTACCAACACCACATTTGCAGCCCGCTCAAAAGATGTAAAGATATTCTGAACATTAAAAACCAGCTGCAGAATTTTGAACTCAAGAACCAACATATGATGCCAACAAAAGTCATCTATTACAATACATCAATCATCAACATGGACAAAAAATATTTATAATATATAAAAATAGCTACAATTCAGCTATGATTTGTACAGGGTATAAATACGTAGCTGCAATTGTTTGAAAGTAAGCTTTTTAAAAAATCAACATTTCTTTCCCCCACCTTATTATAATGCCATAAATCTTAATACAATGTATTGCCTCAAGGCAGATTTTAATGCAGTAATCTTCATGCAATGTAATTTAAAAGTGTTACCCATACTGCTATCTAGAAAACTTAAAAGTATTGAAAATAAAAAGGGGAAAACAGAGGTCCTGACAATTCAGGTTTTCAGTGTTTACAAACATAAAAGTATTTGACATTTTAAGTTAAATATAACAGAAAAGAACCACCACAATTCACACTGAAGTATTAATTATACCTACTTATTCATCATATTTATATGTCCCTCCATTTCACAAAATATTAATATAATAATAGTTTCAATCTTAACCTAAGTACTTAATATTAAAGATCTGCATTGTGCAGCTACTTAGTGTGTGTATGTGTGTTGATAAAAGCAAATCAGACAGATAAGGCAAATGTAGTAAAAAAAAGTAAGTAGAAAGTAGAAAAAGGGTGGAAAGGAAATACATTTCCTATTTTGCAATATTTGTAATTATATACATTTAATAAATAAATAAATTATAAATTTTGCCTCCCTTAAAAGCCAGCAACCTTTCTCTATTATGCCAAGCAGACTCTTATATACTGTATGGGGGGGGGGGGGCTTCCATGAGCAAGCCTCCTACTTGCAGGAGTGACTGTGCCACTTTTGTTTGTATCATTCTTGCCTTTTCAAATAATACAGAGGTGGAAATGATTTATTTGGGTACAACTAGCACATTTTCAAATCTTCCTTCAGACCTGAATTTCCTTGCATTAACTTACCCAGTTTCAAGGTTCATAAAAAAAATTGGTAGGACCTTTCCAGATTAACAAATGGTATCGAACAGCATAAACCTGCATGAACTTTTGTTAGTCTGAAAAGATGCTGCCAAACTCTATTTCATGATTGGCTATTATAGTCTAGCACAGTTGTCTTCCCCTACTAGCCAGATCCATCTCTCTTGCCCACCTATGGTACCTAATATGGCGTTTCATAGCGAGAGGCAGTCAAGCTATTCTCCAAAGCACCTGAAAGCAGGACAAGAAGCAACGGATGGAAACTAGTCAAGGAGAGAAGCAACCTAGAACTAAGGAGGAATTTCCTGACAGTTAGAACAATTAACCAGGGGAACAACCTGCCTCCAGAACTGGTGAATGCTCCAACACTGGAGGTTTTTAAGAAGAGACTGGCCAGCCATTTGCCTGAAATGGTATAGGGTTTCCTGCCTTAGCAGGGGGTTGGACTAGATGACCTCCAAGGTCCCTTCCAACTACTACTTCTTCTTCTTCTTCTTCTTCTTCTTCTTCTTCTTCTTCTTCTTCTTCTTCTTCTTCTTCTTCATCATCATCATCATCATCATCATCATCATCATCATCATCATCATCATTATTATTATTATTATTATTATTATTATTATTATTATTATTATTATCCTTTGCCCTACATGCTCTCTATGGCTATTCTGTTTACATTGTGCTGCTGATTCTCATTCAACAGTCGTCGTGCAGTTTATCCTCAAGATGGCAGCATTTGAAAATTCTTCTTAAAAAAGAAGGCAAACAGGTTTTTAGTCAATATCTGTTAAGGATTTAGTTGCATTTCAGATGTGAATCCCAAACTTTTCTTCTTCTTTTTTTCAGTTCTGAAAAACCTGGAAGCACTGTTAGTTCTGAATTCTGGAAAAAAGTTTGCACTCTCAGTGCAAGACACTGCCTTGATTTGTAAATAGAGCAACGTAAATGCTGTGGCATAACTGGCTTTTGAGTGGAGGCCATGATATTTGCACCCTCCTCCTTAAGCAAATGTAAATCAGATTAAGTGGAAGACAACAGTTGTAAATTTTTAAAGATAGGAACCTAGAACTAAGGAGAAATTTCCTGACAGTGGAATGGCTTTCCTACAGAAGTTGTGGGTGCTCTATCACGGGAAGTTTTAAGAAGAGATGGACAGCCATTTGTCTGGAATGGTATACTGTAGAGCAGGGGTGTCAAACTACCAGCCCACGGGCCAGTTGCATCATGCAGAGGCTGCGCCCACCCCAGCTCTTACAATGCAAAAAAAGTCATACGTCGCGATACGTCACCATAATGCGGCAAGTTTGACACCCATGCTATAGAGTTTCATCATCGTCATCATGATAATGATAACAAAGTTGGAAGGAACCTTGGAGGTCATCTAGTCCAACCCCTGGCTCAGACAGGAAACACTATACCATTTCAGACAAATGGCTGGCCAGTCTCTTCTTAAAAACTTCCAGTGTTGGAGCATTCACCGCTTCTGGAGGCAGGTTGTTCCACTGGTTAGTTGTTCTAACTGTCAGGAAGTTTCTCCTTGGTTCTAGGTTGCTTCTCTCCTTGACTAGTTTCCATCCGTTGCTTCTTGTCTTGACTCCAGGTGCTTTGGAGAATAGCTTGACTCCTGCTTCTTTGGGGCAGCCCCTGAGATATTGGAACACTGCTATCATGTCCCCCCCTCGCCCTTCTCTTCGTTAAACTAGACATTCCCAATTCCAGCAACTGTTCCTTATGTGTTTTAGCTTCCAATTCCCTAATCATCTTTATTGCTCTTCTCTGTACTCTTTCTAGAGTCTCAACATCCTTTTTACATCATGGTGACCAAAACTGGATGCAGTATTCTTGCTTGATCAGGTTTGGACTGGACTGAGGTCTTTTGCAACTCTATTATTCTGTGTTTCATTTCCTACCATACTTGCTTTTACAAGTTGCTTTCATCACCCCATAGAAATCAGAGGTGGGGTACTTTCACAACCTGAGCAAAAATGGAAAACAGTGGGTTTACATTGTTACAATTTCAAATGCTTTAAATATCTGGACAACTTCCGGTCAAAGTTAAACACCTTAAAGAGCTGTTATCAAAGAGCAACAACCATGAAGAGTAATAACAAGGCATCTGTAATAAGCCAAAGACGTGCTTACAATAGCTACCTTGGGTGATCTCCTAAATGTAAGATCAGATCTGGTTAACAGTTACATACCGGTAGATGGCCAGGAGGACATTCCTCCAAGACTAAATAATCAAGAGTTTGGGGGGTATCAGACTTGGGTCTTAAGTCGAAATAAGATTTGAACTAAACCCAAATATTTATTTGCTTCTTCCTGGATCTTCGTAGGCATATTGGAACATTCATCCTCTGAGGCTGTTTTATGGTTCAGAACATAAAACTGGAGCCATAACAACCTGTGCTTCATGCAGTCTCCCAAAATTTGAGCAATAACTCTTGAAGTCCTCCAAACACTATTTATGTATAATGGATAAAGCTGCAGAAGGAGAAATGAATGAAATATATGATTGACCGCAATGTCATTAACTTTGTCTAATTTTAATAAAATGCAAATCAAACTTATTTATTTATTGTCTCGGCTTAGCCGACCACTTTACATGATATCGGAGGGGCTGCACTCCAGAAAGTGCAACCATTAGCTTAATGCAGGGGTCTTCAAACTCGGCCCTTTTATGACTTGTGGACTTCAACTCCCAGAATTCCTCAGCCAACTCCCAGAATTCCTCAGCCAACTCCCAACTTCTGGGAGTTGAAGCTCACAAGTCATAAAAGGGCCAAGTTTGAAGACCCCTGTTCTAAAGCAAAGTTTAGCATCCTTCATAGATTGTCTTCAGAGAAGCGGTGTGGTGGCCTAGTGGAGAAGATGCCTCCCACTCGGAAGGTTGAGAGTTTTATCCTAGGTAGCAGATACTTCTCTCCTAGGGTGCAATGAAAAAAAATATCTACTGCAAACTTCATGTGGAGTCAGGAAGGGCATCTGGCCAGTAAATGCTCAGCTCCATCCACTCAACCCGATTTTGTAAGGGATTACAGGGATTAGGTAGTCTTTATAGGTGGATTTATAACCATTCATTTAGCCACTGTTAAAGTTACAACAGTATTGAAAAAAGGGAACTTATATCTGGACCTCACAATTGCAACCATTGCAGCAAAGTCACTTGGCATCTGGCATGGTGTTTATGACGGATGCAGCGTCCCATTTGGGACCTTCCCAGCCAGTTTTCGACAAGTCAAGTCAGTGGAGGAAGCCAGATTTGCTTTAAAGCTACAGGATTCACTTAATCACCACAAACCTGGTAGGATGAAACCCACAAATGGAACACACAGCTAGAGGGATTTACATTATTTAAAAGAAACAGAGCAAATAAAAGAGGAGGTGGAGTTGCTCTCTCTATAAGAAATAGCTGCATCTCTACAGAAATAGAGCATGACAATTCTGGGAGTTGAAGTCCACAAGTCATAAAAGGGCCAAGTTTGAAGACCCCTGGTTTAATATGTCCATCTTTGGTTTGCTGCAATGGATAACCCCAATCATAAGACTATGGCTGTAACCATTATTTTTATTGAAAAGTTTTAGAATACATTTTTTAATAACATAAACTCCCTCCCTCCATCCCCTCCTCTTGCCCTCCCTAACCCCCCCCCCGACTTCCCAGAGCTGAATACAGGGTATTAACTTTACAAACTTAAGCTAAAATATGCTACCTAACTAAAAAAAAAACATACCGTATTAAATTCTATTGCGCTTTAACTCCCCTTAAACATAACTAAATTACTAACCAATAATGAATAACTGATAATACATCATGTAAAACTAATACTTATTCAAATGCTAAATGAAACTTTTTAGTCCCATATTTATTCTGAATATATTCGATCCATCGCTCGGGGGGTCGCATAACTAGTTAGCATGCCAGAGTCTCGTTCGTTATCGGAATTAACCAGACAAATCGCTCCACCAACTAAGAACGGCCATGCACCACCACCCACAGAATCGAGAAAGAGCTATCGATCTGTCAATCCTTTCCGTGTCCGGGCCGGGTGAGGTTTCCCATGTTGAGTCAAATTAAGCCGCAGGCTCCACTCCTGGTGGTGCCCTTCCGTCAATTCCTTTAAGTTTCAGCTTTGCAACCATACTCCCCCTATGGCTGTAACCATTCTTAACCACATCAGATAAAAGATCTAGCAGCTGCATTCACAGGCCCGTATTAAACTAGATTAGTTTTCTCCTTGGCAGTTGAGTGTGCAGTTAAACGTGGCCACGGTGTTCATTTACAGTAGAATATATTCTGTGACCCTGATAATGGGCTAATTCAGTATTCATGCTAAACAATTGGATGATCACATTTGGGGGCTCAAAAGGAATGAAGGAACTTTACACTTTCAGATCCTTCCTGCTCATTTTTTAAGCAATCAGCCAATTATTTTGTTTCCATGGTAATGTATTGCTGGCTATTATGCCTGGTCAAAGCTATTAAGGTAGTCTTCCTAAAGAAAGAGAGGAGGGAATTTCATGTGGCTGATTCAGAATATACCTTCCTACAGAGCAAAACATGCAGAGTCATAGGCCACCTGATTGCAATTTTCCCAGCGACTCTTCTAAAAAAATGCATCTATGCCAAATTTAGCAGAAGTAATCTCCTTGCTGTCTTTTGGAAGGGGTACATTTCCGTTTCTTGAATAGGTCTGCAAAATCCATATGCCACCCATTCCTCTCTAACGATGGTGGGTGGTCCACATAATTATCATAATAACCCTCAATGATTAAAAAATGTAATTAAAGCAGGATACATATAAACTATTAAAAACCGATCCAACACTGAAAGTTTTCAAAACCTGAGCAAAAGGAGATTGTTTTTAGCTCCTTTCTAGATAAGGTTTCATTACCCCAGTTTATCAGAAGCCTGTTTGAGCTTGTGCGGCCATCCCAGGTTCGGAAAGACATTGTTGCTCATGAAAATCATCTTGCATTCAGAGGTCTTCTTTTAACTCCTAACCCAGGGGACTTCAAAGGTGGGAATAGAATAGAATAGAATAGAATAGAATAGAATAGAATAGAATAGAATAGAGTAGAGTAGAGTAGAGTAGAGTAGAGTAGAGTAGAGTAGAGTAGAGTAGAGTAGAGTAGAGTAGAATAGAATAGAATAGAATAGAATAGAATAGAATAGAATAGAATAGAATAGAATAGAATAGAATAGAATAGAATAGAATAGAATAGAATAGAATAGAATAGAATAGAATAGAATAGAATAGAAGCTGGAAGGGACCTTGGAGGTCTTCTAGTCCAGCTCCCTGCTCAAGCAGGAGAACCTATATCGTCTCAGACAGGTGAATGTCCAGTCTCTTTTTAAAAATCTCCAGTGATGGAGCGCCCATGATTTCTGCAAGTAAGCTGTTCCACTGGTCGATTGTCCTCACTGTCAGGAAGTTTCTCCTCAATTCCAGGTTGCTTCTCTCTTTGGGAGTCAGAGAGTAATAGCACTTAGACCTATATACTGTCCCATAGCCCTTTACAGCAGGGGCCCCCAACCTGTGGGCTGTGTCCCACTAGTGGGCCATGAGGGATTTGCAACCGGGCCACAGAAATGGCTGGTGAGCACACAGGCGCAAGCATCCTCAATTGGGCAAGCAGCGAGGGCGTCGGAATGGCTCCACACGAGGGGCTGGCAAGCAGGCACACAGCTCCATTGGCACGAGCGGCATGCATGTGCACCGGCCGCTCACTTCAATGAACTGCGCATGCATGCCGCTCGTGCCAATGGAGCTGTGGTTGCACTTGCCAGCCATTTGTGCAAAACCACCCCCTCTCCCCCACTGGTCTGCAAAGCCAGAAATGTTGGGGAATTCTGCTTTACAGCATGCTCTGAGCAGTCTGCAATGTCAGCAAATTGCCCCCAACAGTCTGGGTCTTCATTTTACCAACCTCAGGAAGAGATAGAAGGTGGAGTCAACTTTGAGCCCATCAGGATCAACTTCCAGATTCCGGGCAGAGTTTGCCTGCAATACTGCACGATAACCGCTGTGCCCTCAGGGCTTCTTAGGAACTTTGCAGAGATGCTGCTGCTACTGGCAGGTTAGAAGATTCCCATTTCGGGGAGCAAAGGGCAGATCCTCAAGTTCCAGGCCAGAAGAGTAAAGGTGCTGTGGTGTAGTGTAGTGAGGAGGTGTGTCTCCAGGAGGGAGGGGTGCATTCCAGTTGAATTAAAGGCCACTTAGATCAGATATGTGTGAGAGAAATAGGGATGACAGCATCCCCTCCCTAACAGTTCCTACTAGGGCGTATTGTAGATGCAGATAGTAGAGTCCTCAATCTGGCAAGATTTTATTAATGCAAAACAATAATAATAATAATAAAACCTCACCCTAGACGAACGTGTCATTATCAGTTTTGAACCTGACAGGTCTCCACAATATTTTGCGGGAGGGACCATATGAGAATCATGAGTATTACATTGGGGTGTAATTAACACAGGAAACAGACACAACCTGATATTTTAAACTGTATGCCTTTTAGTCCATAAAGTGACACCACACACACACACACACAAACACACACAAACAAACAAACACACACACACACACAAACACCTTGCATCTTAAAATAAAAAAAGTTTGAGGGTGGAGGTTCGCTCTCTGAGCTTGTGAGTTGGTTTCTGAGCGTTTTGTTACCAGGCTAGGTAACATCTTCAGCAGAATTTAGGGGGTGTCAGTGTTGGCGTTCTTCTGTTTATAAAGGTTTCAGGCGTGGGGCTGTCAAGTGAGGGTCTGCTGAAAATGTTAGCTAGCCTGGTAACGAAATGTTCAGAAAGAAACCCACAAGCTCAGAAGACGAACCTTCACCCTCATCCTACACCCAAGCTACAGATATTTGCCACTACTGCTTGTTTGTTTTTTTCCTGAAATGTTTCTGTACAGGTAGTCCTCGACTTACAACAGTTGTCAGGCCTGGGATTTCTATCATCAAGCGATGCAGTCATGAAGTGCAAACCACATCGCTTAACAGTGTCAATCCCTGAAGTCCCCACTGCTACCATTAAATGTTTTGCCGTTTATTCTGTGCAGCAGCAAAGAGGTGAGCTCTTGGGATTAAAATTGCAAGCCGAGGGCCCCCAATATACAAATTGGCATAGCTTTTCTGCACTTTTGGAAAACAAACACATTCGACTGTTAGCAAGCAACAGACAACAATCAAATAAAATATTCACAGCCCTGGTAGAGGATGGCTTTCTAGAGGGTTAGGGTTCATTATTAAAATATTACAATCCTCTGCCCTTCTGTTTCTAACTGATAAGACTGGCAATTAAGCAAAACCTGTAAGCTAATTTAATCCTCTAGCTACAGTATGAAAAGGGACTTAATCCCAAACCAGCTAGTGGGCTGGTACCGAGTTCCTTGATAATGACAATCACACGATCCTTCTAGAAATATACAGGCAGAGCGGCGGTTTCCCCCCAAAAGGAAAGGAGACCAAAAAAGTGGAATTAAGAAAAATGGACAGCCATACCAGTCTTACATGCTCCCATACCAAATGGATGGCAAGGGACGCAAGAATAGTTCTGTCGTTCTGCTTCCGAATGCAGTGAGCGTCCTTCTGGAACCCTAAACAAAGCCTTGCATCAAGGTGTGCATGGAGAAAAGGTGAAAGGACCATTGTTATCCTGAAGCTCTTTTGGAATTGCTTAGCATCTCCTTGGATGGGAAGCCAGAAGACGTGTCTGCTCTGTTCCGTTGATCCGTGTGTTTCCTGGCAAACGTCCTGATGGGTTTTTTGGTTTCACTCCAGAACTGACACTAGACTGTTGAATGAGTCCTCCAAGGCAATCTTGCTGGGAACAATCTGAATGTCTTTCTGGCAAAAACACGGCTCCTGCAGTAAGATGGCCTAGTTAGGTAGTGGAATTTATTTATTTAATTTAATTTAATTTAATTTTTTAAAAAATAACAGGGCTGCTGCAGTGCAGAGAGAGAAGCTGGAGAGAGAGAGAGAGAGAGAGAGAGAGAGAGAGAGAGAGAGAGAGAGAGAAAGAGAGAGAGAACTTCCTGAAAGGCTGTTTCTTGTCTTGTCTTCAGTTCAGGAGGTGTAGAAAAATTTCCTGCCTATAGGGTGGCTCAGTGGGTTGGGATACTGAGCTTGTCGATCAGAAGGTCGGCAGTTTGGCGGGTCGAATCCCGAGTGCCGCGTAACAGAGTGAGCGCCTGTTACTCATCCCAGCTTCTGCCAACCTAGCAGTTTGAAAGCACGTAAAAATGCAAGTAGAAAAATAGGGACCACACCGGTGGGAAGGTAACAGCGTTCCGTGCGCCTTTGGTGTCTAGTCATGCCAGCCACATGACCACGGAGACGTCCTCGGACAAGCGCTGGCTCTTCGGCTTTGAAACGGAGATGAGCACCGGCCCCTAGAGTTGGAAACGACTAGCACGCATGTGCAGGGGAACCTTTACCTTTAGTCAGTATTAGCTAAAGCAGTGGTGGAGAACCTTTTGGAGACTGAACGCCCAAACTGCAACCCAAAACCCACTTATGTATCTTCGGGTGCCGGGTGGGCATGGCCAATTGGCTGGGCATGCCCCATTGGGTGGGCGTGCTCCATTGGGTGGGCGTGGCTGTGGTGGTAACGGCAGACTGGGTGGGACTAAAAAGTTCAATCAATTCCAACTTTGCAAGATCTTTTTTTCCCCCCGCAAGAAGTTGAAATTGATTGGACTTTTTTTGCACATGGCAGGAAAGACCTAAAGCGAAAAGGTTTTATAAAACCAAGCTGAAGGCCTAGGACTGGGGCAATGGTACGTGTGCCCACAGAGAGAGCTCTGCATGCCACCTGTGGCACATGTGTCATAGGTTCGCCACCACGGAGCTAGAGCTACCAGATCTGCACCACAAAAATCCCATTGACCCCCAGGTCTTCTGCGTCTCTCCTGTTTATTGGCTGACATGATTTTTGTAGCCTAGAGTTGGTAGCCCAAGGTTGATAATGTCAGATTGGGTCAACCAACACTCCACGTCTAGAGTTTTACCCATTGAGTTAAAGTATAAACTGCTTCCTTAACCTCTCAATTGCCAGGAAACCATGCCACCAATTTTTAGCTCTTCTGACAATAATTATTCAATAGCAATAGCACTTAGACATATACACTGCTTCACAGTGCTCTACAGCCTTCCCTAAGCAATTTACAGAGTCAGCCTATTGGCCCCAACAATCTGGGTCCTCATTTTACCATTTTACAGAAGGATGGAGGGCTGAGTCAGCCTTGAGCTGGTGAGATTCGAACTGCTGAACTGCTGGCAGTGAGCAGAATTAGCCTGCAATACGGCATTCTAACCATGGCACCACCATGCCTTCATGTTTTGAAGGTGCTGAGTTGCACAAGTTAGAAGTTTGTGCTACAGTTACATCCGGCTTAATGCACAGCCTTACTGAAAATGTGCAAGGATAATTCTGCAAGCAAAGCTTGGCACCCACCCTTGCTCTTTCTGAGCCCACCTCCCTTGTTAGCTCTTAGATGTGCTGGATTAAGGGCCACGAGGCAAAGTTAATGCTATGCTTCATAGTTTATTTATATTTTTATGTAAACATCATTTGCTTGGTAGGCACAATATAACAAAAGCTCTAAAGCAACAGAGAACAATTAAAACAAACATTTCAATTCACTTAGTTCAGGTGGATGACGAAGAGAGGCTGTCATAGTTCCATAATCCAAGTTGGGAACTCATTTCCTTTTACTTGATGAAAGCAATCGATTAATTAAGAGGAAAAACTTGAATGTGGATTAGTAACAAGAAGTTAGGGCTCAAAGATTCTGAACTCTGTTCCCCAGTAATAATACTGATTAGATAACATTCCTTTTCTACATAGTGAATTCTCCAGGCAGAAATGCAAACTCAAATGTTCCCCACCTCCGTCCAGTTTTTTCCTGCACATTGAAAGCAAGACTTGTTAACAATGGATTTTGAGACTTTATTTGCCACTGCTTCCCACCTATTTCTTCACCTATATGGGGCATTAGAGCCCATCATACCTCCAATGTATTCTGATGCGGGCATTTAACCCTTTCGAAATTCAAGTGATGATATCTCTTTCTAGATTTTCCTGAAAAGCCAGGCTAGAATTATAGGGAAATGAAGTTGCTTGATTGACAGATAGGGAGGACGTAAGCCAAGGGTTTAGAGGGAGCTTCCAGTGCTTTGGACTCTTTCACCTAATCCCGGGAGAAAATTCAGGTCCAGTGAACCTCAGGCACGTAAGATTTGAATTCAATGGATCACAGGCAATGTCAGTTTGCATGAACGTTAGGCTATTTTGATTCCACTTGAAGTTAAAGCCTCTCTCTAGCTCATAAAATGTAAGTTGCTGGATTGTTTCAAAAGAAGGCATCCAAGGACAGTGGTGTTCCTGAAGTGGTTTCCATAATTTAAGAGTTCTCAGCAAATCAATGATCCACAAATCCACACCCTTTTGTTTCAATATTTGCAACGCTGCAGGACTAAATGTGAGGTCAATTTGTCTGAGTTATCAACATCACAGCTGAAGAGGAGCAAACGTAGCATATTTCATATGGACCTTGGCCTTCAAACACAGAAGGAGGTCCTTGGGAACAAGCTGAATCACAGATGTTCTAATGCTATCACAACATTTCTAAAAACAGAGTGGGGGAAACCAGGACTAAATCTAACACCAATTAATTTCCTGGCTTCCTCTCTCTCAAATTACACTCAGCCTTATCGACCTTTTTGCTGATGGGAATACTCAAGATGAAAATCAGGTCAAATAATAAATTTTGCATTGCTGGCTAAAGGTTTTCAGCTTTGGGTTGGCTGCCTTCTGGATATCTTTGCCATCATCAAGAAGTGCAAAACTGCACAAAGGAAAATAGGAGTAGCATTTTTCTTTCTGCAATAGAAGACTGATGAACAATGGATTAAAAGGTAGGCCCTAAGGGATTACGTAACGTCATACAGTAAATGAGTGAGGAATAATGTATCATGGAGGATGCACATCTACAAAGATTTAGGGATTTATGTGTTAATTTCAACCATGCGCATGGTGCAGAAAACATTGCAAAGCTTCCCCTCCCCCTCCAGAACTCTGTTTCATCTGAAAGTTAGTCTATTTAGCCATGGACATGAATCTCTCTTCCATCGGAAGCAGCTTTGCCTATTTCTAAATGTTTCCTTTCAAAAGGTTTACTGGCAAACAGGTCAAAAGATGGAGTTTTAATGCATCTCTCTTTGCCCTTGGTTAAGCGAGGAGCCTATGATAGCAATAGCACTTAGGCTTATATACCACTTCATAGTGCTTTACAGCCCTCTTTAAGCAATTTAGAGAGTTAGCATATTGCCCCCCGAAATCTGGGTCCTCATTTTACCAACTTCAGAAGGATGAAAATTTGAGTTAACCTTGAGCCTATCAGGATCAAACTCCTGGCAATGAACTGAATTAGCCTGCAATACGGCATTACAACCACTGTGCTGCCATGGCTCTTGATCAATTCTTGGCTCTCTCTAATTGCTTTCTTCTGGGCATCTCTGTGGATTGAATTAAAAACAAGAAGATAAATATTTGGACAGGTGCAATGATGCAAAAAGGTTGGCCCACTCAGCGAGGGTTTACCAGTGTCATCTCTGCTCTCTAAAGTCTAGAAGAAGGACTCAAGTGAAGGCTAAGCTGATCTTCTGGGAAGAGGCAACTTTTGATAGTGGCGTGTGTTGGTTAATGACCAAAATAAAGTTTGATTTGATTAATTTTATAGTGGTAAGTTTGCAATGGCTGCTGCCATTAAAACACATCTAAAATATGGCATTCTATTGGCATTTGTTTGGCATAGTCCCTTCATTCCATCTATTTTTTTGCTTTCTTCTACATTCTTGAAGAGATGGCATTCTGCAGAGATACATTGATTTACTGCAAAAAAGCTGTAAGTCGCAAAAAATGGAATGGTACATGAATGTGCAATAATTGCAATTTAAATGGCTTTCAAAACTGGGTTGAAACCAATCATGAAGAAAGTAGCTATTATTTATCATTGCTACTACTAGAGATACCTGAATAATAAGAGAAGGCTGATGATAGAATGAGAACACTGCAGGAATATTATTTTAATGATGGATATAAAATCTATTGGCAGGGCAGTGAATAACTAGAGAAGGCTCTTACAAACAGTAGTGTGGTTATAATTCTGCCACTGAAATTTCAAAGTGGGGCTTCAATCAAAGCTGTTCATTTTTACTACTGTGCAAACATTCAGTCTGAAGACGTTTATACCCGAAAGTGATTCAATCAAATATTGAAAGCAAACTGACTCTTAAAAATACATTGGGCAGATGCTTAAATCTTATTGGATCCTTTTGAAGTGATCTGGATTTTTTTTTTTTGTGGACAGCAAAAATGGCTTTTTAAAAAAAGTAATTGAATCGATTTGCTTATTTGATCCAAACATTTCAATAAAACTCATGTCAGTTCATCGAATCTGACCAATTTTCAAAATCAAATCAATCATTTGAATGGATCTGTTTCCCAGTTTAGCTCTGGATCAAGTCTCAAACCTGTTGCAATCCCAGACTAGTATAGATATTCTGCTACCATTAAAGCCATTTTTTCACACTTTGGGAAAAGAAGACAACTGGAGATTTAAGAGGGTGAGAAAGTAACAATGCAGGAATGGACAAGAGTGCACTTTCCCTTCTGTCTAAAGACCAATGGCTATAAAATTCCTATTAAATTTGATTGGACTGCACACCCAGCCAAGTGTGGCCATTTTATTTTCTTCCAGCTCTGAAAATTGATATAATTATACTAAATGATGTGTATAAATAATGATAAATTATTCTAACAACTTGATACCTCAACTCACTTCCTTTCTTTGGGCTTTTATGATCCTTAACTTGGTTTGTTTGCATCTAGGGTTTGGTTGATTGACAACTTCAAGGAACTAGAGAATAATCTTTGTAAAATGGCTTTTTGTCAAAGTCAATCTTTTTAGGATCAGAACAGAACCCAACTGTTCTGAAAAATAGAAAAATACAATTGGAATGTTTAAAATAAGATGTTAATCCAAATGCATCTCTCTTTTTTTTTTGAGGAAAGATGTTAGTAATAATTTTGTGGTTCTCCAAGACATTTGGACAAATATTTTCTTTGATTAATGAAGTGGGTAACACAAAAGCTACATAGGAAATGGGATCACAGTACTTTGCCTATAAGAAAAATGAGAACGAGACATTAATCACATAAGGCTTACACAAAGCATCAGTATTTGGATATAGCTTTAAGAGACTAATATTTCTTTATATGGGTTGAGTGGAAATAGTTACTCTTGAGCTACCTTTAAGTATTCTTAAGAGTGCTGTTTTGCTTAACAATGCTAAAAGAAGATGCTAAACAAACATTTAGGAAAAGTCATTCCCAAAAAATTTCTTTGTACAATAATATAATTTAGGCAAACCAACTATAAACATTTGTTGGCAATATTTTTAGTGAACCCATTTTAATTAATTGGTGGAGTCTGACCACTAGTATTACCGTAACAACCATTATACACTGATAATTGCACAAATCAGTGTGTTTTAGCATGTCTTGAGGATTGACTGCTTTGTATACCAAACAATAGTGTACACATGAGGTATTTTCTTGAGAAATGAGAAGAATTTGTTTACAACGATGGGGTGATCTTTACAGAGCAGGGGAAAAAATGATAATTGCCTACCAGGATAGTCTTAGTTTGTGATTCAAAGGAGATTTTCCTTCTTTATGCCCATGCAGGAAATGCATATTTATTGATACTTCACGGGCAGTTCTCCAAATATATACTAGGATAGGGCTTTATGTGCACATGGAATTATCAGGGTTCATTCTATCATTGCGCAGTTAATGATTATATTTTTGCCATGAAGGAGAACATTGGCCTAATACAATGGTTTAAGGCTTTGTATCAGTTTATCAGCAGAGAGGGTCTGATTGTATTAACTTCCCCACCTATTATAAAGCATGAGTACAACATTTGCCTGTGGATCAATCTGAACCTTTCATAGGGCTGGGAAGAAAGACAAGCTAAGTGTCACCAAAGAGAAAGCAAGCATTAAATGTTTTCCTTCTGTTTTCTTGACTCCAAATGCATTTTAAATAGCTTGATTTCTCTTCATATTCCCCCATATTACCAAGCCACTAATTTTAACTTGTTTTTTCCTTCTGTTCAACTGTGTCCAATTCTCAGAGACTGCCTGGACAAGTCCCTGATGGCTTGCCATTGCCTCGTTCCTAGAGCTGAGAGAAAGTGACTGGCCCAACCAAGGTCACTTGGGTGGTTTGGTGCCCAAAGTGGAGCTAGAATTCACAGTTTCCTGTTTTCTAGCCTGATGCTTTAACTACCACGTCAAACTGAATTTCAATTTCAATTTAAAATTACCGAAATAGAGTTGGTAATAGGTAGGGGTTAGTCTGGGCTACAAATTGCGTGCTTGTGTTTTAAGAGAAGAAAATGTCCGTAAGAGTCCAGGCTATGCACGTCTGCAACTATTGTAGATGTGGACTACAACACTGTCCACAGAAGTTAACATCCTCCCTTTCTCCAAAACCAACCAACCTCAACCTTGTCAAAGTGGCTTGAAAATTTGCCTCGGGAAGCAACATGGAAAGATGTTTCTGTCTCCTATCACTGTAGATGATAATAAGGCTTTTGATAGGTATTCAACAAGACTCTTACAGGCAGACTGGAGACCACAGGATGGAATGTCATAATACTGGGAAAGTCAGAATGGCACTTCAGTTCAAAACATCAATGACCAACACCTGAATAGCTCAGCTGACTGCAGACAAAAGGAAAAACAAAACAGCACACACTGTACTAGAGCATTTGTTCACTGGTGCACAAAATGGGTTTCCCCAGTTGTCTTCCCTTCTTCTGCCTCATCAACTCTTCCAGCTCTCATCCCCACCTTCTCCGACTACTGTTGGATGAATGGTATACACTCTTTGTTCTCATTGTCCCCCTCGTGGTCTTCTTCCTCTTCGGCAGCTTCGCTGGTCTCTGTGCTATCATTAGCCATCTGGGGATGAGACAGAAGACAAAGGATGCAGGTCGGTCAATATAATTCTCTGGCTAACGTGCAAAGCAATCAGCATAATGGAGAAGGCCCTAAAGGTAGAGGTTTTGTCAAGAATTGCAAAGACAAGATGAAAGGGAATTTTGGGAGTGACCTTTTATCGCCATCATCTCTTGCACACCAGGTTTGCATATATTGTGCCATTTTCAAGGTGTGTTGAGTAAAAGGAGAAATGATGGATCCAAGCAGCGATTTGCAAAGGCATGGCCCACCAACTGGCAGATCTCCAAATGCATTCCAAACTGATGACTCTCGTGGAATTGAAATTTTGCAAACTCTGTGGAACATTTCATGGCATAAACATTATCCTAAAACTTTATGATATCATGCAAATGTCATAAAACCTCTTCTATGGTCAGTTCCTGATGTTTAACCATTAAATGTGGGCTATTTTCAAAATAGTCACTTCTCTGAATATCTCCATTAAAATTAAGAACTTTTCCAGTGAAGGTAGAACATTGGAAGTTCTGCCATTGTTGAAGGCACTGAGGAATCTGGTAATAAAATACCTCTGAAACAATAACCCAATAGGTCACCTAGGGGGCTAATAAAGGGGGAGGTATCTTCAGTATTCACATATTGATCAATGTAGGATTTGAAATCTGCTACTTCTTGTAACTTACCAAAGGAGTAGGCGACTTCTCCACATCCAGAATTAATTTTCCTATATTACCTCTGTCATGGATTCTTTGCATTGCTTCCTTCACCTATAATCAATAGATCTTAAATTTTAATCCTCTTTGTGATGCAAGAGCAAATCAAATCAAAGACAAAATACCCCCTACAATGGGTATTTGAGTACAAGTATGTTTCCTAGGAAATGTGTGTATATATATATATATATATATATATATATATATATATATATATATACACATACATATACATATACACATACATATACATATACATATACATATACATATACATATACATATACATATACATATACATATACATATATATATATATATATATATATATATATATATATATATATATATATATATATATATATATATATATATATATATAATATGCCTGCGTTGACTTTTAAGTGTAAGTCCAAGAAAGACATGGAATTAATTAAACATCACAAGAAAAGAAAATATTGTATCACCAGAATATCACAGCACTAAAAAGGCTGCTGTCTAAAGCCTGTTTCCTAGGAGTACATGTTTGGAGATTTCTTTTGTGTAAATGTGTCTGGCAGAACTAGGAACACAATGCCTTCAGGTTTAGACTAAAACTCTTAGAATCCTTGAGGATTGTTCATGTGTCAGCCCTACAAGGTATAACAGATCAGGAAATTCACTCCGCAGAAAGATTAGACAGAAACCTTTTGGTGAAAGGCTACAGTAACACAATCTTGCAAGTCTGCTTGTGTTTTCACTTCCGTGTGTCTTTTACATCTGGGGATCAGAAAGAATCCGATCTAAGCCTTCTTCTAATACTTTCCCAACTTCCCTGGTCTTGTTCTGTCTCTATTGTTCTAATTCTTTCTAGATGCTTTTTCCAAGGTTATCTCCCCACACCACGCAACTTTAGATAATAGTAATAATAATAATGTAATAAAAGCATCTGGAGAGCACCCCTGATGGATACAATTGAAGTGTCATATGCAATCCCATTTCTATCTCCTTGCGAGGATCATGGCAAGATATTTCACTGAGCATCACTTTGGAAAATAAGATCTCTGGCTTTCCATTCCACGCTATGATTTTATAATTGATGGGGTTTCTTTGCTGTTACATGGAATGCAGCTTAATTCCATGATACATGGATTTTGGTAACAAAATCCTGTAATCACAGTTAAATATTACATTTATACATTAGCTCAATTCAAGGGGATTTTAGGCAGTGTACAGTATATATAATAAAATGCAGTAAATAATACAATGGCAAAACCAGAAAGCACTGCATTAATGCAATAAAATCAGATTATAACATATGTAGCTATAAAAATATAGAAATACTATTTTGGTGGAAGTCACAAGAATATCATCTATATTATTCCATTTGCTGCATAGTCTTATGCATATGGCAGTTGCTATGGGCAACTTTCATCCAGTCTGTAGCTCTGAAGTCCCTCAGATGTACCTGAGCTGAAATCTGTCCAAAATACCCCATAAGGCAACAATGGTGACGTTGTAATTGTTAAGAAAACTACATGAACACATCCTGAAGTTACCAGATTGTAAAGAGGCTATTACAAGGCAAGATGGAATGCTTAATTGTTGTGTCACCATTAGCAATTTCCACACTGTATGTGGGCTACAGCTAGAAAAAAAATTAGTTTCAACTTTCCACCTTAGTAGGGCTAGATTCACACACTGTCCTAAATCATAATATTGCATGTTTAGTAACCATTTATCTATCATTGTATTTCTACCATCTTTTCTCCTTGTAGTTCAGGAGATAAGAAAGTTTCTCTCATTGCATTCCCGTAACTCTCAATGAAAGGTGTTGGGCTGAGAGTACATCACTCAACTTGAAATCAAGTGAGGATTTCAACTTGCATCTGCTTTATCCAAGCTCAATGTTAAAAAGTACAACTAGTCTTGAAATGTGAGCTCCAAGCCATGTAGGTTATCAGTTCCAAATATGGTCTGTTCAATAACAATTAGGGACTGACTTCATGTAAGCCATCATTATGCCAGACATCTATTTAACTTGTGGTGCTCCAGATGCATCCTCTTCACCACCTGTTTTCCTTGTTACCTCCTGGGAGGAGGGGGCTCCGTGCTATCAGAAGCAGAACATCTAGATTCAATCACAGTTTTGTTCCATATAGTATTAACCTTGTGAACTCTAAAGCTTTCTCCTTTCGTTATGGATTCAAGATGGACAGTGAATAATATTTATATGTTACTTATATGTAAGGGTGTAGGTCTATACATATGTTGTATATAGTAAGTTTTAAATGTGTTATGTATGGGTACATTTTGTGAGGAAGCAACTAAATTTCATTTTTAATGTGTGCCATTGTGCCCACAGGGGAAAAATAACAGTAAAGGTTATCTAATCTAATCTAATCTAATCTAATCTAATCTAATGTTACTTCATGGTTCTCAGCACCATTCATATGCCAGCCAGCTCGCATCAATGGCACCCAACCCATTTTCTCCCCTAAAGAACTCAGCCACTTTATTGTTGAGCTGAACATTGTGACTTTCAATGGTTTTCAATCCTTGCTTTAATTTGAAATTCCTCTAAAGATAAAGAATGATTAACAGCTAACTGCTATTTTACAAGCCCTTAAGTCTACAGAGAACAAATGTTTCAATTGCTTCTACACTATCAAGAGAGAAAAAAATAATCATGCTGTCTATGTATCATTTGTTCTTTGAAAATATAGCTGTGCCTCAGGAGCTACTCAAATGCCATATTATAGAAAAAAGAAATTACTTGTGCTTTCTGTGACAATATATGTACTTAATATAGATAAGGGAAAAGAGGAAAGAGGTTGTTAAGGCTTCTATACTGTACACTTTCTAGATGTTTTCACAATACAATGAAAGGATTAATCAAAGGTTATTGAATAAATACAGTTCATTGGATGACACAACATTCCTACCTGTAGTATGTTGGGGTTTGAAAAAGCAAGTCGCAAGAGCCCATGATTATAAAACATGGTTTACAGCTTAGCAGCAAGAATTCAATCACTGTAGTGTATCCATCTTAAACAAATTGTTTGCTGTGCGACAAATCAAGGAACATGAATATCTTAGATTCTTGTTGAAAGGCTATATCCAAACAAAACCAAATCCAGGCAAACTAAACTTTCATGGGAGCAGCAGCTAAGGACAAGGGGGAAAGAAGCCTGAAAGAAATCCAAAACTTCTCCAAGGAAGAAGGTACCTTTCCTTTTAACCTACACAGAACATCAGGTACAAATCCTCTCCTTTAGCAGTGATCCACTAAATTAGCCTTCTGCCTTGTTCAGCTGAGATTCCAGTTCTGACATCTCCTGCTGGCTACCGAAAGTAATCCTGGGCCACTTTCAGCCATGATGTATGACACAAGAGGACCAAGCTAGGTGTGGTTGGTGGTGGAACTGCTATATGAAGATCCCATCCTCATGATCTGGTTCACACATCATGCAAAGTTTGTTTAAATGTAGTTTGTTGTTAGTTCACAGTTGCCTAAAACACGCTTTAAAAACACAATTTATCAGCTTATACAAGCCAAAATTAAATCACATTGTGGTTTAGCATATGAAGACAGCCTCTCTCTTCAACTAAAAGCATTTAAATTTAATCCTAACCACCGGCCACCCCTTCCAAGAACATTAATCTTCTTTGAAGCATTCCATTCAAATTCCTCTCATTTGACGCAGAGGGAAAAAACATACTGATACCTGCTGTTAATAGAAAAAAAATGGGAAAGAAAAGTAATTTTTTTCTTATCCTCCTTCTGGCTGCTTTTGCCGAAACGTAAGCAAAACAAACCCATTCATACATCTCCAAATTCATGTCCACTTCCTGCCTCTAGAGAAATCTGTCATGAGAACTGTAGCCAAATCTAGTAGGAAGCACAAGCCAATCGCAAAAAATGGAATTGTTGCCAAAATTATAGTACATGGAGGGGAAGAAAGCAGCTCTCCATTGTGTTCATGCTCTAGACAACTCACAAAATGTAGCATCTGATCATTAGGATCTGTTCCAGTTCAATATTGGGTATGCTTGCATTTTTGTAACTAAATCAGACTTGACATTCATTTCACAGTTAAGTTCTACTACTGCAAAATTCAGATGAGCTTTTCCTATGCTGGTATTTTCCATACATTATAGGCATCTAATCACCCATGGAAAGGCTGATGTGCACAGTATGAATACTATTATATTCTGTTTGATGGAAATAAGGAGGCAAGCATTTTTCTCTGCCAAATTCCAGAACTTTCCATTACACACAATATTCCATCATTCCTGAGGGACAGCTACATGATAGCCAATTATTTGAATGGGTGGAATAATCTTTCTACTTGGATGATCAGAGTTTAATATAAGAATGGGTATTATTATTTTTTTGCGTTTGAATTCTCTCAGAAAAAAAAATATGTTTTCTTTGTTCCTCATTTTGCCTCACAAGGAATGCTCAAAAGACTATTAACTCATTTTGTGCAAGAGTTTAAGGCTGACCTTTGACTGCAAACTGCTCCAGTTCTCACAGGAGATTAGAACATTCACATAAAGGAATGCATTTGCATTATTAATAATACTAACAGCGATAAAATGTAACCGCCAAGCTAGATAGCGGCACTAGGTCACTTTTGTTAACTCTCAAAAAGCTCGGGAGTAGACCCAGTTGGAAATCTCAGGACTGAATGGTAGGCTCGAAAGATAAAACATCGTCCTGGATTAAGTTAATAACAAATTATACTGTTTCCAGAAATAGTAATGATCAAGTGAGCACGACTTTATTTTACAATTCTTTGAAAAGTATTCAAAGCCTGAAATAAACAGAAGAGCAAAACCATCACTGGATAAATCTGAAAGACAATAGCTGGGTTGCTTCAGCACAGTTGGACATAATCCATGATCCAAGGATCACAGTGCCTGAGTTCTCATAACACGCTGAGCCAAATACAAATAAATAAAGCCAACTAGAAAGCTTTAAACATGTCCTTCAGAAAATACCCCAGTAATGTTGTATTAAAGACTACTTGTAGCACATCCAAATCAGTGGGATATTTTCCGCATCAACAAAGTCAACATTTGGGGTTAAAGGAACATTGCCTACTAATATCTGACGCACAAGCATTTTTCACTTAACTCCTGGCAGAATAAAGTATTTTTTTAAATTATTCCCTAAAGTAGAAAAGTAGAATTTTTGGTCTTTGTAACTTTAGAGAAGGTGAAGAGCTACTGGTACTAAATTTGCTTATGCTGCTCGTGATGAAGTTTGGAAGTCACTTCTTTATGTATTCTGTTTCCTCTTTTTGTATTATATTTTTTATCTTTTTCTTCTTCTTCCTTTTTACCACTATTTAATTTTTCTTTCTTTAAATTTAATTTACATTTTACCATAATTAAAAAAAATTCTTAATAAAATGGTATATGGATGCTTGAAATGGGAGGTTGGTAGAAGATTGGCCAAGTTTCTTGTAAGAATTTTACACATTCCAAGGTGAAAAAGGCTTGTGTGTCCTGAGTTTATTATAGAGACAGTAGTCAAATATTAGTAGGCAATGCTCCTTTAACCCCAAATGCTGACTTTGTTGATGTGGAAGAATATCCCTCTGATTTGGAAGTGCTACAGGTAGCCTTTAATACAACATTACTGGGATATTTTCTGAAGGACATATTTAAAGCTTTCTAGTCCACCCAGGTGAGACAAGAGTTAAAGGAGACATTTTTGGTCTGTTATTCTTCTCCCTGTCTGCTTTACCCCAGTGCTGCTAAGGAACAAGCAACTAAAACATGCCGCTGCAATTTATGACGATCAGGTCTCCATGGTAACAGGTCATGTGGCCTAAAATTACAAGCTTTTAGCATCAGAGTTACTTTGGTAACACCAATGGCGCAGATAGCTCATCCAGATCTTGTCCAAACTGATAAAGCATCTGTCTGGTTTTCTGTTTTGATGCTCAGCCAATTGCTGGCGTTAACACACAGACAGCAAGCATTTATGCTGTGACAAGAACTCCTAAACTGTTCACTGAATATGTGAAAAGCGTAGAATCACAGCCACTGGACTATGTTCCCACAACGTACTTGGGTAGGCTAATGAAAGTTTTAGGAGCCACATGGACTCGACATTTAGATTGGCTAGCTTTAATCTTAGTTCATTGTGGCTCTGTCAAATATGGCAATTGAACTTATTTGATTGTACAATCGGAACCCTTTAGACTGGATTAAAATTGGTAATAAAATCAGTAATGTGTGATGTGTGGACACAGACACCAAGATCTGATTAGTCTCTGTCTAGCTCCACCCAGTCCACTGTGTATAGGATATTAATGGAAACCCAAACTTCCTGTGTGCATACATACACAATTCCAGGATCCTTGTATACAAACAACCAAAAGCAGTAAGATTCTTGAAAAGAAAGGAAGGCAGGGTGAATGAGGATGTTGAATAGAAGGATGTTCAACTCTATTACTTCACTTCTCATGATTCCAAGGGTTATTATCACCACCTACTGTTTTGTTTACATTCAGGCATCTATGTCTACATATTCCTAATAGCTTTTTCTTTATTTCTAAATGGTTTGGGGGAGATTTATTAGCCTGAATGGCTGGATATAAAGAACTGTAAATAAATCAACAGCCAATAATCATCATTACGGTCAACACAAATGAAGGGGGGAAAAGGGTGTAAAAACTTTGAAGTTACCCATACCAATTCAGCAAACCAGATGAAAGGGAAATTAAGAAAAAGGCAAAACATTGAAAAAACAACAACAGTCCAAACATTTCAGTAGCCCAAACAGTCAACCAAAGTTTTGAACTTTTTTCTTCCTTCCTAGCCTTAAATCATTTTACCTGATGAAGTATTTCATAAGATCCCTAGGCAATCCTCGTATCAATTCTTGTGCTATGAACTGAACTCATGTTAACTTACTGTACATAACCAAGGATGTATAAGTGATGTTCTCAAGACCACCAGGCAGATCATACCAGGAAATCAACGGAAGCTAAAACTGCTTTCATCGAGATTACCTATATTAAGAAAACTTTGCAAGCTGGATTGTGCTCTACCTCTTCCATATACTAGATTCAACAATCCAACCCCTCGTAAAGGAATTTCCAGGAAGAGACAGCCAATGATATGTCTCCTACCTTTCAGTAGACCATAAAATTAGCATTGACCATGGTATGGCCAATTTTTGCCTAGCTGATACAAGAGGAAGGCAACAAATATTGTTCAGTAGAACTGCAATTCTCAGATACCTTTCCAATTTTCTCCCTTCCCTTCAAAACTTCAGTTGCTACCACTACAACGAAGATCCCACCACCTGTAATTCTGAATAGCGGGACTTTCAGATTGGCCTTCCACTTTCCTGTTGCATCTAAGAACATGGGAAAGCTGGAACACAATGAGATAATTCTCCCTATACCTGCAAGTGAGAACTTCTAGGTCAACTGCAACACAATGAATTTAAAAACCATAATTGCTTTTTCATGACCAGGATTGTGTGCTCCTTTATAACTGTCACTATTAATATCTTGGCAATGACATTTTATACCAGGGTTAATATCTCAAATATCAACAAGGTTTATATTTGATCTTCTGCATCACAATGCTAAGGGGGAATATATTACATTTAGAGTGGCTGAGAGAGGGGGTTATGGGAAATCAGGTGTAGAATTCAATCATGTAGCCAATAAATATTTGAATTCCAAAATGTTTTGCTCATCCTTCTAAAATATTAACACTCTTGGGTGTGTTTTTTTCACGCAGAGTTAAGCTTTTGGCAGAGAACTGCTGGAGTTTATTCTTATAACTTTTTAAACTACAAAGTAATGAAACAGGCCAAGTCTGCAGTACCAGCTGCCTGGCACAAAAGCCAGTAATAATAGTCATTTAAAAACCAGCACAGAGCAAAATGGTTGGTAGAAGCCATGAAACAGAAAAATGTTATTAGCGTTTTGATAGAATCATTGATGAGATGAATTTTGGAGTCCAGATACTCAAACACATGGTCCAACTGTAAAAAAAAAATCCTAATTCTACTTAGGGCATATTTGAACAAAATGCTACACTACAGATAGAAAAGAATATTTATAGCTCAGGGCTGAACTGTGCAGTCCTTGGTGCTCTTTGTTGTTGGCTGTTTTCTTGCAGACATTTTATTACCAAACTAGGTAACATTATCAGTACTGGAACTCTACAGGGATTGCAGGTTGGCAAATCCACTTCCTGCTTCTTCCTTCTAAGTAGTATAGTCAAGAAACAATGATCTATGGTTTATTTTAAGCTTACTGGGTTTCTGGCTGGCCATGTCTCTCATATGGACAAGTAATCAACATTGGGTGTAAAATGGACATTTTAATAGTACATGTGGGACATATTCTATCCAAGTCTGAACAGAAATAACTTTGGCTTCCATAGGAGACGCCTACACGTCTCCTGGATGTTGCCCTAATAGGTCGTGCCCCAATTCTAATCAAGTAAATAGCTTCTCATGTGGAGCTCAAAAGACATTATAGAAATATCTAGGAAGGAGGAACAACTATATTATAAAAGAGATGGGAAACTTTGGTTCTGTTATTCTGGATATCCAGGTGCCAAATCTTCTGCTTTAATTCAGACAGAGTTTTATCAAATCGCAAAGTATGTAGTAGTGACAAAGTAAGACTGCAATATGCCAAATCATCATTAATTTGCTTTAAAGTGGAAAAGAATCTAACTGGCGAGGTGAGATGAACTAAGCAAGTTTCCAAATAGACTTGCTTTCAGCCAGCATCTAAGACATCAGAGGCTTAATCAGTGCGCAGTGGGAAATGCAGCCTAATTCTAAACATGTTAGGGCATTGGAAGTTGATTAAGGAGCTCCTACTAAGATTTCCAAGAATTGTGATGGGATTATTTCTAAACTTGGAAAATGTCTCATAATATACAACTGAGCATCACAGAGCATCAAACTCCAAAATTCAACTTTAACTAAAGCTGAAGAGAATGTGATTATTACCTGGGACATAATTGTTATCACATTGATGGGCAGATTTAATAATTGCAAAGGATGGTTTGGAGGCTTTTCCAAGAGGGTCTCTGGTTTGAGTAGACCAGCGGGTAGAATGATTCCAGATTCCCTGTTTAACTATTCAAAAAATCAACAGTAACATTTTAAATTGGAGCACCGATTTAAAATACCCTTGCTGATAGATTAAAACCACCAGGGATTTAAAATACCCTTGCTGATAGATTAAAACCACCAGGGATTTCCTATTTCCTATGCTCATATTAAGCAATGAAATTAGATTCCACCTGGGGTACATAATTCCACTGGCAAGAACAATGGAACAATCTGATCATAATGTGTCACATTCTAGGGGAGATTAAAATGTACATACATCGTGATGGTGGTGGAATTGCAGTGACGAGAAACAAAAACCCTTTCTCTAAATCTAATGCTCTCTAAATGTCTCCTAAAGGCTTTTTTAAATTTGAGAGTAAAGACAACTGAAGGCTCTGGAAAGTAATGGGTATATGGATGAGCATTGGGATCCTGGCTTACAACTGTCTCTCCTCAAAGTGTTTTGTTCTTAAATTTAATTAGTAATTAGAATTTGTCTTGAGCTGTGAGTATGTAGAAATATTGTTTCTGCCAGATGGTGTAGATCACGGGTCTTCAAACTTGGCCCTTTTATGACTTGTGGGCTTCAACTCCCAGAATTCCTCAGCCAGGCACACTGGCTGAGGAATTCTGGGAGTTGAAGTCCACAAGTCATAAAAGGGCCAAGTTTGAAGAGCCCCGGTGTAGATGATCCCATCTCTCTCTATTTTCATTTGTTTAGGACTAAAGCTCATTATAGTTAATTTCAAGTAGAGTAAACTATGAGATAACCTCTCTCATTCTTAGTATCTAATTGACAGTTTGTTCCTAACATTCATCTTCAAAGATGAGTTCTTACTGGTTGGTTCCAGGCTTATAAATATTTCCTACTTCAATTTATCAATTCTCTTACCAAAATTTGCCAAGAATAATAATGGTAAATTGATAGCCACACTCAAACCTCAGTTTCCTACTAACGCTGATCGCTTCTGAAGCCAGCTCAACTTGATTACAGGAGCCACTGCTGTGCTGGAAGAAAATAAGAGGGATAGCGCTGATCCCACCATCTAAATTTATTAGTAGACTTTGAACATCCAATCTTTACTTAATAGCGAAACCAGAACCGGAAGACTGTTCGGCAAGGCAAAGCAAATGACAAAGTGGAACGCTAGCACATTAGTCTCCTTGGTCTTTTTTCCATTGAGACATTGATCTGCATGATAAAGGAAAAGTTGTCATGGCAATATCAAGCACGGATGTACAGTACATTTCATTAGTTTACCAGCAAACCTTAGGGGAGAAAATTAACAAAATCAGTCTTCTGTTTCTAACATTTAGTTTGACAATGTGAACTTTACCATAATAAAGCAACCAGCCTATTGAGTTAATATCCACCCATACAGAACTGATACAGATGGATATAGTTATTAGGTTTTATTTCCCATGGATATCTGTGGTATTTGTTCACACAGTCAGTTGTCAGTAAAAAAAAAAAACACCTCATAGCAGAACAGTCATGATATTGTATTAGGCCAGAAATTCGAAACACACCAGGCAGAGAGAACAATCAATAACAAAAGTAGTAGATTCAAAAGTCCCTAAGGGTCTGCAGATCCTTCACTTACAAAACTGGCTTTGAGACAAACTAGAATCTCTCCCATCAGAAAATTTCATGCTTTGCATCTGAGAATCTAAGACAAAACACTTGAGGATATCTTCAACTGGAGATGGCTGATTGAGCCTTGAAGGAGTATAGAGCAGAAGATTTCAAACATCCCTAAGGCTTCAATTGGAGCAAAAACTAACTGGGCCATAGTGTGTTCAGCTCCTAATGATCTGTCCAGGGTCCTGAAAGCTCGTTCTCTTTCAATGATATTTTTCAGCTACTTGAATCTTCACAGAGAATGTTTTGTGTGACTTCTCTGCATTGGCAATTGGAAATTTGGATTGAAAACTGCTTGCAGATTACATCATTTCTTTGCTTAAGCCGAAGAGCCAGCGCTTGTCTGAAGACATTTCCAGGGTCATGTGGCCGGCATGACTAGATGCCAAAGGCGCACGGAACGCTGTTACCTTCCCACCGTAATTGTCCCTTTTTTTCTACTTGCATTTTTACGTGCTTTCGAACTGCTAGGTTGGAAGAAGCTGGGATGAGTAACAGGCGCTCACTCTGTTATGCGGCACTCGGGATTCGACCCGCCAAAGTGCCAACCTTCTGATCGACAAGCTCAGCATCCTAACCCACTGAGCCACTGCGTCCCTATATATATATATATAAAACAACAATCCTTATATTCTTGCTCTGCTTTTCTGAGGTACTATCATAGTGGGTTCAGATTCGAAGTCAGAGGTGGGGGATGACAATGATCAGGCAGTGCCAACTTCAGAAGTGCCAATAGAGCAGACAGCTCCAATGCCACTATTTGGACTGCTGCATGAGCCAGCAAAGTAGGCAGCGCAAAACAGCAGACACAGCTGCCATCTGAAGATAAGGGCATGGAATTACTGCTCCCGTCCAATGCAAGAGTTTGGTGGGCTGTGAAGAGTAGAGCAAAGAGGGTCTGCAAGACCACTCCTGCAGAAGGGGTCTCACCTCACTAAATTAACTACACCAGGGCTGCAGGCACAAGCTTTCCATTGACAACAATCACCTATTAATTCCCATTCTGTCTGCCTTGACTTGTGATCACATAAATACACCGACATTGAACCTGAACTGGCTGACAAATTTGCTACAAGCTTTGACCCTCAGATTCCACCTGATTACTTGCCTGTTTGATTTGGAACCCTTTGAAGTCAAACTTACTGAACTTTGGGAAAGAACTTGTCTATATTGCAAATGATGTCTTAGCAAGCCTCATTTAATAAAGAGAACAAAGCCACCCCTTTGTTTATTTGTGTGATTGATCTGGGACAGAACAGAGACAACAGGAACTCTGTCTTTATAACAGCAGGCAAAATTATCCTATTTTAGTCACTAGAGAGGAAATGGAAGACTCTACTGTCCTGAGCATCTGTGTTTGTTTGTTTGTTTGTACTTCTGCCAAACTTGGAGTTTGATAGATTCTATCCATACAGCTGATGTGTCTTGATGGTTTTATTTTATCTTATTTTATTATTTTATTTTATGTTTTGCTATGTAATCTCTGAGACCTTAGATTCCAATGATGAAATGACAAGAGCACTCTTAATATGGCAACTCAGGAAAAACCTCAGACTGATAATTGAAAAATAAATGCATATCTTAGGGAGGAAAGGAAAGGACAAGGACAATTATAAGGTTTAATGTGTTTTTTAATTTCCCCACCCGATGACAGTGAGTAGGCTTGATGAATGAGCTAGACGATAATCTTGAACAGACTGTATTTATCTACTTCTCAAGCTAATGTCTGAGTGATAGGAGACACTGCTGCCAAATGGTATGAAGTGTTACCAAACAAATGGAAGAATGTTATTTTGTAAGATAGCATGACACCACTTACAAATACAAGCGTAAGAACATCTATGATTCTTTAGGTTTCACTCAATTTCTAATTTCTCAACCTTGTTTTGCCCCATGTCTACTTTTCTTATGTTTTTAAGATCTGCACTAAAACTCATACATTTTCTTGAAGGCTTATTCCAATAGATCTTATTTTAATATGTCTCTCATACTACGGCAGCGGGCCTCGGAGCGCCAGGGGAGTGGGAAAGTCAAGAGGTGTCTCTCTTATTATTAACATCCATCTGTCTGCTAGTCCCCTTTTCTCTTTCTGCTTTTATAATTTCTCATTTTTAAAAAAATATTTAAGTAATGGTTTTAATTAACAATTGTCTTATTCGTTTACTGATTTTATTGCATGGAGCCCAAGGTCACTTTCTGTGAGATGGTCAAGGATATAAATTTGATTAATAAATAAATAAATAAATATTCTCATTATGGGACACAACAAAGCATGGGACACAACAAAGTTTAGATGTCCTTTCTCAAGTCTTTAACTCACCCTCAAGATACTAACCTTTTTTCTACCTAAGTCCTCAGTTCTTTCTTCACTCCACTTTTTCCCCCTTTTTCTTTTTGACCCATTCAGCCTGAGTTCTTTTCTCTGTGAAGTGTTGCCCTTGGCTGGGGCTCTTTTCCTACCTGTTTTCCCCCATGTCTGTCTGATGATCTCCAGGTGTGCTAGACCAATGCATTGTATATATTTATATTTACTTATTTGCGGTCACAGACCAAAGAAAAACATGGGGAAAGTAAAATCATAGACAATTGGACACCAGAAGCCTTGGTTGAAGGGAATTGCAACGTGCTAGACCAATGTTTCCTAACGTGGGCAAATTTCAGATGTTTGTACTAAATCCAAGAATTCTCTAATCATCCTGGCCATTGCTGAGTGATCTGGGAATTGAATTCGATACTTAGGGAAGTTGTTCAGGTTGGAAAACTCTATGCCAGATAAAGGATCCCACCTTTAACCAGCATGGCTGTCTGAAACATTTAGTACAGGGGTGTCAAACTCAATTTCATTGAGGGCCGCATCAGCATTGCGGTTGCCCTCAGGGGGCCGGGTGGGTGTGGCCAGGGTGGGCGTGGCCTACTGGGTGGGCGTGGCTAGAGTGCGTATGGCCTACTGGGTGGGCGTGGCCAGCTCTACATCGTTTGCATCAAGGGTGCCTATGGGGGCCTGGGCAGGAGTGGGACAGATCTGGGGGTCTCTGGCAGAAGGAGGGTCTCTGGGCCAGGGCCAAGGCAGTGGGGGCCGTTCCCTCACTGTTTCCAGGATGGCTTCGCGGGCCGCATGAAACCACTTCGCGGGCCGGATCCGGCCCCCGGGCCTTGTGTTTGACATGTCTGATTTAGTACTTCTTGCCCAACACTCTGTGGGAAGGCTGCCATGTCTACAAGCATTGCCTATAGGCTTTTTGAGAGAATAAGCTACGGAATCCATAGTAAGATACAACTGACAGCAAAGTACACGACTGAAAAGCATTCAAGTGTTTGTTTGTTTTAAAAAATAGGAAATGCCAATGTTTAAACAAGCTACATTGAGTATGCTTATAATTAAGACACTAGAACATAAAACCAGGAAATGGGATCCTTCCTTTTTCATTTCTATGCAATGAGTTACATTTTAAAAATACAAACTTATAAAATCCCAGTGCTCCCGTGTTGATATTTGAAGTATGCAGATGGAATGTCTGTAACATATTTTAATAATGCATTGTTTATAAAAAAAACAAACCAAAAGAAATATATTGGAGAAGGAAAAAAGATAAGACCTTACCTCTTCCAGTGCCCACAGTGAATCAACCACTGGTTTGATCTTCTTCTCGTTGTAAAGTTTTATGAGATTGTCCATTACTTTAGTGACAAGGCTACTTCGGCCCTGTTTGAAAAGCAGGTTCAACAGAGAAAATCCAGCCATGACTTTGTTTTCTTCGTAGAGTTTGATAGGATTTACTTTCTCTACTTGCCACCACTAAGGGCACACAAATTGTGTCAAGATTAGAACCAATGTATTCCAGGTGCATATTATACTGGAGACACATGATGTACCTCATAATCACTCACTCGCGCACTCACACATGCACTCAGTGTACAGAAGAAAGGAGACCAGAGGAGCTGAAGTATGAACTTCAAAGCTTCAGCATACTGGAGGATCTAAAAAAACACACAACCATGAAACAAAGGTAAATCCAGGTCAACCACTAAGATATAGGCACTTCAGTCTTAGCCTTTTGCTCCTAAGGCCTTCTAGCTTACTCTTTCAACTTTCACATAAAAAAGGAGAAACTCTTCCTTCTCAAATCTAGGTTAGAAGAAAACTGGATGGGTTCACACATTGCAATAAGCCAGAGTTAAATATAATGAAGAAGACACCATGGCTTGGTTGATATATGACCCCAGATCATACATAACAGTTTAAAAACCACAATGGCTGAATCTGCAATGACACACTAAGCCAAAGTGAAAAACTAGAATGGATTAGCCAGTGTGAACCTAGTAAGGATGTTCAGAGATCATTCATTCATTCATTCATTCATTTTGTGACAATGTACTTTGATTCACTTTTTGATTTTTTTTTTAGCCAATGAAAGCAAAGCCATTGTAGGATGAACATTTTTGGCTTTACTTTAGCCCACCAACCCTTTCAAAGCTCCCAGAATGGATGGCCTAATTTTTCAAGATTTTCTTTTTACATTTTTCGAATTGGTTGCGAGATTAAAAGCAAATTGCTTCCCTGCCCTGGCAGATCTTGATTTCCTCCACTTTTGAAATGCAGCTCCCACTGTGCCACAAAAGGTAGAAGAGGTAGCAGCTGTACACTTCTGCATTAATACAATATTTGAATTCAGCCCTTATGCCCAGCCATTAAAAAAAGGCTGTGGATCACCGAGATTTGTGAATTAAGTACATATGGTTATTCAACATATCAATATTAAGATACCCAAGGGTTCATTGTGAAATACAAAACCAAGTCAGAGTTTGCTGTGTTAATTTCGATTTGGGAACTGATCACCTACTCGGATCTGTGAAGCAATTCTGTGCATCGGTGGTATGGGCTTGTGACTCAACCCTTGGACCGTTCTAAATTACCTTGTCTCAAATTTCCACCTGTATCTAATCTGGGTTCTATAACAGTGGATTTCAACAATCAACCAGTAGCTTTTTGATTCATATCTAGAATCTGGAAATGGATTTAAGCAACACCTCTTTGCCATTTCTTTATGGGTAAAAATAAGAAACTAATAAACTTAATGGAACATTCATACCTCTGCTGTGGATAATGCCTAGTTTGGATCTGAATCTGCAAAAGATGAGTCATGCTGTTAAAGGGAGAGAGGGGAGGAAACAGCAGAGAAAAGACGAGAGAGATGTGGAGCCGGGCACATACAAATAAGCTCTAACAAAGACAGAAAGGCCTTATACTCACTGATTTTGCAAAGCTGAAGAAACTTTTGGTTTCCCCAGTAACCATGTTTGAGGAGCCTAGAAAACAGTGACAAGAATGAAGAGAGGGGGAAGCAAAAGGAGAAAACGTGAGCGCAGAGGTAGATTTATATGTCACAAGGATAAAGCAGGAGAATATTGATAGCCTGTGTCAAAATCATAGAACAACATCTCCATTCTCATTGAAAAAGGCTGTCTTGTCTACTGTTGGGGCTTAATTCTACTCACATGTTGTGCTCTTAATGATGCCATCAGAAGGAGAAAACTCCCAACTATCTTTCACCAAATAACCTTCTGCTACTCTCAGTGCCGTAGAACGAACGCCTAACCCTCATGTGCTCCTTACCTAGTGGCAGTGTTGGAGCTTTTCAGCATCTTCTGGCAAACAGTGTGCATTACTGTATTTTCATCCTCTTTTTGGCGAGTCATGTTACTGGCAGGGTGCTATCTCAAGGACATAGGAGCCCCGGAAAATTATGTTTTCCTAGACTCCATGTCCCTGGGATGTCCTTCTGCAGTATTCTAGGTACAACACAACGAAGGAAAATTAGATAGAGTCTAACAGATCTTATGGTATCTGCTCTGTCCCTCACGAGTTTCCGAGAATGCTTAGAAAGAGACATCTGATGAGAAAAGACCTTTTCGCGATGAGTTTGATTACACATGATGTAAATTTGTAATGCTTTGGTTTGAATAAGAAATTGGAGTACCTTTTTCAAAGGTAAGAACATGTTGGAGGACATGTATTTTGAATCCCAAAATTCTAGCCTTAAAAGTATCTTATCACACAGGTTTGCTTCTTTAGGATTATCTTGATATGGGATTCAACTTGTGTGAAGATAATATACAGGGTTGGTGGGTTGGGGTAGAAGATTCCTAATCCACATGTGCATTTCCATTAAAAAATTAATTTAGCACAAGCTTGTGAAAATGTGCCTGGCAGTTTGCATTTATTCAAGAGAAAACAAATTGAGAGCAAGAGAGAAATGGAAACATTTCAAAAATGAGTGAACATCACCAATTGGACGGTTGACATAGAACCTATGTATGTATTATATACACAGTATATTGATACACAGTATATGAGAGACTGTGGAGTGGCTGGGAAAATAATGGAAGGGAAAATAGATTAACGGTCAAGAAATAGAAAGTGAGTCCATTGGTAGCTTATCACATAAACGGCATCTCAACCCAGGTGAGGAGAAGCCTTTCAAAGTATTCAAAGAGAGCCCATCTTAATTAATTCACTTTAAGTGAAGGTGGAAAAATTCTTCTGCAGTTTCCAAGATTCTTGGATTATTTACCCCAGACTTGAATTAAAGGGGCCTTACTGAAATCTTTGCAGTTTGTTTCCTTGATCTTGCCCAGCTATATGTGGCTTGACAGTATCTATTAAAGAATTATATTTTTTTCTGTTTCTTGCTGTTAGGGTTGTTTTCATGATTTGCATTTAGTGCTTTTTTTTAAATTAACATGGCTGTGAGAACCCAAATTTCATTAATGCAAAAAGGGGCATTTAAAATATTATTGAGCACTTTGACATCGAAAGGTCAACAACACTTGGCTTGGCAGCCTCTGTCACCTGTGAAATCACAGAGCAATGAATGGCAGTAATAATTCTTTACTGAAATTATTCAGAAGAGAGAAAGAATCATATAAGAGTGGGCCTCTGTCATGTCAAGCTTGTTCCACAAGAACTTTTCAATGTTAAGGTTCAGGTTGTGAGATATTCCTTGCTGCCAATGACATATTCTTCATTAAATGTGGGGGATCTGAGTTCTGGGTCCCAAAATTTACCCTGCCATATGGAAAACGTTCTAGAGTATCCCCGCAGATAGCATTGCTTATGACAGGGGTGTCAAACTGCTGGCCTGCAGGCTGGATGCGTCACGTGGAAACTGCTCCCACCCCATTGCCGGCAATGGCGAAACAGTTCCGATATGTCATGCAATGTCACGTGACATCGCGAGTTTGACACATCTGGCTTATGAAATAGTGAAATGAGATCCTTGGAGAGAAAGAGGGAAAATGGTGCAAAACCAAATGGAAAGTTGTGATGCCCTTGATAGAATGTTACCCAAGGTTCTATGAGTTCTATGCTATCAATCAGTATGCTTAACAGTTAACGTTTCTTTTCAATTTAAAACGTAATTTAGGCTTCTTCAAGAGCAAGAGAAAAGCTCAGCACAAAGAAGGACTTGTAAGTACGGTCATATGAAAACAGACAGCCCGGATGGCCAACATAGATAAATTGGTCCTATGTGTCTTTCATATCCCTTCTCTTCTCTTTCTGCCATCTTTTCATTTCTCCTCCTGTAGTTATAAGGTTCTTCTCAGTTGGTATTTGAAATAGTAACAGAATTTTCCATGCAACCACTCATTAGAAATCAACTAGAGCAGCTCCAGTGGAATGGTGATTCTTGAGAAGTTCAAGATTTATTTAGCTTTTGAATTTTACTCACCGTATAAAATGTAGGTCCCAAGTGGTTTGAGTAGACTGAGGCCTTTACCAGTATTTTCACCGCAAAGGCAATCCAGGACAATGTCTACACCATCTGGAGAGATCCTACAATGCACAGAAACACTGTGAAGATACTTGTTACCCAATGCCATCATAACTTCAAACAGTCAGTAGACGGGACAGTTGTTACGTGAGGACTACCTACAGTATCTATCAGATGCTAGGCTGGCCCCGGGTAGATGAAGACACAATTCCACAAATACTGAATCTACAAGATCTCTTTAGAATTCCCATCATGTTATCTGAGTATTTCCCTCCCTAGACATTCCACTTTAGCCAGCTTGAACTGATCCTTTCTCTTCATGTATTGGTCTACCCATCACTCAAATTTATTCTGTTTTTAAAAGGAACTATGCTACTCCTCCATTCTTTAATTAAATGTGTAGAAGGCTGTCAGCCCAACAGAGGAAGAAACTATTATCATGGAAGTCAGGGCTTCTTACATTAGAACAGCTATAATAACAGAATCTTGAGATTCTGTGCCCCTCCCCATCTTTATGTCAACTAGGAAAGATCTATACACGAAGCTCCAATTAAACTGATTTTTTGCTAAATAGCTTATGCACAAGAATCTTCTCAACTAATGGTCATGGACTTAATCTACTTGTGGCTATGTAGGGATTCTAGGCTTCTCTCTCTTTTAACTCTGCCACTCCTTCCCTTCCAAGAAGCTTATCTGAGACATTTTCCCAAATTACTTTCTTGAAATGGATTCAAATCCTGCTTATCTGCCCATTGCTTTGATAGCGGCTCTTCCTCCTGTCTTTCAAGGCCATTCCCAATGCCCTCTACAAGGTCTTTGTAGCAGATGAGAAAGTTAATGCATAAAGGTCAGCTATTAAAATATTTGGCTTGGAGTAATCCATGGCTTTCTGCAGAGATAAGAACAGGACTCCAGCAGGTAGAATGATTTGGCCAACTTTGCTGATACATTGCTGATACTGCCCCCTTGTGCACAGGGATACTTTCTTTGCCCTCATGATAAATAATTGTTTCCTCTACTTTTATAGGGCAATAGATTGGTAAGAACCTACAAGTCAGAGTTGTTCAACTTTTTATATTGCAACCAATTAAAATGAAAGACCATCTACAGTATTTAGAAAATAGAAAACATACTTATCTTTATAGGGAGGTGAAGAAAAAAGAAAACTCACTCCTGCTTTTGATAGTCTCCTTTTACTCATTCTGATCTTTCTTCCCCATCCCCTGCTTTTTCTCTTCCCTGCTCTAAGCTAAAGAAGGAACAGTTTCTATAAGAAGTCTCAACATCTTTGTAGACATCCTTAAAAATTAAACCAAGGGGCCCATAAAATTAGGCTGTAGCAAACATGATGTTTTGGGTGATCCATTTGCACAGGAGAGAATGCCAGGTAGAAAGCTTTCCGCAAATTCAAATTATTATTTCAAGTTTCAGTGTGATATTCCTTAGAGCCACTTATGCACAGAAAGATCAGAGATAAACGTGCAATGTGAAGCCAACTTCAGTGCATATCCTCAAAAAGCAAATTCCATGTTGTAGATTTAAGTCTACAACTTTCAGCCTGCCAGAACTCCAGGCTAAAATCTTTTGCAATTAGTCCCAATGGATGCAGCTGATGAACAATGAAATCCAAAGAATCTGGATGGCACCAGGTTGCCAGGTTTCTGCCTTAAATTAACCAAATCTGTGAAAACCTGGCTTCAACCATTCTCTAAAGTTACATAGGATATATGCGTCACTCTCTATAGCCGTTGTTAAAAGAACGTTTCAATAGCTCACTTCAATTAAATAATTATGAAAATCACTGGTGCACTCATTATGGATAATTGTACTCTATGGAGTCTAAAGGGCATAAGGTGTACCAAATAACTTCTATCTCCTAAGACCAGCTTTTATCTCATGACAATTATTGTCTGAAATTGGTTAATAGCAGTTATGAGGATATAGCTTCAACTTACTGACCTAGATCATGAACATTTATTTTTCTAGAAATAGGAAGAGCAGTGGGCATCTGATGACAGAGAAAGGGATGGAATTATATGACATGCAAGTAGTTCGCTAGGACTAGGAGGTTATCTGGCCACATTAAGCAAATCATTTATAAAGCTCGTTTTAATTCTGCGTTTCTCCCAAAAAGTCATCTGTATTTTTAAAACAATGGTGGAATTGCAGGTTTCAGCCTCATCAGCAAAACCAAATTTTGAAATGGCAGAAAGTATCCCTGTGAAAAGTAAGTTATGGGTCAAGAGACACAGGTAAAACAGACAGAAGACCCAGTAATTTGTCCTATATTCCGTACTGAGTAAAGAAGATGGATGGGTCTCTTAGGATGCTAAACCCTACCATCTGGATGCTTCTAAAGAGAAGGAGTTACTTTGCAACCATTTGCAGATCAGCTCACGTTATTGTGACCCCTTTGCTATGCCATCACACATCTCACAAATCCTTCTATTTTCAATTTCAGGCTCTACAACCAAAATAGTAACAATCACAAATAGCAGAAGTATCAGCAAGCTTGGAGAAGACGGAAATCCATCTTTCAGAAAGATAGCAGGCTTATGGCTACAGGCAAGAAAGCCCTAAAAGAGTTCGCTGAAAACTGAGCACGCTTGCAAACCATGGTCTGTTTGTTAAAGAAAACCAGAATGTCAACGGACAGATTCTGCAAGCAGGCCACCCGATGTGCTAATAATCACTGGGACCGTTGCAGCCAATTTTTGCTATAATCGTTCAACTTCAGTTTTCAGTTCTTGATACTTTGTGATCTTCTCTTCTCAAATTCTTTCTCTTCTACCGTCTCCTGCGATTGCCACATCAATTATCCACCCTCCCTTCTTCTTGTAGCTGGTGTGTTACGAGCCAAGACTACCATCAGCGTTATTACTATTTTTGCCTGTGCCCTGAGCAATTGCTGAGGAGTGCTATCTAACAGCATTTCTTTTGATCACTTTTCTTTTAGAAAAGCCTGCTGACTAACCTCTTTTTAAAAAAAAAACAGAATGAAAGCAAAGAGAAGGAGGGGGAGGCAAAACCTTTTCTTTTGCTCCTATAACTATACATAATAATGTATTTGCTCTTCAAGAGAACAAATGATGCTCTAATAAGAAAATAATTGCTACTCGTATTCTGCTGCTGGATTCCAGTTTCTACCCACTTACCCCGAGAGGCAGAATGACTTTATAAGGAACAAAGGCAGGAAAATGTCCATATTTTAGTGTTGGGCAGATTCTATTGCACCACTGTTTCTTGAACAAGCTAGAATTCTGATTAAGTACAGACAGTGGACTAAGACTAAGACATAACCAGCAATGTCTGGGGATGGGGAGAAGAATGACAAAACGAGTAAATACAATGCAACCTCAGCCTTTTTTTTCTCCAAGCGTGGTTGTATATATGCTCCAAGGCCTTGCAATGAAACACTGATGGAAAGAGAAAGCTTCCTGCAGATGTCACTGGCCATAACCATGTTCCTGTACAAAACACGGTGCCCGAGTTTGACACACTAAGTTAGAACCAAGCAAGCATGCTATGCTTTCCTAACCACAGATACGCATTACTTAGGAGCAAGTAGGATTCTATTCAAACATGTAATGCATAGCTATCTGAGAGTGAAGCACAGAACAACTCAGACAGATGTTATTGGGATGCCAATCCAAGCCAGCCAATGAAACAAAAATTAAAGTGGACCATGCCCAAGGAAACTTTAGTTCAAGTCTCTGGTTGAGTAGGGACTTTGACCCACTCAAAGTCTCAGCCCAACTTTCCTCATAAGTTTGCTGTAGGGAAAAAAAATGGAGGAGGATTGGTCTATGCAATTCTGGAGACAAAAACATCTATTAAATGCATAAAAATAGATTAAGGGAGAACTTTCCCCCCCACATCTGGATTCCCTGAATACTACCTCTGTATATGTAAAAGAAAGATTCAGTAAAGAGAATGTCGTGAGAATTTTGCACAAGGAAATAATCACATTAACAGAATAATAACAGAATAACAGAACTGAAAGGGACCTTGGAGGTCATCTAGTCCAACCCCTTGCTCAGGCAGGAAACCCTATACCATTTCAGACAAATGGCTGTCCAGTCTCTTCTTAAAACCTTCCAGTGTTGGAGCATCCACAACTTCTGGAGGCAGGTTTTTCCACTGGTTAATTGTTCTAACTGTCAGGAAATTTCTCCTTAGTTCTATCTTCATTATTTTCAGGCAGCAATCAAAGAACCTAGTATTATTAAAAGGGAATAGGATTTGGGGCTCATTTCCCCACCCCATTTTGCTTTTCTTTTTTAAAATATATTGTTCATGTGATAAGCTTATTGGAGACCTCCTAACATTTCATTTCCCATTGATAGCTGGTCACACCATCATTATCTAGAAATACAATCTAGGAGTTGCAGAAGAAGAAGAAGAAGAAGAAGAAGAAGAAGAAGAAGAAGAAGAAGAAGAAGAAGAAGAAGAAGAAGAAGAAGAAGAAGAAGAAGAAGAAGAAGAAGAAGAAGAAGAAGAAGAAGAAGAAGAAGAAGAAGATTGTGAGACTGTTCCATCTTTTACTCTAAGAGACCATTTTCAATAGAACAATAAAATTATTTTCCAAAATTAACTTACTTGTCACCTCCATTACTTTCTTACTGTTCTCATTAACAATTTCCCCTATCAAGTAAAATGCAAACTCACACACTTACTTTTTAACTTCTTGGACATAATCCATATTTCGGTCAAACAGATAGGTGACAGACTCTTTGATGGCCTCATGCTTGAAGGAAGAAGCCGTTCCAAAGACAGTAACATTGGGAACTGTTGAGCAGAGTTGAGCAATAGCTTGTCCCTAGAAATGCATTTGCATATTAGTTGCATGGATATATCAAATGTGTTTAGCGTTCATTACCGATCCTCTGTTATGGACCTCAACTGAGCCGAGATTCCAAGCCCAATTTCATTTGTAAAAACATTAACAATCCAAACTTTCAAAAGCTCCACTGCAGGCATAAAGTACGTGCCAAATGTTGTATTTCAGCTTCAAATGGGATTCCTGGGGATTGAGAGAAGAGTGTGTCTTTCCAAACTCAATTACTAGCAAAAATTACAATGTTAACCATTCAGGTCTAGTTCCTTCTGTTTGGTGATGATTTCCAATCAACAAAGAAAATGATGATTCATAGAAAAACACTGTTGCCTGCCTCTCACAAGTACTTTAGCCATTTGTGCCTTGTGAGATGGAGAGTTCCTTGTCCAATGCAGCAGAGGGAAAACTATAGTGAGAACTTTTAAAGCAATAAAAATGGAGTACACTTTCTGTATATCCAGCCAGCCTATTATATTAAGACCTTTGCTCTGCTCAAAAATTGGAGAATATTCTTTAAAGCTCACTTGCTCGGCTACAGGAAATTCAGCAATGTAACAATAATGAACATTTTTTCCCCAGTAGACCAGCAGTAGTTGAAATTCTTGAACACCTTTTTTAAAAAAATAAAATAAAATAAAGACCTTCGTATGGAATTTGCTTCACCTCCTTGCCCATCCTCTTATGTGCTCAGAAACTTGTTAAGTTTCTATCCTTTAGTTGACAAGCCCCCTGGTAACACCACATTTTGCTTTGTAGACGTACACTTTGGGTTTGTAAAAGGAGGAATCGCTGTCTTTTTTGGCAAATGGAGTGTTTTATTTGATGATACATTTTATGATGCATTTGAAATCTTTCTTGCCTGTGTAAATGTACTAGGACGTTGCTCTTCAGCTGGACTAAAGAATGATTTTATTCTCTTAGGGCCCTCAAAATTAGGTGATGGTTAAATTGGGAAAGATAATTTATTAAGTGAACAATCTGTTATTTGATTTAAACAAACCTCACTTGAGATGAATTGAGTATTTGCAAAGTGGACTGTCAGACTCATTCTTGGGAAGAAAAAAAAAAGAAGAGATGAAGGAAAATTCCATCAGGTTTGCAATTTTAAAGCAAAGTGCCCTGATTCGGAGATTTCCTAGATGTATAAACAACACATAACTACTAAGCTTCTCTATAACCTTCTCCATTACCTCCCTGGAGATTTGACAATGCAGCATTTGGCTCAATAACCACATATAAAAATAGGAACATTCAGGAGGGTTTCCCACAGAGAAAACAGACTTCCATGTTTAAAATATTTATGGCAAACGGACTGTTGCATTAAACCGTACATTTTAATATATATTTTTAAAGACATCATTTGCAGAGTGATGTGGAAATCTGACAGAATAGGCTTCTTGGTAATGAAAAAATGAAAATGCTTTGATGTAGAGAATATCCCTATAAAAGATGCACACTCCTATATCTCCCTGTTGATGAATTACCCAGTTTTGCTTACAGGGTGAGACATGGATAGCACTTAGACCCAAATAACATTCCTGGAAGGAAAGTTTTTCTTCTCATCGGATGGGAGAAACTGGTTGCTGGGTGGAAAGGAAATAAATAACAACCAGATGAATTGATTTCCCCCTTTATCACTATACTTATTCCCAAATTATTCAGGAGGCTCCCCAATTCATCAGAAATTAAATTTTTAGGTGCTTGCTGGGATGGAGAAAAGACAATCAGATCTCTAACCATTGATACCAATAGTTAGGGATGGTGATCGGAGATTCAGTGTTGGAAAATGCCAAGCAGATTTTCAGGTTATAGGTTTTAGCCAAGATCTTTGGAAATCTTGTGCAGAGTTGAAAAAGAACTAATGGTTAGCGATCCCAGATCCTGATTTTCCAATATCACAATCATGCGGAATACAATAACCATGGATCATTGCAGTTAGCTATACCTTTCAACCATTCATCTTTGAAATGTATTTATTAAACTTATAAGAAGTCGCACTCCTTTCGAAAGGAATGGCCGTACCATTCACCCATCTAAGCAACCAGTGGAGAGGTCACCATAAATCATCCAAGACTATAGACTTCCCACCCTTTTGATATTGCAAAAGATCATGTGCTCCTGGAATGTTTGGAGTACTTGAAACAATGACTCAGAACTTTTTATTAATGCAAAACGAAGTCCAAGATTGTTGGGCCACAGGACCTCCATTGTTTTACTTAATGGCTCGAGAATGCTCATGACATTTGAAAATAAATGGGGTACTTTGGCTGTCCTCCTCCTGCTAGACATTAAAGTCCTGGAATATGTTATCCACACAAGCCTACAAAATCACTCTCTTGGGGCTATATCCAATGCCTACTCCCTTGCATTTTTTATAAACCAGCTTGATAGGCAATCATTGTTTCAAATTGTACTGCTGTAGATATTTTTCCTACCATGAGCTAGTGTGGGAGTCTCCAGATTAACCTTTTTTGCAACTGTTTGTTATTAACTACATGACTGTATAGTGTCATTTGGAAATAGTACTAGTGCTTTTGTGGAGTTCAGTAACTCCTTCCAAGTTCTCTTGCACTCAAATTTTTTTCTGGCTTCAAATGATTTAAACGGTCTGCATTTGGGTGGGGGTTTTTTTGCAGGTGGGGTGGGGTAGAAGGAGGAAGAAAGTATTTGAGAAAAATAAAAACATTCTTTGCTTATACTGAGTTATAATATCATGAGATTATACATTCCAGACAGCTAGTAGCAATGACTCAGGAGTAATCATTCAACATGAACAAAAGTATAAAGATAATGTTGGCTATGGCAATTACTTTATTGTCTTGGTTAGGCAGTTTATAACTTATATGATCAAGATTTTGGCCTAGGTAAAGCTTACAACTTTGTTTTCCAAAGCACTTCCTCTTCAAGAAAATGTGACATATCAGTGAACATCTGTCCTTTAAAAAAGATGTTTCATAAAATCCTGTTAAGATTATTCCAAAACATACTCAACTGAGTATCTCTATTTCTACATGGAAAGTCCATATATGTTCACTTTTGGAAGTTCCTATTGCTCTTCCTCAGTTTTAATGTACCCAGCTCTCAATATTCATTCCATTTTCACCAATAGCCACAAATTAGAAGCCAGATTTCAGAAGCCAATAATTCTTCTTCTTCTCAGATTATACAGACTATTTTATTCTGAAAGGAAGTCATTATAGACTTTCTTAGTCAAGGAGCCAGTTTTCTTTCAACAAACCGGGCTTGGAAGAAAATTTTCATTACTTTCATGGCATTAAAGTACACAACATCTGGTTAAGCAGACTGAATTCCAGTAACTGCTACATTTTAAATCCAATTCTACTTATAGTAAAATTTAAATTTAAATTCTTGTATCTTTTTCCTCTATTTACATGACATAACCCCCTTAAAGACACATTCTTTTGAGCAGAAGAGACTTTTACGTGGGTTGTTGGGTTTTTTTTTTTTTTACATCTAGCCCTCTCAATCCATAAGAAGATGGAACTGCAAAATCCACAACAACATCAGTTATTAATACTGACAATCAAAATTGTAATTCTTTATAGGACAATAAAGTGAAAACTTACCACTCCACCCCCTGCAGAATGAACCAGCACAGACATGCCCGCTCGCAAATTGGCAACTTCGAAGAGCATCATGTATGCAGTTACAAAATTCATAGGAAAGGCAGCTGCTTCAGAGAAGCTTATGTCATCGGGAATTTTGTACACAAAGTCAACAGGTGTGCATACAACCTCGGCCCAGGCGTTGTAGTTGGTAAAGGCCATGACTCTGTCTCCAATCTGAAACCATTTGAAAGAAACACAGTCAGATTACAATCTCTTGGATAATCCTCCTTGAGTTATCCACAAAATGCAGGCTGGTTTCAGACATTGGCAGTTATTCCTTGGTGACAGTAACATCCAGTGATTAGGGCTACAATCACATATGGGGAGGGCAGATGAGAGTCACTGTGGGCATAAGAATGATGCAAAATGTGTAGAAATATGCCAGATATTGTTATGCCATATTTCTATCCCATTTTTCCTCTGGACAGGACTGTATTGTTCCTGAAATAGACCAATGGGGCTACTCAATTTTTCAAATGAGGTTGAAAACATTTTGAAACTAAAAGAGCTATACAGATAATAGTCTGTCTCAGGGATCTGCAAACGTGACAACATTAAGACTTGTGGGTTTCAGTTCCCATAATTCCTCAACCAGCCATGCTGGCTGGGGAATTTTGGGAGTTGAAACCCACGGGTCTTAATGTTGCTAAGATTGCAGACTCCTGCCCTAAGTACGGTATTATGTTTTCCATAATATTTTGGGAAAGTAAGTTCAAAATAATCAATAGTTTATTGTTTAAACCAGTTTATAGAGCTGGCTTATTCCAAGCTGAACAAAATCAGTCCTATATGTTTCACATTTTAAATGAAAAGTATTGAACAGTGATTGTAAATCCACCCCTTCCTGGCATGCTTAATATCTGTGGATTTAAATTCATGCATAAGCTGCATCACTATGCTGAATTGTGTTTTAGAGAACATTGTTTGATTCAGATGGCAACATGTGTATCTTTGCGGTCTTCTGCCTACAGTACATTCAACTTTATCAGCTGCTTTTGATAGTTTTTAAAGCAGGAATACATTCTTTACCTTGCTCATATTTAATTATTCGTACAATAAAATACGGGAAGAGGGAAAGGAAGACTGTTTTCACATATAAAGTAGCAAAAATCAATTTTAAAAACTGGTTATTATCATTCCATATAGCATGTTCAAGTACTCAATGCAGTTTTATTTAGATGTCAATACAGAATTACAGCTTGGGAGGAAAAAATGAAATTAAACGGCAAAGCTGACATTCTTATAGCTAACAGTTCAAGACTTTTCCTACAGTCATCTGATTCTTCACATGAACACATCTGAAATAAAATTATTTTGGTTACTTAATTAGCTTGGCCCATTGTACTTTTTCCTTCCAAAAATTACAACATAATACAAAAATTACAACAAATGAAATAATTGCTGGTGAGCAAGCAGGAATAGTGTGTGTGAGATACAATCCAATGCTTCAAAGGCTGCCTAGCTATAGAGTACAGTTCTACCCATGCTTATTTAAAAGTAAGCTTACATATTTATATTAATTTATTATATTAATATAATTAATTTATATTAATAGTTATATTTATAACTGGCTTGGGGCCCTGATGCGACTATCCCATTTTGGAATGGTTAGTAGACAAGTACAAGATTTTACTTCCACCCCATCTATGCAATTGGTTCATTTATCCATTTTAATATTAATTTTAATGTTTTGCTTTCCTGGTGATGTTTAAATCTTATATTTGTTTTATTCTGTTATTTATGACATTATAAACTGCCCAGAATGTCTTGGTAGAGAAGATGGGCAACATACACATTTAATAAATAAAAACAAATATTTAAGAGAGCTTATTTCTTTACTGGGTTACTCAGTCTTACTGAATCATGTTGCAATTTGGAATTTGCTTAGGAAGTTGAAACTCTTGGTTTCAATAAACCTTGGGTCTATCAGGTGGGAGATGGCTGATGTGAAATACAAAATAGTAATAGTGACCATTGACACTGTCAATTAACTTGAACTTGATAAAGCTCAAGAACTTTGTTCAAGTTCAAGAAAAATGCACTTCATAAAGCTCAGACCTTAATCAACTTTAGCTTCCAGCATCCCTCATTACTATGTTCATTTAAGGAGATGGAGTTATAATCCAACAACATCTGGCTAAGCTGGGGATTTTCATTGCTATAATACATGCTGACTAAATAATGAAGCACCATAGCATGATTAAAATGGACAAATAAAACAGCTGAGTCTGTAGGATGAATTAAGACAACCAACTATCATAATATGATTTTTTAAAAAAGGCAGGACCACAAGGTAGGCTGACTGGGATATGCCTATACATTTTTTTAATAATATCAAATATTCTTTTCATAAAGTAGCAATGCTGGGAACTGAAATAGACCCCACCAGATGCAAAGCCTATATTCTGTTTTTAAAGAAGACACCTATTAAATGTTAAAGGCTGTTAAATGCTCCATCAGTGATTATATCTCCCATCATAGATCATCTCATATTCTATTAGCTCTGCATGTCTTTTAGGTGATGACCTTTCAAAATGAGAAAATGAAACAGCTAGCACCTCTCTTTTGCCTCCCACGTATTAATTTATTGTGATATTGTGTAGTGGGTCCGACGCAAGGAAGAGACGCCAGCCAGAGTGTGAGTTCAGCTCTTTATTGGAGGGGATGGCCAACTGGGGAATGAGGGTTACCTGGCCTCCTTAAATACCTAGCCAGGTAAGCGGACAGCCAATGGGGTTGGCCCTAGGTTTCCCGCCGAAACTGGGTTTCCTGCCAAAAACCGTTCAGGCCAACGCCCCCTGGTGGCTGTTGCTATGCAGGTGCCTGCATACATAACAGTGAAACAATGCTTTTCTATCTTGATCAAATTCTACTGCACCCTTTTAGAACCCAGCTACTCTTCCTTCAAGGCTGTGGGGCTGGATTGAGAGCTTTATAGCACGGAAACATTTATAGCGTCTTGAGTAGTGTCCCATTTCAACTGCCTTGGGGTATAGAAAAGATTACAAGCTTGTAAAATGGTACTGAAACAGGATGACACGTCCATTTTCCCACCTCTTCTTCCCCACCAGCAAAAAGTAGAATTTTTACGTGAAACGAAATGGTTTACCTGTTTTCTTTCATTATTAACAAACAAATAAAAATATATATATACCGTATTTGCATACAATGGGTGAAAGCTTAGAATTAAGTTGAATATCTCAATTACGGGCCCCTCCTCCCAAGAAGTGCAAACAAACTCATTCAACTGGTTGATGAATTGCAGATTTGGAATAAATTTTATTGCAGTCATAACTAGTGGGCATTCATTTGTGCCTTCAGTTGAATGGATGTACTGTACCACTTTGTTTACCCAATAAGTTAAAGTTTATTTGGCTTAAGAAGCATCAACTATAGCTGACTGAGTTTGACTACAGTTGACTGAGTTTACAAAAACATGTGTTTAGGGAGATTCTCAATAATCCAAGTCATGGTTGTCCCAAAGATGCTTTTTCAGAAGTTTTTCTTCCTTGAAAACATTCTATTTCTCATTGAAGAAACTTCTTCAGTTCTGGGCTGAACTGAAGAAGCTCCTTGGATGAGAAGCGAAATATTTTGCCTTTTGGAAAAGCATCCTTGGGACAAAACACGCTAAGCCACAAAAAAGCAAATTGCAGTGAGCTCTTTCTAGAACCCCAATCTTTGATGGTTAGAAGCACATGGGAAAATCTGAGAATATGGGATGGATGCAGACATTGAATGACAGCTGGGGCAGAAGGCTACTCCATTCACAGATTGGCTAGTTATGTTTACTGATTATAGTCCCAGATCAATAAAACACAAGTATACTATAAAATATAAGAGTACATGGTAAGCCAATCTTGAAACAATAAATAATAAAAAGAGGGCACCATTCAAATTTTACAATCTATAGCTACTGCCGAGAAGTTGGTAATATTTTAAAGGTTTTCCTCCCTTTAATTTTTTTTAGGAGAAAGTCTGCAGCCTCTTGCTCAGTAAGACAAGTAAAATTTATGTGTGCCAAATACTAAGGGTGATATAGTAGACAGTTTAACAATTCATAAGTTACTGTCTTGACTGCAGTCTGCACAGAGGTAAATGCAGTTATCTTCTGATTGTCTGAATAGCCCTGGGTTATTTCTCACTGTATTTTTGAAGAAAAACAGATTTAGGGCCCAAAAGAAATGATTGCTTTTCCTTTTCAGCTTAAATCTCAAACTCAGATTGCCATGAATGTTATTCGAGACTAGCTCAAAAGCCCAAAGGCCTTAACAATGAAACCTCTAGTGAGTCAAGAATGAAAAAAAATAAGGGTGGCAAGCACACGTATATTAAATAGATGAAGTTTACTATGAAATGTAACTACATTTGGGGTTATTTTATATAAGCCACTTGGGCAGCAGGGGTGGCTATGGCTGGTTCTTGGGTGGAGAGCAGCTGGGACCATTGAAGCTGATGGCTATGTGGAAGCAAGCAAGGAACACTTCTTAATGTTTAATCCCTCAAATCCCTCAAAAAAAATTCCAGAGGAGACATTTCCTTCTAATTCCTACCAGAGGTTGAGCATTTGCCTCCATGGGGTCCATGGATCCTGACATCACCCCGCTAAGCAGGCATCTATCTACTTGAGGTGTCATTGGAAGAAGAGGGAGCAAGGCTAACTCGGCCAGTCTTGGATGAACCCAGTGAATGCCATCGTCCACTCTCCTACGTAGGTATCTTTTCCAGTCACCTCCTTCCAGCCCCAAGGAGGAGCTGGACAACACTGACAAGCTGCAACGTTGCCCGAGCTGAGACAGCCGATCTTCTGCTGGGTTTACAAAAATGGAGGTGACTTTTACTGCTCTGGGTCACGGCCAGCCACTTCCCTCCTTTTTTCTTCCTCCCCACCTTTGTCAACCTAGCTTGCTATTGCCTTCCTTGTTACCATCCCACACCTTCTAAGAGGGTAGGTCCTTGTCAGCTGAGACCTGCACTTTGCACTCCTTCCTTTAAGTATCTTTTTTTTTCTTCTTCCAGAAAATGACTTGGTGGGTTATAGATTTGAGACCTACCTTTATAGCATGTTGGCTTTTCACGTTTCCTACAAAGAACTTCTCCCTATTTGATTCTCCTTTTCATTCTATTCAGTTTTTCTCAAGGAGTCTATATTCTATTAGAACCAAGCATAACTATTGTCATTAAGGGATGATGATGATGATGATGATGATGATGATGATCTGTTTGTTTCTGCAGTACTTCTCCTATTGGCTACATCAACAGTAGCATTCCTAATGTGAATTTTGTTTTTTTTAAAGAGAGAATTGTGTCACGACGCTAGCGTTTTAAAATTGCTTCTATTTCACTGCTGCTGCACGTTTGCTGTATTTATATATATTTATATAGCTGTTATATTTAGACTTATTTCTAACCAGCCATTTTAAAACCAGTCTCCTGGTAGCTATAGAACACATATTGGAATAGGGATGTCTAATTCTAATCCCAAAGCAAACAAACCATCTTATGGTTCAATCTGAGGTATGAACAAGGCCATTTAATCATCAAATGCTCTACCACCATTTAAATTTCACTAATATCTGGTTAATTGATTTGTTCCATTTTGGAGATTCCACTACATCCTTATCAAGAGGTACTGATTCACAATACTTTAACATTCAACACATGGGCAGAGTTCTGACACTGTAGTATGCCAGGATACTTAAACCTACAATAACCTGATCCACACACAACACAAAGCAATGATAGGCAGGTACACGCAGCACATTATAATAAAACCCAAACAGGCCATGTTATGGTTTATCACAGTGGTTCTTATTTTTTTCTTCACCACGGACCCTCCTTTAAATACATTTTGTGGCCATGGACCATGGCCACAGACCCCCAAGACCTAACTCAAGATTTAAATCATAATATTTCTTCCAGCCTTTGTGGACCCCCTCTGATGACATTGCGCCTTCCCCAAAGGTCCGCGGACCACAGGTTGAGAACCACTGGTTTATCTTAATTTATGGATATATTGTTTTGTTCTCAAGCACCATCATATTACCTCATAGCCTTTCACATTGTCACCCAGAGCTTCTACAATTCCAGAGCATTCAAATCCAGGTATAAGTGGTGTTTTTGGTGGATTATCAATGTTCCCTTGGCGAACCATCAGGTCAATAAAATTTAAGCCACTGTAAGGAAAGAAAATGAGAAGGGAAGATATGAAGGCCTACATTTGAAAGTAGCTGATAAACACCACCAAAGTGACACTGAATAAACTCCTATGATGCCATTTACAACCATGTTTTAGTTACCAACCCAAAATGCTCTTTATATGAGATTTCTTTTCATTCCCCTTCCCCCAAGCTGCATTCGCTATTCATCTTTTGGGATACTCCTAAGAAGAGCTCAAATTACATTGTTTCTTCTCTTTGTCTTCTCCAAGTAACACAAAATAATTTCTCGTTAAAAATAGCCACCCCTTTACACATTGTTCTTTTGTTGATTAATCTCCCCCCAAAAAAAAACCCCCAGCATGTTATGTTTGAAGTTTTAAGAACTTAATCTCAAAGAAACAGGCAACAGCAACAATAGATTGAGCGATAAGTCTCATTCAATGTACATGACTTTCTAACAGTTTTTTTTCCCCCAAGGGAAAGAGTCCACAACCTGAAGAGAGGGAAGTTTTTGCTTTTCTATATGTCCAAAATCACATACAGTTAAAATCCACTTTTGTTTATACTGCTTTGGAAAATAGTGGGATTAAAATATTAAGGACTTCACAAAAACGAATTGGTTCAGTTTTCAACCAAGTACAGAGGAGATTGCAAATGATTTAATTTTTAAGGAAGCTACTCTATATTACAATAGCATACCGTTAAAAACTGAAATGTAACATTCCTTTCCCACAAATTACTGGCAACTTTCATCTGATTGTTTTCCATGCTCCCGAATCTTTCAAAAAAGGTGGTGTAATCTGATCCATGAGCTATTAATCAAATGTGGTTATCAATGAGTCCCTTCCAGATAGTCCTCGACTTACTACTATTTGTTTAGTGACCAAAGTGATGACAATACTGAGAAAAAGTGACTTACGACACGTTTTCAACAATCCCTGCATGATCACATGATCAAACTCATGGGGCTGTCTTTCTTAGTAATGGAAGACCAAAACTGGGGTCATAAATTGAGGACTACCATAACTCCTTGTTACAACAGTTTCCCTGGGCTTCTGGATTATAGCTAAAACACTGATGGCAACCTACAAAACTGTGTAGGATTTTGGCCAAAGCTATTTGAATAACCCCATTCTATCCTTGAGACTTTCAATTCCCTTTAAACATGTTAGTGGAAATAAGACAATGGTTACTCCCAGCACTGGAGATTATTATTATTTTTTTAAATGTTTGTTTCACTGAACGGCAAAAATGTTATTCTCTGGGTACTTAAGCCTAATTTGCTGAAAATGGCTTCAAACTGGTGAATGCTGTCTCATTCTTTTTATTGGTGTGCTTTTTAAAGATTTCCTGGATTCCAGCTACAGTCTTTTTCTCTCACTATGCTTTTACTCTTAGTCCTACTGAGTTAACATTTTTAGCAGAAAGAAAGGAAATACTCTTAATGGCTGACTCCGATCTATAAAACCCTGAGATGGTGAAATAGACCACTCTTGGCATATTATTGAATCAGACACACATTACAGTAAAAAGGAGAAGAACGAAACTCTACTCTAACCCATTGCTCATTGCTTTTTTCAAACATAAGACTTGGGTAAACAGTAATACGATGCTTAGCGTTGCGGGATATATTTTGTAATGAACTGAATAAGAATATGAAGGAATATAAGGCAGAACAAATCCAGCAAAGCAATGGAATGGAGCCAGAATATATACTAGAGAAAGACAGCCAGCTTCCATTTATAAAGCAGAATGAAATTTAACATGATCCAAGATCGGATTGCATTCACCTCTCTATCAAGGGTAGGCAAACTATACATTCCAAGGGTTTTGGACTACACTACCCATAATCCATGATCATTGATAGATTATATGCCACTAAGTTAGCCCCAGTTCTTGTTGACTACATAGGCTGATTTTCTCCCAGATGACCTGTCCCCAGCCTGGTCCTTCAATTTTTTCAATGACACACTTATTGTTGCACTTCTGGAACCAAGTCCATTGATCTTGCTGTTGACTGCCGCCGCCTCCTCCTCCTCCTCCTCCTCCTCCTCCTCCTCCTCCTCCTCCTCCTCCTCCTTCCACTTTTACCAATGTTATAGACTTCTAAAGAGAACTGGCTCTTTGCAAAATGTGTTAAATATATGATTTGAGCTAATTATTCACACTTTGAGTGAGAATTCTAGAATTCTAAGGAATCAGTAAAACTAGGCAGATTTAAAATAAGCAACCAGACCCAATGTGTGCCTGGTCCTTAGCAATACAAATCATTGTTCCCATTGTTCCCCAAGCCATAATGCTTCTTTCAAGGTTAAAGTCTTCTAAAATAAGCACTGCAGCATTTCACCTTGATTTTTTTTCTCCTTCCGATAAAATGCCAGGACTTTGTGTAACAGGAGCCACACTTGGATGGCAGAAATGTGATTTTCTGACCTGGTGGTACACAGGAGATATTTCTATTCCTGAACTCCATTGGAAAATGCCTCACATACCTTCCTCATACCAAATCTGCACTGAAACATTTCCTAACCTCTATACTGCCAGAGCATCACTATTCATTCATCCATGAGTGCTTCTCGACTGGAATTTCATTTTAGCATGGATGCCAATGTGAGGTGGCAGTACAGTGTTATACGTGCTATCAGGATAGATTAACGCTGTCAGGAGCTGCAGCTCCAAATTCTGTGGACATTTGATGCATGTGGACATTGAATGCATGGATGGTCTAGATGGGAAATTTCATTTTCAGTTGTGTGAAATATTTTAAATAATAGATTAGTCTTTCTTCACCCATATCCACCACTGTCTTTACCTTTGGATTGAAAAGCATATTTGGACTGAGTATCAGAGATGTTCAAGTCTCTGATGCATTTCCTACTTATGTTCCAGGGATGTTTTTTAAGCTACTGAAGCTCAGCATTGAGAGAAGGACATTTTGTATCACTTCTATGCATACAGTATTACTTTGAAAAATCTATAATTTCATAAAGAGCTGAATATTCTCCAACTCATGCTCACTCTACTAACAGATCCTTTAAATTGTAGCCTCTCAATAAACTTGTGACTTCCCAACATGTTTTTAACCAGGGCCCAAATTTGATAGGGCTTCTAGGACTCAACTCAGCCTTACCTTACCACAATTCCCCCAAAGCTTGGCAGAGTGAATTAACTTTGCAAATGTTCTTTGAAACATGCACCTAACTAAAACTGTAGCATACATACTGTATGTGTGCTACAGTAGTATAATCTATGATTATATAATTACCAAATAAATCCTATATCTCTGCTTTTGATCTATAGGATAGTAGCACACGTGCAATGGGAAGAACATATAGCAGGGGTCTTCAAACTTGGCCCTTTTATGACTTGTGGACTTCAACTCCCAGAATTCCTCAGTTAGACATGCTGGCTGAGGACTTCTGGCAGTTGAAGTCCACAAGTCATAAAAGGTCCAAGTTTGAAGACCCCTGACATATAGCATGTGGCAAATGTGAACATCCAAGAACATGGGAGAGACAGAAAGAGGCACTGTGAAACTCTACCACTGGTCAAAGTTTCAAAATAATTTGGGCACCCCTAAAAATAGACCCCTGAAGATGCAATACAACCCATATTCACAGAATGCTGATAAATTGTTGAAAATCTGGAGGTAAAGGTAAAGGCAGAACACATTTGAAACAGGCAAAAAGTAGTTGGATTCTTGAACCAAAACTTTCCACAATGCATTTTATTGTTTGTAGTCAACACCTAGTTCCATCTATTTGGGAAAGATGCACTTCTAATCACTTAATCACATACTATATGAAAACATATAGCAGGGGTCTTCAAACCTGGCCCTTTTATGACTTGTGGACTTCAACACCCAGAATTCCTCAGCCAGGCACATGTCCACAAGTCATAAAAGGGCCAAGTTTGAAGACCGCTGACCTATAGCCTCATTTCACCATTTTTGTACAAGTATCAGGGGCGCACAGGAGAATTGGATATTTCTCTGCTGCTTGTAGAGGATAATCTTTCCATAACACAATATTGTCAACAGCACTTAAAATCCCTCAAATAATTTTTTGTACTGTATTGAGATGTGCTCATCTCCGTTTCAAAGCCGAAGAGCCAGCGCTTGTCCGAGGACGTCTCCGTGGTCATGTGGCCGGCATGACTAGACACCAAAGGCGCACGGAACGCTGTTACCTTCCCACCGTAGTGGTCCCTATTTTTCTACTTGCATTTTTACGTGCTTTCGAACTGCTAGGTGGGCAGAAGCTGGGACGAGTAACAGGCGCTCACTCTGTTACGCGGCACTCATGGTTCGACACGCCAAACTGCCGACCTTCTGATCGACAAGCTCAGTGTCCTAACCCACTGAGCCACTGCGTCCCTTGTGTGTGTGTGTGTGTGTGTGTGTATATATATATATATATATATATATATATATATATATATATATATATATATATATATTAACCTTTCATGTATTTATCTGTTGTTTTTATTCCTCTGTATATTTTAGATTTTTGTGTGTATGCATTATGTGTGTGTGTGTATAAGTGTGTATATGTGTATGTGTATACATACACACACACACACACACAAACATATATAGGCTTTTAAAAATATATAGGCTTTTTAATATATATATTTGTGTATTTTTTTAAAAAAATTTTTGTAAAAATCACTGTTTGTATCCCACCTTCCGTATGCTAGTCTAGGACTATAATAAAGATCTGACTGCCAGAGCAAATTCCCTTCCTTCCACATCATTAGGAGAAAACACTTTTAATATGGAAGAGGAAGATGGAAGAGATGGGTTGGTGGTTAATTCTAAATCAGTTTTTTATGTGCCACTTCTTAGTTCTCTTTCCTTCCAATTATCCTCATTGTTTGGAATGGCCTTGTGGAGCAGAAGTAAATAAATCCTGCTGATTTAACAACAAACATAACATCAAAACCTCCAAGATGTTAAAACAGTTAAGACCAACAATTGAAAGCGGGAGAAAGATTGTCTGCACAGACATAAAGTGTACGACTCTAATCTCTTTTATTTTATTTCTTTACTGCAAAAGAAACAAAAATGTTCCGATAGGATTAGTCCCATGACTTCTTGCTAACAATACGTTTAAGTTCATACAGTCACATACTTTCAGAAGAAACTAAGCAACACAATCCACCCTTGACCTATTTTCTGTCACCTCAGAAGCTAAGAAGCATTGGGCCTGGTTAGTCTCTTGGATGGGAGACTTCTACAGAAAATCAGCTAAATGAGGAAATTGTAAGAACATCCTAGAAGGAGGCAGTAGCAAATGACTGTTGCCTCCTGCCAAAACTGCATATCTAGGTAGTTGGGTTGAGCCAAGTTGGAGATAAAAATATTGTATTTTCAGTAGATGATAACAACTTAACTTTGGGCTGGGAAGCTAAGCAGCACTGGACATAACTATTAACTAGAGAGGACAATTAGTTAAATATCCTTGGGAATTTCAGGGTCACCGAGTAGATTAAAATAATCAGGAAGAAGATACTGGGAAACCATTGCCATATTGCCCCCCCCATAAAACTGCATGTTTCTGCCCAGGTAGTCATCAGGAGTCAAGCACAACTCAAGGACCTCAAGGTGCATTTCCTTCAAGTAAGCAAAGGAGTTCAAGAAGAGGCAGCAAGCCAGCATTGGCTTTACAAGCCTGCTTCATCATTCTTTCTGATTTCTACTGCTCACTTTTAGACATTCCAACCCAACATGTTACCCACAGTTTGCTCAAGCTCTCGGCATCTCAACAAGTTGTACAGCCCTTGAATAATTCCAGTCTGTAGTAGCCGTACGTCTAACCCTCATCCGCATCTTTCCAGTAGAGAATTTCCAGGGGGAAAAAAATTAGCTAGGAGGGAAAAAACAGGGATTAAGCATAGAGCAGGGGACCCCTTGGGGAAAAGAGGATTTATTAATGAGCTTGACCAAAGAAAAGAACTTGAGGCTATCAGAAGGAAAGGCAATCAGTCCCTATATAGCAGAATCAACATCCACATATACCAAAGAGTGGGGGGGGGTGTCACAGACGTAAGAGAAATGTGAAGGTGCCAGAAAAAGACCAAAACAGTCCAAAATATTGTTCCCCTTGGAAAAGGCTTCCTGATACACAGGAATCCTTTAAAAAAAAAACTTGAAAGGGTTTCTAATACATTGGGTCCTTTGGAAAAAAAAAACATAGCAAAAATGATTCACATTTTTTTTTAAGATTCACCGTCACCCCATTATTGAGCGCCAATGGGGAGAGAGGAAAGGGGGGGAGAGGGAAAGAGATGGAAAGAGGAAGAGCAATGGAAAGAGGGAGAAAGGGAAAAAAAAGATAAGTCGATTTTTTTTTTTTGCTTGCAGTCTTGTGCACATTTTCCTACAAATGAGAACTTGGGGGCAGAGCTGCATTTGCTGCCGAGTCAAAGCTCAGAAAGCTGTTTTTTTATAACCAAATGCTCCGGAAGTTGGGAATAAGCCCCAGTTTGTTTGTTTGGAGGTGTTTTGTTTTTAAAAAAAGGCTCTTTTCTCCGTGATGGTTAAGGAAGGCATCGATTGCAAAGGACAAAGGTGGGGGTGGGAGAGCTCCCTATTGAATTCACCGACCTCCCCCCCCCCCCCCCGAGATTGAGCTGGAACTTTGCAAAAGTCTCTGGAGAATAAAACGGGGATGGGGAGGGGGAAAGGTTAGGGTTCTTTTTGGGTGGGGGATTGGACCAACGCGTTCTTCTCTTACTCAGTCACTACATTGGAGCTGAAGAGTCTCCAATCCCTCCCCCTCCACTAGACGCCCGTTTGCCCATCAAATCCAAAGAGAGGAGAGAGAGAGAGAGAGAGAGAGAGAGAGAGAGAGAGAGGAGAGAGAGAGAGAGAGAGAGAGAGAGAGAGGATGGAAGGGAGGCAAGAAGATGCTTCCAGACGACCGTGGTCTAACCAGAATCATCATCATCATCATCATCATCATCATCATCATCATCATCATCATCACCATCATCCAAAGAGAGAGAGAGAGAGAGAGAGAGAGAGAGGATGGAAGGGAGGCAAGAAGATGCTTCCAGACGACCGTCGGCTAACCAGAATCATCATCATCATCATCATCATCATCATCATCATCATCATCATCATCACCATCATCCAAAGAGAGAGAGAGAGAGAGAGAGAGAGAGAGAGAGAGAGGATGGAAGGGAGGCAAGAAGATGCTTCCAGACGACCGTCGGCTAACCAGAATCATCATCATCATCATCATCATCATCATCATCACCATCATCCAAAGAGAGAGAGAGAGAGAGAGAGAGAGAGAGAGAGAGAGAGAGAGAGAGAGAGAGAGAGAGAGAGAGAGAGAGAGAGAGAGAGAGAGAGAGAGAGAGAGGGAGAGAGAGAGAGACGCAGAGGATGGAAGGGAGGCAAGAAGATGCTTCCAGACGACCGTCGGCTAACCCGAATCATCATCATCATCATCACCATCACCATCATCACAATACTAATAAAAAATATTAAAATAATAATAATAATAATAATAATAATAATAATAATAATAATAATAATAATAATAATAATAATAATAATAATAATAATAAAAACAAGCCAGAATACTGGACCAGGCTTTCACGCGGATCTTCAGCTCTCCTTCCTGAGGCTCCGGCATCACTTTCTTCGACACCCGGAGCTTGTTGAGGCCCCCGAAGGCGGAGAGCACCACGGCTCGCATCTCCTTGGCATCCCCGCCTTTCGGGATGCCTTCGCCGCCGATGCCTTCGCCGCCGCCGATGCCTTCGCCGTTGCAGCCGCCGCCGCCGCCGCCGCCTTCGGCCGCCTCCTTCTCGATCATCTGCTCCGTCTCCTCGGCTTTCTCGGCTCCTTCCTTGGCCATGGCGCGGCTGCTGCTGCTGCTGCTGCGGCTCCGGCGGCGGCAGAGAAGGGAGGCGGCGGGGCCGGAGAGCCGCCTTTAAGAGGACGGGGGCGCGCGCGCGCGGCGGGAACGGGAGCCAGCCGCAGGACGGGAGCGCGCCTGGCTTGGCCGGCCGTCTTCTTTTTAATTGAATTAATTTGAATTTTATTAAATTTCTATCCCGCCCTTTCCCACCCACCCCCCCCCCCCCGAAGGACTCAGGGCGGTTGACAGGCTATTTAAAATCAAACAGGGCATACAAAAGTGGGGGAAAAAAAAAACAATTTAGAAAAGATGACATTATCCCTTAACTAAAAACCTCCGGTAAAAATTTGCCCCCTCCCCTCCTTCCTTCCTCCCGATGCCATCGCGGGGGCCCGGACTGCCCAGGGCTCGGGGCGTGCCCGCCGGCTGCTTACCGCAGCGTTTCCCAACCTTAGGAACTTGAAGAGGCGTGGACTTCAACTCCCAGAATTCCCCAGCCAGCTACGCTGGCTGGGGAATTCTGGGAGTTGAAGTCCACGCCTCTTCAAGTTCCTAAGGTTGGGAAACGCTGGCTTACCGTACCCCCTGGCGTAGAGGCGCAGGAACTTTTTTTTGGGGTGGGGGTTTGTCTTAGAGCCGGGAGAGGATTTTTTGGGGGGGTGGGTAGGTAGGGGAAAGCTGGGGGAAGGGGGTTGCCGCGGGAAGGGGGGGCGCAGCGACGTCTTTGGAGGGCAGCGGTCGCCTCTCCGGCGCGGGATGGGGGGGGTCTTCGAGCAAGCCATCTGCTCGTTCCCCGGTTAAGGGATTTTAGGGTCGTTTGACTTGTAGCCAAGAAATTAAAAGAGGTTTGCTCCTGGGGAGGGAAGCCATGGCCAATCTAGACAGCACACTAAAAAGCAGAGAGGTCACCCTGTTGACAAAAGTGTGTATAGTCAAGGCTATGGTCTTCCCAGTTGCAATGTATGGCTGTGAAAGTTGGACCGTAAGAAAGGCCGAGCGCCAAAGAATTGAGGCCTTTGAACTAGGGTGCTGGAGAAGACTCCTGCAAGTCCCTTGGACTGCAAGGCGATCAAACCGGTCAGTCCTAGAGGAGATCAACCCTGACTTCTCTTTAGAAGGCCAGATCCTGAAGTTGAAACTCAAATCCTTTGGCCACCTAATGAGAAGGACTGACTCACTGGAGAAGAGCCTAATGCTGGGAAAGGTTGAGGGCGAGAGAAGAAGGGGACGACAGAGAATGAGGTGGCTGGATGGAGTCACTGAAGCAGTAGGCGTGAGCTTAAATGGACTCCAGAAGATGGTAGAGGACAGGAAGGCCTGGAGGAACGTTGTCCATAGGGTCGCGATGGGTCGGACACGACTTCGCAGCTAACAACAAGTTTGAGGGGGGGTGGGGTGGGATGGGGTTGTGGAGTTGAATTGATTTGAGTTTGGCCTGCAGATGCTCTTTGGCGGCTTTGGGTTTTTGTGCTCGTATGAATGTTGCGCTTTAATCCTTGTTTGGGATCGAAAGGAACCATTTAAGGGCAGGAAGGAAAAAAAGAAAAAAAAGAGAGAAGAAAAGAGATTTGGAAGGGATGCTCTCACTGTTTGGGAAGGAAGGATGTCGCACGGAAGACGCCCTCCCCCCCCACCTGGGAAGGAGGGGTTATGCGTTATCTTTCTGTGCCCGGGCAGAAGAGCCTTTACTGATGTTTCCCCACGTGTGCAGGTGGCCTGGGATAACCTAGGTGGCTTAGGCTGGCACACTGCCGGAAGCCATGGTTTGTTGTGCAAGCTACAATGATTAGGTTTGCACAAAACATAAGCCAGGGCTTACAACCCTCCCTTGCTGGAGCCAGAGCTCACTCATGCAAAGTGGATCCATTCGGTTGAACGACTCGTGGTTTATGGAGTAAGCCGCATTTAGCTAGGTTTGCATGACATTCTAAGGCTGCTTTTAACAAGAACTAAAAAAAAAAAAAAATTCCTCCTGCTTCCCTCAAAGCACTTGGAAGAAAGTTATCTGAGGTTGTCTGACAGACCAAACCTGATTCTGGATGCTGAGCAAAGGATGCAGGTATTTATGGATTTCTATGGAAACATCCTGTTGCTGAATTTGGGAAGCGGGTTCACACGCTGGGTTAACTCACGAGTGGACTTAACCCAGGAATACATCACATTTGGTGAGGTTCAGACATTGCAGTGGGCTATAGACTGTGCTTCCAACCACCATGATGACATAAACAGGGAGCTAAGAAAAAACTAAATCATCCTTAATAATGTGGATAAGAACTGTGATCTTCTGAATACTCTGAACCCACTGCCCAAATTAAATTCCATTGTTCCACATGAAACGTTCCTGCAAATTTTTTTTTCTCACTGATGCTGGGTTGTTGTTTTTCATGAAAAATCTCAGATGCAGGTATGGCTATCACCAGGTATAAAATCCTAACATCTGCCAGAGTCTCAGAAAAGGGACCTTGTTCTAATTTGTCCTGATTTTTTTTTAAAAAAAGGTTCTCAAATAAACTACATTTAAGCTTGCTAGAGGAAGTGATACCAAAAGGCACTTTAATTTGTTTTTTTTTTTCTCAACTCTAGTTGCCTGGCTAAAAATCAGAAATGCTACACATATGGATCTTTTCTGAGGTTATGTTTCAGAAATAAACTCGGGGAAGAGAGATTGAGAGAAGAATGCTCCTTTAAAAAAAAGCATTTATTCTGCCTGTTTTGTATGTGCTGTGAACCATAGCTTCAATTCCACCATTGTAGCTGGTGGATTGCCTCCTTAAGTAACACCAGCTGCCTGCAATTAGTGCAGGTTCGCATCCCACCAGGCTCAAGGTTGACTCAGCCTTCCATCCTTCCGAGGTAGGTAAAATGAGGACCCAGATTGTTGGGGGCAATTAAGCTGACTTTGTAATAATGCCGCTTGGGTGTGTGTGTGAAAGCCCTAACAAGCAGGCATATACATAGAATGAAGGCTACTGCTAAGCTTGTAAGCCGCCCTGAGTCTTCGGAGAAGGGCGGGATATAAATGGAATTAAAAAAATAAAAAAATAATTAAAAAAAATTCAAATTGGTTGACCATTTCATTTGCATCAGAAGTGTCTGAACATTTTGTCATGGATCTGATGAGGTCTTCTCCAGTAGCCCTCCATCCATCTTTCACCTAATAGGTTCCTTTGCTAGCAAAAAGAAATGATGTTGCTGACAAAAGAATAACAACCCATCAATTCCTTTTCAGAAACAATGCCTCCTAATTATGTGGTGTTTGGTGTGGGAAATGGAAAGTACTTGGAGGAAAGTCATATGCCAGCAGACTCTCTCAAATTTGTGGGAAAAACAAAAACTGAAAAAAAATGAGAAACTTAACCCTAGAGGACACCATGTGAACAAACAAATCCAATGTCTAAACCTGAGTCCCCTCCCTTTTTTTTTAAAAAAAGCAGGATTTGACTTAATTTAATCTCCAAAGACTAAACAAGATTGGGCCTTGTAAGTACTTAGATGGACGAGACAAAGAAATTCTAAGAAAACGACTTGTTTGTAGCCAAGGGAACAACATGGACGTGTTCACGAAGTCACCCAAGGGTCAAGCTGGATTCAAGAGAAGCTTGGTTGGACTTCTCTTTCCATCTAATGCAGCTTGGATTTGGGGGGGGGGGCTCTGAAATATAGAGAAGAAAAGCTGTTGAGAAGATGAGAACCTGCACTTCAGGTGGCTGGTCATCAACTTTGGAAAAGGATCATGGGCCCTATGCTAAGTTGTAATTCAAAATAGTTCCTAAAATCAATCAATTTCCCTCCCCCCCCTCTCTCTCTCCTATCTATCTATGTATCTAGTTAGCTAGCTAGCTACAATCTTTGTGGCTTGACACCATACAATACAATCAATAAGTCACATTAAAGCTTAGCAAATTGTCAATAATGAAAGAAGACGAAGTCCTTTTTTCCCATGAATCCTAGCATGGAACTAAGTTCTGATTTACTTCTCTTGGTGGCTATCAGGCTAGTTCACAGATAATTGATTTTCAGTGAAACGTGTCAGTTGAACAGACATTTAGAATTTTAAGCAGTACATATTTTTTTAAAAAAAATGAAACTATTTGTTGTCTAAACCAGTAGTAGGAATCTGAGCTGCTAAGATAAAGTGTGACTTTCCATCTCCTTTTTTTGGTCCTCCAACCAAAATTTCGAGTTTGCTTCCCCCCCCCCCCCACACACACTTTCTGCTTATTTCAAAAAGAGAAGATGCAATCACTGCAGTGTAAATCCTAAAAGAGGTTCAGTTCAGTTAACAAAAAATAAGTAATTTAATCTCACAACATAAGTACAGAAAAGGGCCAAATAGAGGTGACAGTCACCAAACATTGCCCACCTAAATAATAAATCTTATTTCCCATCTGTTTTTTTTAAAAATCTAAATTATATTGTAGAAAATTGTCCTTAGACAAGGCTGCACTGAATAGTCACCTGTACAGATTCTCTGAAGTCTACCTGAAATATAAAAATATAAAAGGCAAAATTATTTCCCTAGGAGGGTGCTATGTTACTGGTATTTTCTTCTCTAGCTGTTGCTTCAATCTCTGTTTTGCTTTAATCTCAGGGGTAATAGCAGCCAATTTCAAATCACAAACAGTGGATGGGATGATACAATACCACTCGGAAACTAATTAGTTTGGCTGCATTGTGACATCACAAAGGCAGGTGAGGAAGGGCAAATTGAAAATGCAGGAAAGAGTGGACATATCAGCAATTCAACATTTTTGTGAACATTGGGGTGGGCAAACACAGCAATATGAATTACTTTGGCTCAGACGCATTCTTGAAATGAATAGGCTTAAGGCTTAGGAATAAACAAGAATCCAACAGAAGAGAATATTGGTAGCTCGGGATTGAACTGTGGGGTTCAGATGTACCCCATTCCATACTTTATTTGCTTATTTTGCCTGGTATTAGGAATATTTTTATGATATCAACAGGACCACGTAATCTACAAAATGTACAGAAAGAATCAAGACTCTTGTTTATGCGGTCCTTTTATGGTGCTCTCTGAGCTTGGTTGTTTTCTTGCAGATGCTTCATTACCCAACCAGGTAACATCATCAGGGCTAGAAGGGAATGTGATCTGCTCTGTTTATGTACAAGCAATCAAGAAACCAGTTTCCTACCCACATTGACATGGCAAGCCATTGTATGTAAACAAGAGAGCAAACCTCACTGTCTTCTAGCACTGATGATGTTATTAGTAGGGTAATGAATCATCTGCAAGAAAACAACTAAGCTCAGAGGCTGCCAAGGATCCCACAAACAAGTCGTGATTCTTCCTGCACATTTTGTTGATTACGTGGTCCAGCAATTCCTTTCGATATCATAAAAAATATTCCTTTACCAGGTGAAATGAGCAAATAAATATAGTATGGAATGGGGTACATCTGAACTATTTCAGTCTGTGGAGTCCTTGGTGCTCTCAAAGCTTGACTGTGAGCACCATGGGTGCTATTTTTGCCTGTTGTAGAATTTTGTCTGTTTATAGAATTGTGGAATTGTTCTGCTGGAAAGGATTATTTAAGCCAGCATCCCGTTCTCACTGCTGGAATTCAGTTGAAAGAATCTTGGAAAAATATCTACCTAGCATCCCCTTGAGCCCGTCTAATCAAGGGTAACCTATCACCTTTTGAGGTAAGTGGTGGCCCCGGTGTTCAATTTCTCATCCTTGAGAATTTTGTATTTCTACTGGTGCAACTACAATCCCTTATCATTCATTTAAGTCAGGGGGCCTGGGCAGGAGTTGGACAGATCTGAGGGTCTCTGGCAGAAGGAGGGTCTCTGGGCCAGGGCCAAGGCAGTGGGGGCCGTTCCCTCACTGTTTCCAGGATGGCTTCGTGGGCCACATGAAACCACTTTGCGGGGCCATATCTGGCCCCCAGGCCTTGTGTTTGACATGTCTGATTTAAGTGATCTGTTTCCCAATGGCTTGTCTTCGTTTTGGAAAGTGAATCAGCAAAGGAGAGGCATGAAAAACTTCTCTACGCCAATTTTCCATATCAAGCCATCTTGTCACTCAAAAAGCTTATTCACAATCTAAGATAATTGTTTTCCTTCCTCCCTCTTCTCTGCCAACTTCACTCAAAGCTCTTTCCCCTTCTCTCCAGAAGTCAGTATGAATCATGACTGTAATGAAGCAATTTTCTGTTTAGAGACTCTACTGAGAGCTGTATTTTCTTTTCCAACACACACACACACATACACACACACACACAACAAACACACACACACAATAATGCACTTTGGAGTGAAAACGGGTTCTCCTTTCAGTGGAAGAGATACACAATGCATTCACTCGCACACTCTGGTTTTCTGCTTGCTCTCACTCCATTTGAAGAAGGAGAATTTGCTTTAGAAATTCTTTTAAAGGTAAAGAGGATTTAGTGTTCTTGGATGCAATTTTAGGCTGCATTAACAGAGGGTTAGAATCAAGATCACATGAAGTGTTAATACCACTTGATAAAGCCTTGGTAAGGCCACACTAGGAATACTGCATCCAGTTTTAGTCACCATGATGTAAAGAAGATGTTGAGAATCGAAAGGGTGCAGAGAAGAGCAACAAAGATGATCAGAGGACTAGAGGCTAAATATATATAAAGAACGGTTACTGGAATTGGGTACGTCTAGTTTAATGAAGAGAAGGACTGGGGGTGACATGAAGGCAGTCTTCCAATATCTCAGGGGCTGCCCCAAAGAAGAGGGAGTCAAGCTATTCTCCAAAGCACCTGAAAGCAGGACAAGAAGCAAAAGATGGAAAGTAATCAAGGAGAGAAGCAACCTAGAACTAAGGAGAAATTTCCTGACAGTGAGAATAATTAATCAGTGGAATGGCTTGCCTTTAGAAGTTGTGAATGCTCCAACACTGGAAGTTTTTAAGAAGAGATGGAACAACAATTTGTCTGAAATGGTACAGGCTTTCCTGCCTGAGAAGGGGGGTTGGACTAGAAGACTTCCATGGTCTCTTCTAACTGTTATTCTGTTCTTGTGCTTAGTGAGTTATCTGATTTTTCAGCATACGATGATTCTCCATCTGCCTGCAGTCTCCTGGTCTTCTCACATCTTCATTGTCTCCCATTCGCAGGTAAGAAATTCCCAGGAATGGTGCTTCTGTTACCTCTAAGGAAGAGTTTTGTCTTAGAAAACAATCTCTCCTTCCCTCAGGATAATGTAATTTCTCTGCCTACAAACTGTGCCCAGCTTTAGTGCACAGTCTGGATAGGGCAAAAAAGATCCCTGATTAACTTTAGTCCTGAGTTTAATTATGGTGGGATTTTGCCAGAACTGTTGAGGGGGAGTATTAAAAGCTCAGACTGGTCTTGGATTAAAAAAGAGTGAGTAATTTTTTTTCTTCTTCAAAAGTATTCATCTTGCAAATGCTTTTGCCTCCCTCATCTCAAAACATAGAAGGCATTAGCTTATTTAACCCAAGTCAGTACTGTTTTTCTGCTGTTGCCTGAAGTCTAAGCGTGATGGTGCAGATTGTGCATAAAAGGGTTTAGGCAGGTTGGATTTATACATTATTTATGTGTCATCCTATAGATACTGGAAAAAAGTCTCCATCATAATAGCTAACAAAACAGCACTCTACCCAAGGGGACAGTGCCTATAATAGTAAAGGTAAAATCAGCTCTGAGATGAAATTGACACATGGAGAGGCATCCACATAGCTTTCTTGGTGATTGCACAGAAATAGCTTACCGTAATTCTTGTTGTTAGTTGCGAAGTCGTGTCCGATCCATCGCGACCCCATGGACAATGTTCCTCCAGGCCTTCCTGTCCTCTACCATCTTCTGGAGTCCATTTAAGCTTACGCCTACTGCTTCAGTGACTCCATCCAGCCACCTCATTCTCTGTCGTCCCTTTCTTCTCTTGCCCTCAACCTTTCCCAGCATTAGGCTCTTCTCCAGTGAGTCCTTCCTTCTCATTAGGTGGCCAAAGTATTTGAGTTTTAGCTTCAGGATCTGGCCTTCTAAAGAGCAGTCAGGGTTGATCTCCTCTAGGACTGACCGGTTTGATCGCCTTGCAGTCCAAGGGACTCGCAGGAGTCTTCTCCAGCAACATAGTTCAAAGGCCTCCATTCTTTGGCGCTCAGCCTTTCTTATGGTCCAACTTTCACAGCCATACATTGCAACTGGGAAGACCATAGCCTTGACTATACGCACTTTCGTTGGCAGGGTGATGTCTCTGCTTTTTAATGTGCTGTCTAGATTTGCCATGACTTTCCTCCCCAGGAGCAAGCGTCTTTTAATTTCTTGGCTGCAGTCCCCATCTGCAGTGATCTTGGAGCCCAGGAAAATAAAATCGGTCACTACCTCCATTTCTTCCCCATCTCTTTGCCAGGAATGCCATGATCTTGGTTTTCTTAATGTTAAGTTTCAAGCCAACTTTTGAACACTCCTTCTTTACCAGCAACAAGAGGCTCTTTAGTTCCTCTTCACTTTCTGCCATTAGAGTGGTATCATCTGCATATCTTAGGTTGTTGATATTCTAGGATGCTGTTTTTTAACCTCCAGCCTAATCTGCAGTGTTGCTTAAATTCTTGGGCCATCTTGGTGGTCTTCCATGTACCTGCTAACAAAGTCCAACCTTCTTGAGTTTTTGATATCAGTCAAGCAGCTCCCTAAATTACAGAAGTACTTTTTTTTCCTCCAGTAGAAGTTCTTAGTGGGTGAGAAACTCTCAAGCAGAGACCAATGTTCATTGAGCAATAAATAGTACAAAACAATAAAAATGAGGATCATATAATTGTCTTACGAGGAGTATAATGTTACAGGGACAAGTGATACACGTCTGGGAGGTTTCACTCACTGAATTCTAAACGCCAATCCTGGAATTATCCAGTTTTTCCCCCCTTGGTATTATATTGACTTAAAAGTTCTAGGGAGATTGTAAGGTAGGTAGCTTGTAAAAGAGATCAAGATAATAAACATAAGAGAAACATTTCTCTTCGCTGAACAGCGGGAAGCAATTGACTAAACCAAAATTTTATCTACTGGAGTCTCCGGTGCAACTTCGCTTGAGAAATAAATGGTTTTATTCCTTGGATTCTATCAGTTCTGAAGTGTTTTGCCTTGTTTAGTATTCCTGAGACATATGCAGACATAGTCCATTTGTTTCCATTCTTAACACTCATGCAGAAAATATGGTAAGTTTATTGGGGGTAAATTATTTGATTCTTCTGTGCATATATAAATTTAGTGTCTGAGAAATTTAAGCTCTCACTTGACATTACTGATCAATTTCCATCTCTGAAACATTCTTGCTGGCATTACTTACTTTAACGGAGTTTTGTGTTTAGGGTGTGTGTGTGTGTGTGTGTGTGTGTGTGTGTGTGTGTGTGTGCCTGCGTATATCTATATTATTGGTGAAGTGCAAACGCATTAATCCTACAGAAGAAATTCAATATCCAAAGGACTCAACTGCTAGTGCCCATTAAGATAATGTGCCCCTCAGCATGAGAAAAAGGATTGGAATGGATTATATAAAGTCTAGAGACTAGACATTATTTTTAGTTTTCTATATCAGGATAGAATTTTGCTTGTAACAGATTCAGCCTATTAGTGAAACAGCCAGGCTTCAAAGCAATTACTTGAACTTGCTTTGTCCTTCACATTGGGTGCTTCATTAGCATGCTTCCGTTGGTTATCTTTAATCGTCTAATGTCATTACATTTTTTTCTTTTTGCAGTTAAAAAAAAGAAAACCATGTAGAATTTAATGTAAGAGGTTTTGTGTCGTTATCACTTATGTTGCATTTCAGGGTTTTAATGGAATATGTCAGCTCTGAAAGAAGGCTGAAATACAGGAAGACTGTGGCTGTTGGCTATGGTGTATGGAAAACATATACATACCAAATAAATATGTGTATGTGTGCAAATGTGAATGTACTTACACAAACCCACATACACACTTTGTTATAGTTTTTGGTCAATCACGGGCTTCTACGTTGTGTCTGTATGGGATAGATAATGAAATATACACTGCAACCTTGTAATGCAAAGCATCCATCACAATGTTGCACACAAATATGTAGTGAGTAGACTTTGTATCATGGTATCATAACGCAGGTTTCATCACTGACAAAACTGTGGTTTCCTCGAGAAATCTCTGTGACCAGAATAAAGTAAAATACGGTAGGCCAAAATGAAAAAAAGAGAACCAGATTAGTTTAGTGGGGAAGGCACCAATCTAGAAACTAGGAGATGGTGAGTTCTAGTCCCACTTTAGTCATGAAAGCCAGCTAGGTGACTTTGGGCCAATCGCTAGGAGTCAGTGAGTTCTAGTCCCTCCTTAGGCACCAAAATCAGCTGGGTGACTTTTGCTCGTAAGTTCTAGTCCCTCCTTAGAGGCATAAAAGTGGAGCCAGTCACTCACTCTCACCCCAGCCCACCTAACAAATTTGTTGTGGGTAAGATCGGAAGAGGAAGGTGTGTAGGATACCTTCACCACCTTGAGGGATACAAATAAATAACAAGTAATAAAGAAGAAATATCATGAGCATATTGGCATAAGCCAAATAACACTTGGGCCCCAGTTAGATCATAACTGGGCCAAATCTGAAAGGATCAATAGTACAAAATTTGGCCATGCTCAGAGGAACATTTTGAATGTGTAACTGCATTCAAATCAATAGATAATGGGTCAGTTCTACTAGCCCGTGACAGGGCAATATAGGTGGCACGAATGTCTTGGGGAAAATAAACAGTACAATAAAGAAGCATTAAATCTCAATTTATACTTTACCAAATATACAAGACTGGACTTAAAGTCCTATGGAATATTACGGTACTTTCTAAGACCATGGATGATAAAACTTTAAAGTGGAGTTCATTACACTAACCAAGAGTAGTTAAATAGGAAATGTACTTTTTTCAGCTGGGAAAGAATAAAAAAATATCACCAGGGCAAAGGACATTTAATTCAGACAATTCCACTTGATAGTTTCAAATAAAACATTCTTTGCCTACCGTTTTTAAACCCAGAGATAATTTGCCATGCATTCTCCGGCTGATTATATCTGGATGTTTTAATGGTTTTTAATATTTTGTGTTTATGCTTTGGGGTTATTTCTGTATTGTTTTTGTGTTTTTAACTTTATAAGTCACTCCAAGTGATGTACCGTATATACTTGAGTATAAGCCAAATTTTTCAGCCCACTTTTTGGGCTGAAAAATTCCACTTCGGCTTATACTCCAGTCAACAAAAAAACTTACCGAGGACTTGTGCGCGGCCGAGGCTTTGGAGCTTCCGGGATCGTGCTCACCTCTCCCAAGCCGCCGTCCGGAGACCTGCCGAAGTTTGGGGAGGTTTGGGGAGGTGCGCGCGCACCTCCCCAAACCTCCCCAAACGAAGCCGGGTCTCCGTTCCTCCGCCCCCTGCCTGCCTGCTTCTTTCCACAGCGGAAAGAAGCAGGCTGGCAGGGGGCGGAGGAACGGAGACCCGGCGACGTTTGGGGAGGTTTGGGCGCCTCCCCAAACATCCCCAAACGTCGCCGGGTCTCCGTTCCTCTGTGCCCTGCCTGCCTGCTTCCTTCCACAGCGGAAAGAAGCAGGCTGGCAGGGGGCGGAGGAACGGAGACCCGGCGACGTTTGGGGAGGTTTGGGCGCCTCCCCAAACATCCCCAAACGTCGCCGGGTCTCCGTTCCTCTGTGCCCTGCCTGCCTGCTTCCTTCCACAGCGGAAAGAAGCAGGCTGGCAGGGGGCGGAGGAACGGAGACCCGGCGACGCTTTGGGAGGTTTGGGCGCCTCCCCAAACATCCCCAAACGTCGCCGGGTCTCCGTTCCTCTGTGCCCTGCCTGCCTGCTTCCTTCCACAGCGGAAAGAAGCAGGCTGGCAGGGGGCGGAGGAACGGAGACCCGGCGACGCTTTGGGAGGTTTGGGCGCCTCCCCAAACATCCCCAAACGTCGCCGGGTCTCCGTTCCTCTGTGCCCTGCCTGCCTGCTTCCTTCCACAGCGGAAAGAAGCAGGCTGGCAGGGGGCAGAGGAACGGAGACCCGGCGACGCTTTGGGAGGTTTGGGCGCCTCCCCAAACATCCCCAAACGTCGCCGGGTCTCCGTTCCTCTGTGCCCTGCCTGCCTGCTTCCTTCCACAGCGGAAAGAAGCAGGCTGGCAGGGGGCGGAGGAACGGAGACCCGGCGACGCTTTGGGAGGTTTGGGCGCCTCCCCAAACATCCCCAAACGTCGCCGGGTCTCCGTTCCTCTGTGCCCTGCCTGCCTGCTTCCTTCCACAGCGGAAAGAAGCAGGCTGGCAGGGGGCGGAGGAACGGAGACCCGGCGACGTTTGGGGAGGTTTGGGCGCCTCCCCAAACCTCCCCAAACGTCGCCGGGTCTCCGTTCCTCCGCCCCCTGCCAGCCTGCTTCTTTCCGCTGTGGAAAGAAGCAGGCAGGCAGGGCACAGAGGAACGGAGACCCGGCGACGTTTGGGGAGGTTTGGGGAGGCGCCCAAACCTCCCCAAACGTCGCCGGGTCTCCGTTCCTCCGCCCCCTGCCAGCCTGCTTCTTTCCGCTGTGGAAAGAAGCAGGCAGGCAGGGCACAGAGGAACGGAGACCTGCCGACGTTTGGGGAGGTTTGGGGAGGTGCGCGCGCACCTCCCCAAACCTCCCCAAACTTCGGCAGGTCTCTGGGCGGCGGCTTGGGAGAGGTGCGCGCGATCCTGGAAGCACCGAAGCAAGTCCTTGGTAAGCTCTGGGCGGTCACTTGCTTCGCGTCTCCTGAGGGAAGGGGGGGCGACTGGAGCAGGCGTGTTTCCTCGCCTGCTGGGCACCGCGATTTGCCCGGGGAACGCACGTGGAGCGAGGAAGCGGACAGCCAGGGCTTCCCGGAGAGCCAAGGCCACACAGGGTATTCCTGTGTATTCAGGCTTGCAAAATGGCGGATCGAGCCTCTGCTGGCGGCAGAGGCTTGCAGAACGGCGGATCGGCTTATACTCGAGTCAACAACTTTTTCCAGTTTTTGGGGGTGAAATTTGGGGTCTCGGCTTATACTCGAGTCGGCTTATACTCAAGTATATACGGTAAGTGAGATGGGGTAATATACAGTATGTAAAATGAATGAATGAATGAATTCTGTTCAAATTTTGCATTTCTATGTTGACTGAGTTGATAATTGAGAGGTGCTAAACCTACTGGAAAGAATTTAAGCTGGTAGTTGATTATTAAGAGCCAAATTCTTGCTTCAGCCCCAATCTAACCTGCTTAAAATCTACTGCTGCATTTTAGTACCTATGAAGTTACTAAAAAAAAGCTCAGAGAATTCTTCAATGGGCAACTTTAGTTTAATAAAATTACACTTGGAGATTATAATCTCCTAATGGATTATGTCCAGTGGGATATAAATAAATATGTTTCAAGTAGGTTTTCAATGTTCTGTGAGGGAAAAAAGCCGTAAGCTGAAATGATTTTGCTTCTTCAATATTTATTGAATACCCATCAATTATTTCAATCCATGGCTTGAATTTAGAATTGTCTACACTGCCTAGATACAATGAAAATGCTGAATGACTTCCTAGTTGTATGTTGTTTGGCTTACAACAGAATCTTAAACCTCACCAGGAGTTTTCAGGGATATCTATCAAAATAAATTAGGAAAAATTGAACAAGTTTCAGACTGAATCAGGGACAACTGGGCTCCAACTGCTGAATTCTGCAGGGCAACACTGAAGCATGGTGTTAATCTTGTAACAGTGCAGTTGTCACAAAGCTGCATCCAAATACAAGTAAATGTTCACTTAGATTGGCAGGAGAAAAGTTGGGAAATGTAAAAGGACTCAGAGAAATGATGAGCATTTCCCAAGAGCTGTAGTAGCATTTGAAGAAAAAAAAAGTCAAACCAGTTCATGCCGTTTGGCCCATTGGAATATCAAGAGACCTAGACTATCAAGCAACCTAGAACTAATAGTGAGGACTTCCTAACAGTGAGGACAATTAACCAGTGGAACAGCATCCCTTCAGAAGCTGTAGGTGCTTCATTGCTGGTTGATATAACTCCAAGACCAAAAAATGTACATTATGGCTTAAGGCACAGTTATGAGCATAGCCATTTTTTTCTACTGAAACAGTGCTACACTCAGTTCAGTGTAGAGAAAGGTCCATCATGTCAAGTAACTGACTCTTATTTTATCACTGGAAGAACAGCAGGATTCCATGAACAAACCCATAGCTCAGTTCTAGGAGATAAATGGGGGGCGGGGGGAAACAGGTTATTTACAAGGAGCATTTATTTATTTAATCAATGTGCTCCACACATCCAATACCAACTAGCAGATGGAAGGTAAGATAAGAACTCCTTAAATACACAATACACGGACAAACTTCATCATAGGTTTAACTGGGAGACCGTGAGCTTCTAGACCCAGCCAAGTTCAAAAGTGTGCAGAATCCCTGAAAGCTCGGCACTCAGACAAGTCAGCCATCAATAGACAGGAAGGTAAACAACATCTACATACCACTCAAAACAGACAATCAAAAACCTAAGAAGGAAACCGAAAGACCTCCTGCTCAGCAATCAGCCCAATCGATCAGAGATTAACACCAGGATTAATATTAGACTAACAATCAAGCAGTAAACGATACCCCAATCAAGGATCTACCAATTCAGGCCAACAAACAGTAAACAGTAGCCTAATCAAGGAACCAGCACGAACACTCCCACAATGTTAACTGGGCAAGACCCGTTCCCTTCCAGCATTGATGAATTCCCTACATTGATGTCAGATGTCGTCACTTGCATTTGTGATGACATGAACTGATGTACCACGCACCTCTACGCATAGCATGCATAAAATACACAGTTCTGTACTTTATTTTGAACTGCAGTCATCAAGTTACAAAAACACAAACATGAATTCATCCTTTGTGTTGAAAGCAAACCACAAAGTGAATAAAAACATTTCACTGAGGATCAGCTGCATAACACAAAATGTCCCTGAATGTTCCTCTCTTGCCAACACCATCCCAGAATGTATCACTCTTTAGCACAGAGGTGTCCAGCATGGCTGGCTTGGAATTCCACATGTCTTAAAGTTGCCAAGGCTTGCTTTAGCATCTATTCCTGCCCCTACAAAGACTTTTATGTTATGTTTGCACCAATGTTAATAAGATGTGGTTACATTATACAGTGGTACCTCATGTCAACTTTCAAACAATTCTGTCTGCAGCCATCTTTACTTCGTTTTCGGTTGCCACAGCAATGGAAAGGGAGAGATGTATTCTTCTAGTTTAGCCATAACAATAACTTTCCTGTGGGAACCAAGGTCAAGTTACATGAGTTTTGGCCAGCTGGAACTTCCATTAGAAAGCCCGCCAAAGTAGTTAATTGGGGATTGTGATTTATGACATATTACAGGGGTGGGAAGTTCAACTTGTTACATTGTAACCTGGGAGGCAAACTTTCAGTCTTGGTTTCACCTTTGTTTGTGCTGATACTATGTAGCCATTAAAAGTATTCTTGGAGGGAAGCAATTGCCTCAAAGTTCTTATTTCTACTGGTCTCATTTATCGGAACCATGACAGTGTGGTTACATTATTCAGTGGTACCTCAGTACTTGTTAAATTGATTCCACGAGATGTGATGAGTAGCAAAAATGGCCAGTATAAATAAATTGAACATGTCAAAACACATAAAATGACCATGAAAACTAAGATAAGACCTGCAAGGGGATGTGTACAGGGCAAGGGCTACCATGTGACTGAATGCATGACTCTTTTATTTTGGCTGGAACGAGGCAACTGACGCCGGCAAGTTCTAGTTTGTGCATCAAATACAAACAAATGGCCAGTACTGGGGCAAAATTTTCATGTAAAAATGTATTGAGTACCAAATTCAACAAGCTTAAAAGCAATCAAGTAAAGTACTAAGGTATGACTGTGTTAGCTAATTTGGAGCCATCCAGCCACACAAAAATGGCAAGAAAATCCAATGCAGAGTGGAGACAGAAGTGGATCTGTGTAGCCCTCTTAAAAAGAAAGTGCTGTACCAGGAACAGGAAGCAATATGGAATTAATTTTAGGGCTTCTTCTGCTGTCCAACTCCTTGTACCTTTTTCTTTTAGTTCAGAGAGCTTCAAACTTGGCCCTTTTATGACTTGTGGACTTCAACTCCTAGAATTCTTCAGTCAGCATGCCTGGCTGAGGAATTCTGGGAGTTGAAGTCCACAAGTCATAAAAGGGCCAAGTTTGAAGAACTCTGCTTTAGCGTATAAAGCAAAATAACTATTTCTTGCATGTCTGCTCTCAGTTAATCAGCATTTCCTGGTTGGTAATGAAGTTCTTCCTTTGTCCTTTCTATCTCAACAATCTACAATAAATTCTGCCAACTGTAGTATGAAATGCATGCTAACTAGTTCTGTAACATTAATGTGTGCATGTTTGTATTACAGACAAGCCTCAAAGCTCAATTCCTGGACTACATGCTCAACTGAAGTTTTCTTGCTCGTAATGAATATCCATTTGTATGCGCATACATTCCCTAAAGATAAAAGTCTATCCAAATGTTATGAAATGCAAAAAAATAAAATAAAAATCCGGGAGTCTGTCAGGCTTCCTCAATAATTAATTCAGAACATAGAAGATGGAACTTTTGTAACAACTTCCACATGAAATAAAATTAAGTGGATGGTGTTTTAGAGGGAAAAAATAATGTGGTCAGTAGTACTTTGCAAAATCACCAATTATGTTTTGACCTCATTCACTACATGGTTGTGTAGGGTATTCGTTCCCCAACACTCATCTGACAAACAGCAGAGAATAAACTCTTAAGTCATGCCACAAAAAACACTATGGCTTTCTCCCCAGTAATTATCCCCCTTATAATAATCACAGAGCATTTTCCCCCTTTTTGAAGCTAATTTGGAAAGTCTCTTTTGCAGATGGGAATAAAACTCTCCCTTGTTTCAAGTACGTTTGCTTAAAAATGCTTAACTCAGTCCTTAAGTACCTCTACGCCAAGTTCAGAATCATTATGGAAAGCACTAACACACAGGACTCTTTATGGAAAACACTAAAATAGTAATCAAGTCCACCGCCTGCGTTCTTCCCCAATATTAAAAGATTGGTGGGCACCCAGTGTCTCTGTTCCTTGCTTGCTAAAGGAGCATGCTGTACAATGTGATGGTTTAAGAGATGTAGTTGTCATGGCAACATCATGAAGGAAAGATCACTGAGTCCACAACCAGACTAGAATCCTGCACATATTCTTCTACCCGAGTCCAGAAGGTTAGCATAAGATGAGCATGAAAAACACAACACCCTGTACCACTTTCTCCAAATAGTGGCAATAAGCATCAGTCCAGTGCTTTCATTTAATATAACGCTGAAAGAAAGTGGGGTTGATTAAGGAGGCTGATGCCTCCTTAAGTAACACCAGCTGCCTGCAATTAGTGCAGGTTCGCATCCCACCAGGCTCAAGGTTGACTCAGCCTTCCATCCTTCCCAGGTAGGTAAAATGAGGACCCAGATTGTTGGGGGCAATTAAGCTGACTTTGTAATAATGCCGCTTGGGGGGGGGGGGCGAAAGCCCTAATAAGCAGGCATATACATAGAATGAAGGCTATTGCTAAGCTTGTAAGCCGCCCTGAGTCTTCGGAGAAGGGCGGGATATAAATGGGATTAAAAAAAATATCACTATTTCCCAAGTCTTTAAGGTTCAGCTGAGATTACTTTCCCCTCTCTGATATATATGTTTTTCCCCTTTAATATATTTTTAAATTTTTTTCTTAGGGTTTATATTAGTGTTGTTTAATATTACAGTGACTAGAAACAGAAAAGTTACACTTTCAAAGCTAAATCTGATCAGCTTGTCTTTTTCAGTGCCTTAAAAACACAGAATTGCAATCAAGCTGCCTTTTGGCTTGTTTTATTGAGGCATATGAGGCCCGTGTTGAGCCTTACGTGCAAACTAGACTACTAGGTGATTCACAGAGTGGTATTGTTTCTATATTATTCTATGTATTATTCGTTTTTGATATTCATGCACCTTGTCAATGTAGCTTAATGCTATCAACGAATCAGGACAGAGATAATCATAGTTAAAATGTGGCTTATTGCAATAAGAAAGATGGGCAATCTATACTAATTAACTTTGAATTCCCTGGTTCCTAAAAAATAAATAAATCATGTGAATAATTTTATGAGGTAATGGAGAGAATGTTAATAGCAAATTTTACAGCGAAAATTTCTTTTTTTGTTGAAAAGAATTAACATGTCCTATACAATTTCAAATCCATATCTGCAGGCAATACAATGCTTTACTAGAGGATAATTTACATATTTTACATATCAACATCATCATCATCATCTCTGGCTTGCACTGCGTTGCTTTCAGCTCTCTGTATAGAGACCCAGAATCACTTGCTGAGTGATAATAAAAATGGAAGTAATAAATAGAAAATATTATTACTGAATTACATATTCTATTTTTAAAATGTTATTCTAAGCAAAACGCAGCTCCATAGCAACATGCAATGAAGGTCACTGGAACACGATTTCATTTATAGCGTAGCAGGCAAAAAAAGGAGGGTCAAATAGACTGCAACAGGAAAAAAACAAACATTAAAAGCAGCAAAGTGTAAATAATTGAAAGCACCGAGAGAAGAGTCTATAACTGTTCACAGCAGATGAAATGTTCTTTACCTGCTCAAGCAAATAAAAGGCATTATACAAATAAAAATATGTTAAGCAAGTAATAAGGTATTAACCCAGTGCCTTAAAACTAACAATGCAGAATTGATGTTGAGAGAACTTGGCAGTTTAAGTTGCCATTCTGTCATTTTAAAATCCCAACATATTGTTTACTCCAGGGTATTATCGGAAATTACCGTACTAAAGTCTGTCTTTTTAATTTCCCATGTTCTGGAAGAAGGATGGGCTGACAGGACCACAATTTGCCCGGGACCCTCCAGAAACGTATAACGCTATCCTGCATTTTTATACTGTAGCAAACTCATACCATTAAAACTTGTATCTGTCTGAAAAATGTGTCCCCCTCTCATCTTTCAGTAATGTGCCCCGAAAGTCTCCTGTGGCCCCTTCATTAGGTTATGGGCCCCTATCGCTTTCCATTCCAAGAATAAAAACAGGACTTGCAAATTGTTACAGAAGTGAGATGGGACAACTCAGGAAATATTTTTTTTCTAAAAAAAAAAACATTCATAGTCTTAGGAACATATAACTGTCCTTCCAAGTCCCTCCCAGCCAAATAACTCTGACCTTCTTTGGAATAGAAGGGTTTAACATGACTTAGTAACAAGCTGGAGGCAGGGGATACACACGTGCACCAATAGAAGAGAATATTTATAGCTCAGGGTTGAGTTGTAGAGTTCTTGATGCTCCCTTGAGTTGGTTTGCTTTCTTTCAGAAGTTTCATTATCCATCCAGGTAGCATCATGAGCATTGATGATGTTACCTGGTTGGGTGATGAAACGTTTGCAAGGAAAGAAGCAAGCTCAGGCAGCACTACAGACCCCGCACACTTTTACGCGGGATAGATTGGTAGAACCCACTCAACGAATATTTTTTACAAGGCGATGCTCCAAGCACTCAAAGAGGAGAAACGCAATGCATTGTCACTTAAATCTTATCTCAACTCCAGCCATGACACAGCATCCTCTACTGGAACTGAAGATAACAGGGACATATAGGTAGTCTCACAATCACAACTGAGCCCCAAATTTGTTAAGTGAATTTTGCCCCATTTCACGACCTTCCTTGCCACAGTTGTCAAGTGATTCGCCGCAGTTGTCAAGTTAGTGACACAGTTGTTAAGTGAATCTAGCTTCCTCATTGACTTTGCTTGTCAGCAGGTCACAGAGGGTGATCACGTGCTTCCGGGACACCGCAACTGTCATAAATGTAAGTTGCCAAGCGCCTGAATTTTGATCATGTGACCATGGGGGGGATGGATGCTGTAAAGGTCATACGAAAAACTCTCGTCACTTTTTTTTAGTGCCGTTGTAACTTTGAATGGTCACTAAACAGACTGTTCTAAGTTAAGGACTACCTGTATTGCTATGTGAATGCTGAAAGCAAAGCTCTCAAGAGCTCCTCTAAACTATGTCCAAAACGTTCAGTCCTGAAAGTTCATTCATTTGTGGACAAGCACTTCCCAAAGCTAATCTTAACGTTGGTCAGGTAGGAGCGAACCCAAGCCAAAAGACAATTAAATACATGCAAAACATATCAAACTATGTTTCCTCTGGTCCACATCAACCTGGCCATTGCTGATAAAAATCTTTTGCATCAAGGGTGGTACGTATTCTTGTAATCTTGGTCCAGTTCTAAAATATTCCTTTTTTTCCCCAGAATACTAAATCAGAAGATTGACTTCCAGAAAATCTCCGGAATTCTATGGAGGAGAGGAACATAGAACATAGAAAAATAAGGCTAAAAGGGGCCTCCTTGCTTAAGCAGGAGACCCTAACCCAGGGGTCTTCAAACTTGGCCCTTTTATGACTTGCGGACTTCAACTCCCAGAATTCCTCAGCCAGGGACGCTGGCTGAGGAATTCTGGGCGTTGAAGTCCACAAGTCATAAAAGGGCCAAGTTTGAAGACCCCTGCCCTATACCATTCTGGACAAATGGCTGTCCAATCTCTTCTTGAAAACCTCTAATGATGGAGCACCCAGAGAAAAATATGACAGAGGCCCAGAACAGTAGGTTTTGCAGATTCCTAATCTATATTTCCAAGTACATTGTTTTTAGTTTTCTTACAATTTTTACTATTTTTTATTAGAGAGAAACAAAATGAAAATAGCCAACTTCTCCTTGCCGCAATAGTTCTATCTTCTGAATTAGGAAGCCACTGAAAGTTAGTTGAGGGGGAACAAGGTTCAAGGTCTTCATCAGACTCCACCTGTGGACTTCCTGGAAACATCTGCCTTGGCCAACTGTGAAAAACAGGATGCTGGATTAGACAGGTGGATGTTTGATCTGCCCAGCAGGAGACATCTTCTATTTTTATGTACATTAGAAATTGTATAACAATTAGAAACAGCAAGGAAGAAACATCCTACATTCCAAAGAGGCCGTGGCAACATTTCAACCCACAAGCACGTATTTCTAAACTAGTGATTAATAAGCAACATTTCAGGTGCTGTTTGTGGTTCCACAACTAGTTTTGTGGCACACCTTCTTTGGTGGCCTTTGTATCATGGAATATATTACACACGGAGCCTCAGAAGGCATCTTCCATTCTTGAATTGATAAAGAATTATCCTTTTTCAGTTGGATGGAGATTGCTTCGTGCATTTTTTCTTGCATCTCTTATTGACTATTAATTTTATTATTTATATATATTTGGTTTGGTTTTAATTGCTGTGTGGTTAAGAGCAGGATTGTTTTAATAAATGTTGCAAATTAAAAACAAAAACAAAAACAAAAACCTAGATTGGAGAACATATCTCCATCAAGGCAATCTAAACACTCACCTGTCTTGCTGGATTCAGAAATCACAATAAAGCTGTGTTGTTTTAAATATAGTTGAATGAAGAAGATACCATAGCTCAGATGTCTGAAGTTTGCATCTAAGGCTTTGGGAGGTCACCTTTAGCCTTAGCAGAATGGCATTCAGTAATCCAGTTGCATTTACACTTCTGACACAATGGTCCATTTCTTTCCTAGGTGACATTCAACATTTCATGCTATAAAATGTATTCATTGAAGAATTATGTTTCATTAAGTTCTTTTTAAGGATATTTTTATATAATGCACCTGTAGACCTTATAGTTCCTTGAACATGCTGCTTGCTTTTTCATAGCTCCATTTGTATTCCTCAAGCCCCCCCCACCCTCTCCCAGTACTGTCTATTTGACTTTGTTCCAGCTACCTAGTGTGGTCTGTACTAACCAAGAAGACTGCTGGACACAGAATTTTGCAACCCAGATTTACTAGCCCCAGACCATGCTCTTTGACTAGAGAGTTGGAGAAGAAAAAATCAATTCTGCTGCTTCCCTGGGATCTAATTTATACTAATAATTTCAAATTCATGCCCTACGGTGGGAAATAGAAACATTTGTCAATTCACACTTTAAATCAGGGAACCTGGAAGAAGTGCATATCTTAATGCTGTTATCATATTTACAAAAAACCCGAAGTCAAAAAGCGATGCATCTTACCTAATTCAAAGACTTTTTTTTTAATGCCAAGATGTTCCTGTTATTTCTCACAAAATGGGAGCGATACAGTGCCTGGTGTTATTTTTTTTCTCCTCTTCCAGGAAAAGCAAAAGCAAAACCAAACCTTTCCAAACAGTGTGACTTGCTCCATGGGTAGAGGTTTTGCATTTTAATTCTTCAGCCAAACCAAATTACTATGGCAACAACTTTGGTAGACAAGAGAAGTAATTACAACAGCTAAATCCTACTCCGTCTGCAGGTTCCTATATGAACCTTCCCTCATTCTCTCCAGCCCCAACCTTTTTTACAATTCAGTTTTCAAACCAAAACACACTCTTTTCCCTCAAATATTTTCTCAACTCCCGGAGGGATTTTTTTCCCCCCGCTTCATTTTTTAGGCTCTTGGCATAACCTGCAATTGGAAAAATAGTATGGAGAAAGGGGGCAGGTGGAATTAAGGAGGCTGGTGTACATTTGCAACAGAATTCTTTCAAAAATAAAGGTTGGACTTGAGACCTTGTCCATCTCCTAGGTTCTGGTGAAGTTATCAGAAAGTTAGGATAAATTGTGGTTTTACAACCAGAAATGGTTTAAATCTTACTGGCAGACTCTTCCTAACAAGGGTAAGCCTGTAAATGATGCTTAAGACAGACTACTAACTACTAGTAGTTAGGCTGAACTTTCTGGTATTCCCTCACCTATATTGTTGAGAAGCACTGACTCTAGCTGCTGCAAAATTCTCCCTTCTCCCCAGCCTTAAGACAACTAGAAAGGAAGGTGCTTCAAAGTTATTTGTTGGCCAAACAAGGCTACTAAAACCCCCAGAATTTTAAAACTTCGCCACCATTCGTGTGCCAGTCCTAAAATTTCAGAAGCAGTTGCATTTCAACCTTGAATGGATATAAAGTTTTAGATGTTCCATTTCTGAAGGAAAAGAAGCTAAACTTCTAGATCAAAAAAAGAGCTAGAAGAAAGATGCAAGAGAAGGCAACCATCACTTGCTAAGGATTCTAAATAAAATCCATTATCAGTAGCTACACTACTGATTACTTCCTGGAGCTTTTAAAACTGGCAGTTCTGTAATATCAGGGGCATAACCAAGGAGCAACTGCTTTCTGGACTTAAACTGGCAGAAATGTGAGTTGTGCAATAGAGTCTCTTGCTATGAACATACCATATCCATCAGTTATGATTCCAATATCGATATGAAAAAAATAGAACAATTACGACTGCAGTGATTTAAGTGAGAGTGCCTTAGTACAAGGCCATACATACCTGAAATATGTGGTCCATGTGAATGATTAATCCTGCAGCACCACGGACCAAGCCAAATCCCTTTTTCCCCTCTTACCTATGCACTAGGAAGTAACATCATTAGAAAGCATTTTAATAATTTTCTTTATTCTTAATTTCACAAAAACGGTGGTGAAAAGTACAGATGCTGTACATAATAAGGAGCTAAACTCCACCAAGAGGCTTCCACCTGAAGTGCAACTCAAGATTGTGCATATGACAGTTCTGTTTCTCAAATGCTACCTTTTTACCCTATAGTAACCTATTAGAGAGGCCGGTAGGTATCTATATTAAACAACTTTCATCTGGTCTCCAACCTTCGCTTTCTTGCGAAGGTTGTTGAGAGCGTGGTGGCGCATCAGCTCCCTTTGGTCCTGGAGGAAGCTGACTATCTGGACCCGTACCAATCGGGTTTCAGGCCCGGGCACAGCACGGAGACGGCATTGGTCGCTCTGGTGAATGATCTCTGGAGGGCCCGGGACAGGGGATGTTCCTCTGTCCTAGTCCTATTAGAACTCTCAGCGGCTTTTGATACCATCGACCATGGTATCCTGCTGCGGCGTCTCAGGGGATTGGGAGTGAAGGCACGGTCCTTCAGTGGTTCTCCTCCTACCTCCTGGGACATTCGCAGTCAGTGTTGGCAGGGGGACAGAGGTGGACCTTGAGGCCTCTCGTTTGCGGAGTTCCTCAGGGGTCTTGTGTTGGGGGTCTCCCGATACTCCCATGTTACACCTCTGCTCCGTGAGCTGCATTGGCTTCCAGTTGCCTTCCGGGTGAGGTTCAAGGTGCTAGTAATAACCTACAAAGCCCTACATGGCATGGGTCCGGAGTACCTTAGGGAGCACCTGCGGCATCAACTTCCCTCCGCCCAGTGCGCTCCCACAGAGAGGGCCTCCTTAGGGTGCCACCGGTCGGAGAATGCCATCTGGTGGCTCCCAGGGGGAGGGCGTTCTCTGTGGGTGCGCCTGATCTGTGGAACTGTTTACCGGTTGAGCTCTGGATGGCTCCCCACCTTCGCTCCTTCCGACGTGATCTAAAAACCTATTTGTTTGAACAAGCCGGCCTGGTCTGATGGGTTTGGGTTTTAATTATTGTTTTTAAGTAATTTATTTATTGTATTTGGGCACTATGGTTTAATCTGTTTTTAATTTTTGTATTTTGGTATTTATTGCCCTGTTCACCGCCCTGAGTCCTTCGGGAGAAGGGCGGTATACAAATTAAATAAAATAAATAAATAAATATGGCAGGGATGTCAAACTGCCAGCCCGGGGGCCGGATGCGTCAGGCCGAAACTGCGGCCACCCCAGCTTCGGCAATGGGGAAAAAGTCGCGATATGTTGTGACACGTCATGTGACGTGGCGAGACTGCCACCCCTGGTATATGGAGACATGGGAAAATATTGCTAAATCCAGTAAAAATGAATTTTATGTGTATAAAATGTGCAAAACCTTTTGCACTGGTAGTGTAATCCTAGATTTATTTACCATAGTGGTCCCACCATGTGATCTCTATTCGCATTTTGATTTCAGAGGGGGGAAAAAAGATAAAATGCTAAGCATTAGAGACTGTGGCACAAAATGGCACATTTTAAAATTTTAATTAAACACCTTCATATCTCAGTTGAATGTGGCAAAAACGGATTCCTGCAATTATATTCTCCAACGTGATTTACAAATATAAAGTTACCAAATTATTTCAGCTAAAACATGGATCATAGTTCCAAGAGTTTCAATTACATTTGGGGAGGGGGGGGACAATATTACCTGTCAAAGTTTGCTTTTTATACTATGGTAGCGCATCATTAAGTATTTCTCAGCTGAAGAATTCAAATTATCAAGGTCAAATTCAACTTCAAATGTCGGGTTCTCCTCATAAATTGCAACAGCAACGAAGATTGCAAAATGTGCGGTGAGTCCCCACACTTTAAATGAGATCTGATGCTCTGGGTCATCGTAGTCAAAGACATGTATCAAATATGGAGCATGTCCCTTTCTTTGTAAAGGCACAATACTGTGTTTCCCAGGATGGATAAAATATTCCAGCGGCACTGAGAACACATGACTGACTTCTGGATTTGGTTGGGCTTGAAAAGTGTCTTCTATGAAGGCTACAACTGGAGTTACGAGAGAATGAGTCTAAAAGGAAGAAAAATAAAGTTATAGTTAAACTTCAATGTTTCCAATGAAGTACTCTTCCAATTCTCTTTAATCATATTACTAAATAAATTTGGGGGAGGGGGGTGTCTTACTAAATGTGAATGTCATGGTTCCGACTGATGAACTCAACCAAGCAAACAACTTCAAGACCAGGGGGTCTTCAAACTTGGTCCTTTTATGACTTGTGGACTTCAACTCCCAGAATTCCTCAATCAGGCATGCTGGCTGAGGAATTCTGAGAGTTGAAGTCCACAAGTCATAAAAGGGCCACGTTTGAAGATCTCTGTTCAAGACATTCCAATCTCTTAAAGCAAAATTTTCTTGAGCACACTAATTTGGCACATTATGAAAACAAAACCAGCTCTGGCCAGACCTCTTCCAGATCCACATAGTAAAAGCACTGAATTCTCCCTCCTTCCTCTGGGTCAGGTCACGTTGCCCAATCAAGTGGAAAAATATTATTATGAGAAAGCATCTCTCGGCCTGGTGTACTGTCCTTGAATCTCATGGTCTGGCTTCTTAATCTCTGAAGTCTGCACGCCAAACCAGTTCCCTCCCCTCCCAGAGTTCGTTGGCAAGTTGAGAAGTGGTAACTGTGGTAGCAGGGACGCGGTGGCTCAGTGGGTAAAGACGCTTAGCTTGTCGATCAGAAGGTCAGCAGTTTGGCGGGTCGAATCCCGAGTGCCACGTAACAGAGTGAGCACCTGTTACTCGTCCCAGCTTCTGCCAACCTAGCAGTTGGAAAGCACGTAAAAATGCAAGTAGAAAAATAGGGACCACTACAGTGGGAAGGTAATAGCGTTCTGTTCGCCTTTGGCGTCTAGTCATGCCGGCCACATGACCACGGAGACGTCCTCGGACAAGCACTGGCTCTTCAGCTTTGAAACGGAGATGAGCACCGGCCCCTAGAGTCGGAAACGACTAGCACGCATGTGCGGGGGAACCTTTACCTTTACCTTTAACTGTGGCAGCAGGGAGAAAAAAACTTCAAAACTTGACAGTGAACGAGAGAGCATAAAAAGTATAGTCTTCACTTTTAAAACTCTTAATGGGATCTCAAATGTTCTGGAAGACAACTGGGAACAAGCCTCGTACTACCTAAATGTATATCAAGTAATATGAAGGACGTATAAAATTCATAACTCTGGTTTGAGGTGTGAAACAAGCTTCCATTGTGGAAGATTTAGTTCTGAAAACTACTGTAACCCATACTGGGAATGGCATTGGATGGAGGTCAATGGAACATTCCAGAATTCCCAGGTCAATTAATTTTGCATACCCCAATTTGTTATGTTGTTCTGGACTGCTCATTATGGTGCCCCCCCCAAAGACTTATAATCTGATTCCAAAGTTCCAATGGCTGCCCCCCCTCCCCCCCAGTGATGTGACTAAATTTCGGCTACTTCGCAACCGGCCCGCAGTTATGGCTGTTTGCAGTGTCCTGTGGTCATGTGACTCCAATTATTGTTGTTTTAACAGGTATCTGCTTCCAATTTTCAGCAAAATACCCCTTAATGACTGCTGAACGAATGCCAATTTATTTAGCAATCATGATGACTCACTTAACAACTGCCACGCACACAAAAAGGTTGGTCACATGATGAGCCCTTTACAACTTTCACAACTTACAACTGTAATGGGGAGAGACTATCTGCATTCCTTATAATTATAAAACTTAAAACAGAGTTCACTCTTTGAAAAGTACATTATGTATCTAAAAAGACGGTTCCTGGATGAACCTAGGATTTTCCAACTCTCACCTTAAAGAAGACAACCTGGGGGAAGACACCTGTGGTTCACTCAAGCAGCAGTTGAATACTTTAGATATTCATCAATGCAACCTACAGGACATGAGCAAGCCTTCCCAGCAATTTGTAATGTAGACTTTTTTTGGAATTGCTGGAGGGCAGAGTTTAAATATTTGAGTCCTAAGTCACTAAAGGACATATAGACTCATGTCAATGCTGTGAATACAATGCCAAAGATCTTTTTCACGAGGCAACTGGACTTTCTTGTTTTTCTTTGAAGACGTTTCGCTTCTCATCCAAGAAGCTTCTTCAGCTCTGAAAATGTCTTCAACGAAAAACAAGAAAGCCCAGTTGCCTCATTAAAAAAACATCTTTGGGATAACTATGACCTGGATGACTGAGAATCTCCATAGACTGTGAATACAATGGATTAAGTCTATTGTCATTTTAATTAGTGGCTGCCGATTATCCTCACACTGAATTTGTTGCATCCCTTTTTAAGGCACATTCAAAATAACCTACAGCTTCTTTGAACTATTACAGATCTACTATGTACCTACTTTATCTATTCCAGGAACAAGTCTACAGATGACTTCCACCTGATCAGGAAGAAGACCCACTTCTTCTTTAGCTTCTCGCAGAGCTGTGGCAACTTCATCTGTGTCTGTTGGATCACTTCTACCTCCTGGAAAACAAACTTCTCCTGGAGATGTTCTCAACTGGAATTAGAACATTAAAAGGGTCGGTTGGCGATGTCAGTCAGATGTTTAGACTGGATACGGCATTTTTATTTACCTATCAAATACTTTTCAAGAACCTGGGATAGGCAGATGTTATTGTTTGCTGTGTAATTATCATTATCATTGAAGTTTCTTCATCCAATTTTAAATCCACAGTCCTGTTCTCCCAGTTTGACATTTCTCAATTTATGCTTTGCTTATAAGTTGGTTAGGGGCGCGGTGGCTTAGTGGGTTAGGACACTGAGCTAGTCAATCAGAAAATCGGCAGTTTGGCAGGTTGAATCCCGAGTGCCGCGTAACAGAGTGAGTGCCTGTTACTCGTCCCAGCTTCTGCCAACCTAGCAGTTCGAAAGCACATAAAACTGCAAGTAGAAAAATAGGGACCACTACGGTGGGAAGGTAACAGCGTTCCGTGCGCCATTGGCGTCTAGTCATGCCGGCCACATGACCACGGAGACGTCCTTGGACAAGCGCTGGCTCTTCGGCTTTGAAACGGAGATGAGCACCGGCCCCTAGAGTCAGAAACGACTAGCACGCATGTGCGGGGGAAACTTTACCTTTACCTTTTTATAAGTTGGTTAATAATAATGGCTTTCGGGATTGATCATAAAGAGCAAAGTCAAGAAATATTTTAATTTAATTGAACACTTAAAACATTTAATTTAATTGTGGACTAGGATCTAACAGAGCTGCAATGAAGGCTTTGAAAAGGATACTGCAAATGCTATGATATGTCTAAAATAAGAAAAAGATTAGTATTCTTCAGGCAATGCTTTTTCCTGTGACAGTCTATGGACGTGAAAGTTGGATTTGGAAGAAGCATAAGAGGAAAGAAAACTAACATGTTTCAACCCTGGTACTGGAGAAGACACTTGGACAGCCAGGAAAACAAGCAAATTGGTCACACACAAAAATCCAGTTGGAGTCACAAGATAACAAGATCTCTGGGCTCCAATTATAATATCATGCCAAGATGGGAGATCTCTTAAGAAGTCCATAATGCCAGTTTATGACTAGCTGCACTTATAAAATCCTAGCTTAGATCAAGAACTAGTCAAAGTTAAGAGTCACTGAAATCAATGGGCTCAGCAAACTAAATTTAGCAACTGCTATGGACAAATCCTGTGGATTTTCAAGTCCTCAAGTCTCAAATTATACCCACAGGGAGGACAAAGATCCAAATATTAGGTCAGTTGTTCTGTGCAATCTCTTGATCTTCTTCTTCATTTCCATTTTTATTCAAAATCAATACCTTCAACATAGGAACTTAGCAAGCACAGACATGAACCAGACAGACTTTCATAACTTCTGAATTCAATCCTAAGGGAGTTATTGTGAGATAACAACTGGGTGTGGGGCATAAGTGGTTTCACATTACAAAACCACATTATAATAATAAACATGCACAAACAAAACTAAGATGCTCAACTAAACAAAAAAGTATGGGCAAAATGGATGAAAAGAAGAAATCAGCAAGTAACTTGTAAAGCACTTGCCTCTTGAAAGACGAAATCTCTCCTAAGATTAGTTTCAGTAAAATGCATCATACAAAAACCATGAGTGTATTTTCTATACTCAGATAATTCAGCAGAAATGTTTCTGAAAATCAAAGATGTGGGTACATTAGAAAGAATCATCTGAATTAAAGTATTAGTATTTATTTAATTGCATTATTCATATATTATGGCAGATAGGCGTAGAGATATATGTGTGAATGTGTGCCTGTCTGGTTGCATTTGTTCAGTCTTGACTCCTGTTTACTACATCCTTAACTACTTACACCAAATTACCTCTGATTTAGGTTAGTTACAAAGCATTTAAAATCTAACAAAGCAGACCACAATTATTATAGAAAAGGGAAGATAGAGAAACATTTTTCCCCTCTAACCTTCAGAAAAAATAAGCTATTCCTCCAGCTCATGGAGATTTAAAGAAGCAACTTGCTTTAGCAAACACATTTAATATCTTTACCTGGACTACTGCTACTGCTAAAGTTTCTTGCTATTTTGGCTGCTGGTAACAGATGAAAAACACCCAAGGGAAATCAAGATGCAAACATGCCCCTGTCCTCAGATATTTCAACGTTCAAATTTATTGCATCAAAATTTTAATTAATGGCTGTAAGAAAAGAAAGGCAGTGCTGTATTGGATGGAGTGATTATTAGTAGGGAAAAACAGAAGAGACTGTGATGTAAAAGGAAAAGTGAACACTGTTGGGAGAATAAATGTAGGTTTAAGTACAGGAAGTCCTTCTGTGCACCTTTGGCATCTAGTCATGCTGGCCACATGACCACGGAGACGTCCTCGGACAAGCGCTGGCTCTTCGGCTTTGAAACGGAGATGAGCACCGGCCCCTAGAGTTGGAAACGACTAGCATGCATGTGCGGGGGAACCTTTACCTTTACCTAGTCCTTGAATTACACCAGTTTTTTTAGTGACTTGTTTGAAGTTACAGCAGAACTCAAAAGTTATGATCATTTTTCACACTTACCACCACTGCAGCAACTCCAGGGTCACGTGATCAAAATTCAGACACTTAGCAACCAACTCATACCTATGATAAAGGCAGTGCCCTGGGGTCATGTGATCACCTTTTGCGACCTTCTGACAAGGGTTTTTTAGTTTTTAGTTCAAGGTTAATCATTTTAATTGTTTTTAATTTTTGTAATTTGTTGTATTGTTTTTAAAAAACCTTGTGAACCGCCCTGAGTCCTACGGGAGAAGGGCGGTATATAAGTCTAATAAAATAAATAAATAAAATAAAGTCAATGGGGAAACTGGATTCAGTTAACAACTGTGTTAGTAACTTAATAACTGCAGCATGAAAGATCATTAAGTAGGGCAGAATTCACTTAACAACTGTCTGGCTTATCAAAGGAAATTTGGGGGTTACAACTTTGGTTGTAAATCGAGGATTACCTGTATAAGGAAGTTTAAACAGACTGCGTTCCTCCCTCAAAAGGAGACACTATCAGTGTTAGCTCTACTTATCCAGACTGAGTATATTTCTATACATCTGTCCTCTCCTTTTATTTCAGTTTTTCATTTCACATGCTTCTAAAAATATTCACCAAATCAACAGTGAAATTATTTTTGGCTTTCATATTTACATACCTTCATTGATCTAAGAGTGAAAAGAAGACATAGCTTTCCATCTTTGACCATCAATGGGATAAGAACTGAAGCTTTTGGTAACTGAATGCTGGAAAATCTGTCTCCGATGTCAAGCTTCCTTAACTGCAGCTTTGCCTTTTCTTTTATGCTCATTCTAGAATAAATAAAGAGCAAAACCTTTATTAAAACCAAATCAATCAGAAATGTCACTATGATAATAACTTTGCAAAAAGAAACATGAAAAATGATATTGTCAAATAGATTGCCTTTACTGCAAACACAGAGACATATAGGGGTTTTTAAAAGATGGAGAACCCTTTTGAATTTTCAATATTTCTAAATAGACATGACCTAAACCATGATTTGTTCTCCACACAAAGCGTAAAATTAGATACAGAACCTAATTAAATAAATGAGTAGAAAACATACTTTCATTTATTTATTAAGAAAAATAATCCAAAGCTATAACTTGCAATGAAACAGGACTGAAATGTTCTCATTACAAGATGATATTGGTGGTAATGGAATAAAACTGTTGCAATGCAGTAAGATTTATTATAAAAAAGCAATATGAATCAGACACATGATATTATTGAACAGTATGACCTTTGCTTTATGAGAAAAAAGCATGGCCATGATAGTTTTACAGCTTAGTTTAATAATGAAATATTTCTGTGGTCTTACTGGATGATGTATCATTAGATTAATAAATGTAAAATAATTGCCACAGCTGACTCCACAGAGTATCAGAGGAGGGGAAAAAAAGATTCTTACTTGAATCTATTTAAAGATGGTGAAAAAAGGGTTATTTTCAAGAATTGCATACAGGGACACGTTTTCATCCTTATACACTCCAAAGCAACTTTGTGGAATTGGGTACAGTTCTTGAAGGCCAGTATATAAATTTACAAAACCGTTTGAATTTAAACAGCCCCCAATCCTCATGGAGAACTAATCCAAATTCATACATAGAGTCTCATTCAGTCACTTAATAATAGTCCTTATTATCCTCTACTTGCATTTTACACTTAGAATTGTGTATAGTGTTTAATCTTAGCAATGGCCTGCCTTGAATAAAGTACCACTTAATTTTGAGTTAGGGTTATTACATTCTTCAATAAAAGACTTAGTTTTAGCATAAACTAATGACCTTGTGCTGTGCTAATGCTAACAGTGCAGAATCAGCGTTTTACAAAATAAAGTGCTAACTTTCATCAAAAGTTGAAGTCTTGACTAAAAGGGGATTATTGTCTATCCCAAAATTGGTTTTGGGGATTATACGTGACTGAAAAAAACCTCCATTTCAGCAGTTTAAGCTGCAGGAAAAGAAAATCTCATTTACTTAGCAGTAAACTATTAAACTTATTGGATCTTAGGCTATTCTGTTAATGGCGTGTTAGATTTCAATACCACTTTTGAAAATATTTATATATTACATATGTACTGCATATTTCTATGTGCATATGTACGTGTTTGCAATTTCATGGACCTAAAAAGAAGCATTAGTACTCTTATGTGTAAATGTTCAATTGCTAATGTCTTTCCTTCTTTGATTTTTTTTAAAAAAGAAAAAGAAAAAAAAAGCTTGCTCTGATCTTACCCAAATTGTGTCAAGTGGCTAAACCAGAATATAAATATGTATCCTGCTCATCTCTTTTCCTTGCCTAGAGGTGGGGTTTCCTCCCCTCCTTCTTTCAAACAACCAATTTCTTTTTTTTTAAAGAATCAGGAAAACTGTGCTGTTAAAGAGTCCTGGTGCTAGCAAGGACAATATTGAAAATATTTTATATTTAACATTTATATTAAATATTTTGATATTTTATCAGCTCCATTTCCATTTTCAAAAGAAGAAAAAAGAATAAAAAAAATAGCCTTATGGGGCCAGCTTAAAGAAAACTCCCACAACTCTCTCTCTCTCTCTCTCTCTGTGTGTGTGTGTGTGTGTGTGTGTCTGTGTAAACAAATAAAACATAATATATAAACACAATTGCTAGTTTCTACAGCAGACTCGCCCCACGAGGCCGGGGGGAGCCGGGACTCCATAACCCATAGTCCACAGGTAGGAACGCCCGCAAACGGGCAGCGACTCTTGATTTAGGGGTTACCTGCCCGGCTCGACATCCGCAGGCGCCATCTTCCCCATCTTGCAACCTTCTTTCCTACCTAGCGAGTCTATTCGCTCCTTTGACATGGATTGACAGCCCCTCCCCCCGCCCTTGCCGGCTCCTCCGCCACGCTATTGGATTGTTGGCCGAGAGGCGGGATCGAAAGGGAACCCCGCGGCGAATCGGGAGAGGTGTGACCCAGCTGTCGTCCAGGCTCGTGCGGCGAAAACTTCAAGCCCCAGAATCCCTTGCTGTTCCAGGCCAGGGCTTTGAAGTGCAACCTGGAAGCAACGCTCGCTTTGTACAAGGCTGTAGCAGAGTCAGATATTAAAAGGAAAATTTGATTTTTTAAATGCATTATTCAAAGTCCTAAAAGAGATTGAGAATGTGTTAGCAAAAATCTTGTCCCAACCTGGAGCTGTCAGTGATGTTGGATCTATCCATGACTATGTGGGCGATTTTTAGATTGACTTATCTAGACTAGAGAGCCACAGAAATATGCCATCTGCTAAGAGCATTGCAGATTGATACGTTCTTCCATTCTACGCTTATCATAATTGTTCATTATTGCCTTGATCTTTAAGGGGGAAAATAGTATGGGGTGTTCCATTAATTTATGGAGGGGAAAATAAAGAGTAAATGCTTCTGAGGCTCCTTTGCCAGGCAGGCAGGAAAATAAAATTAAAAAAAAAAATAGTGGAAAAAGCAGGACTCAGACTGCCTGAATTTTAGTGTGTAAATTTTAGATTGCACCAGGGAGCACTTCTTAAAATTAACAATTTGTTCTCTCTCCTCCTCCTCCTTTGATTTTTTTTCTCCACCCCAGTGAGAACAAAGCTCCAGACAGGATTCTGTTTTGCTTTGTTTGACACCTGCAACGCCTAAGATGCCACAAACATCAAGATGCTGTAATAAGCAATAATTGCATCATAATCCTGCAATGGATCATTGAACAAGCCAGAGTGCGCATAACAATTAAAACAGTGATATCTGCAATGCAAGGGACAATAGGTGTAATGAGAATAGAGAGGCAAACTGTGACCATTTTATGTGCTGAAATGGCTCTCCAACTAGCTGCAAATTTATTTGATAAACCTATTCCAGGAACAAGCACTCTTCTTTGCAATGTGTACAGTTTGCAGAATAGATTTAATTAACCCAGCACACTTACAATTGTGCTGCAGGTAGTTTGTTCAGCCATCTGGCGCGCTAGTTTACAACTGGTATGCACCACTGAATCATTTGTTTTGATTGTTTCATATTCTTTGGGGGATATTGATTAGGGTTTTTTTTTCTATTTAACTTTTGTGCATGAAGTGTTTCTACATTTCCTCCCAGGCTTTTGTGTGTGGTTACTTAGGAAAGCATTGTGTGTGTGTGTATGTATTTATATGTTTATATATGTGTGTATTTAAACTTTTAGTTTAAATAATCTTTTTTTAAAAAAAAATGTGTCTATCAGACAACATTGTGTTCATGTTTGTATAAAAGGAGAAGGAAATCCATGTTTTCATGTTTGTTTTTAAGACAATCAAGCTCAAAGTATTGTGGAAACAAGCTTAACTAAACATAGAACAGAATAATTGAGAAACTGAAAGAAGCTGACAGTTTTTTATATAAGAGCTGAGGGTTAAAATGAATTCTTTGGAGATAAGTAAAGAAGAATGCAAGATACTTCAGGGACTTGATTTATTTTTTTAATCTGATTTTAATTTTTGTATGTTATGTTTTTAACCTTCCCTGTAAACCGCCCTGAGTCCTACGGGAATAGGGCGGTATATAAATTTAATAAAATAAAATAAATAAATATCCAGGAAAAGTTTGACTTCCTCAACTCTGATCTATTTTTAAGATTTTAAGAATCCTTGTTTTTACTTCAGTAATTTTTTACTTTGGGAATGGATGTAGGCAACTGAATATCAGACATTGTAATCTCTGTAACAATAAATTACTTGTCCATCTAACCTCCTAAAAATATTTGTGGCATGGAAAAAATATATGCAGCGATTCAGTTTAAAACCCCTTTCTCAGTAGACTGACCCAGCTGGTAGAGATTTTAAATAAAAAACCCAGTGGTTCTGTGGATTGCTTCCTATTTAATCTGCAAAAATCACTTCTAGAAGCTGCTGTTAGTACTGTGGCTTTGATATTCTTATCCCAAAGAGAAATACAGGCAGAGAGCACAGATCTGCTTTTTTATACTTTGGCTTATACAGATCAGAAAGAACTTCGAGGTCTTTGACACTGTTTCTTCTTATTGATCCACGTTTATTAGGTATTTTGCTTTTGGAATATATAATCTTTGAAATTGCAATTAAGAATTTTCATCCAATTGAATGCACATTTTTAAAAGAGCAGCTGAGACATCACTTTTAAAATCTTAGTGAAAATACCGCCTTTTTGCACCCCACTTTTTCACAAAATAATTGAACCCATAATTTAAAAGGGTTTAAAACCTAGTAATAACTCATCTGGCCACTAGAGGACAGTATTTATCTTAGTAGACCATGCAGTAAATATAGTAAATTTATGGTAACCACAGGTCATAGCAATGTTAGTAGACCATACTCTGTGGCAGAAGCAGCTTTCTGTTTATAGAAACAGAACAATTTTAATTGAAAACCGGAAAATACACTTATGTAAAAAAACATTCCTATAATTGCACAGAAACTCTGTCTCTCTGTATCTCTCTCTCTCTTCTCTCTTCTCTCTTCTATCAGCAATCTATCATCTTTATCTAATGTTAGGTAATATGTAATTTTAATTCATTTTTCAGCTTATCATACTCCATATTTGAAAAAATAATGCTTAGGTTTCTCTTGTGCCTGAATTTCTTAGCCATACTGCATAGAAATTTGTTGGGCAGTGCTGGAATTCAGGGTTTAATGACAGGTCTAGATTACAGATTTCTTGATATTTCACCAGCCACTGGGGCAGGCATGTTCAGAGGCACCTGAGCAGGGGAAACCAATGCTGTACCAATACATAGAAACGCTCCGTTTCCCTCTGTTTTGTAGTATAGTAACTGTCTTCAGATGACATGGCTTTCTAACAAGCCTTTAGGCATCAGCTTGCTCAGAGATCCCCCCCCCGTAGCATTCCTGCAAACCTCCCATTTTGTAATAAGGTTGTCAAACTGATAACAGATCCAGGAAAACAACCAATAGCAAGCTTCCCTGTTATTAGTGAAAATTATCAGGTTCCTCACCAGATCATAGAGGGCAGGGGTGTCAAACTCAATTTCATTGAGGGTCGCATCAGCATTGCGGTTGCCCTCAAGGGGCTGGGTGGGTATGGCCTGGGTGGGCGTGGCCTACTGGGTGGGCATGGCTAGAGTGCGTATGGCCTACTGGGTGGGCGTGGCCAGCTCTACATCGTTCACATCAAGGATGCCTATGAGGGCCTGGGCAGGAGTGGGACAGATCTGAGGGTCTCTGGCAGAAGGAGGGTCTCTGGGCCAGGGCCAAGGCAGTGGGGGCCGTTCCCTCACTGTTTCCAGGATGGCTTTGCAGGCCGCATGAAACCACTTCGTGGGCCGGATCCGGCCCCCGGGCCTTGTGTTTGACATGTCTGATAGAGGGGCTGTTAGGAAAAAAAAAAGTCAAGCACGAAGAATTAGGACTATGTCTTAAATTCCAGTAAAGCTTAATTTACTGTCCATGCCTATACACAAAAATCTAATCAAGTAACAGTTACCACTAATTTGGTGCTAGTTAAGAGTTAACAGAATTTGAGACAGGCTGGGGCTGGTCTTGGATCACTTGGAGGAATGTAATGACTCCAAGCTGATTCCTCTCTTGACTCTGCCTCTCCTTCTGCTACAAAAATCAGAAAATGTCCATTCTATATATAGGGATATTGTCAAGTAACCAAGGAAGACAGATTTTCACAAGTTCCATGAATCAGATGTATTGTCGATAAAAAGGAATTAGGTTACAAATCTTGAAAAATTAGAACTGTGGGTACTTTAATCCCAGCTTTATTTGTGGATGCTGACACACAGTTGGCCAAGCTCAAATGATCATACTCTGGACACTTTAATGAATACCTAGCTCTCTGGAGAAGTCTATAAGGCTGGGAATGGTCATAAGGTGGATGAAAGGAAAGAGAAGAAAAGGAGAAATATCAGAACATCAATATCAATGGAGTAATTATAGTGGCAATGGGTGCATTGTTTCAAGAACCAAAGGACCAGTCTGGAGACAAATCCTCCTGAACAAAATCTGTCTATGTGCTAGCTAAGAGTACCTACTGGATGCCACATAATCAACAAGCAATATTAAGACACATCATCTCCTTTGCTACTTATCCTCTTTTGAACTTTCTCTTGGTTTAGGGAGGGACTGGCTAACCATTTATGAGATATGAATGGAACGTCCATCTGTTCCTGTTCTGCATTGTTTTGCAAATGTCCATTCATGTTTTTAGGGTTAGGAAATCCATTACAGATGTAATAGTCTGAAATGGAAAATAGTTCAGTTACCAGAATTCTTGTAAACCCATCTAAATGATCTTAATAAATCTTATTAAAGAGAACAAACAGGCAGCTTACCAGAGAGCCTGACACATCGACTTTTAAAATGTTATATTATATATTTTGCCATCTCTGAAGAATTAAGCTGACGAGACAGGAATCACCAACAAACGTCAAATGCTTCCCAAGACTCAAGGTTAGGTCTAGAGTTTAAATCCAAAATACAGATTTATGAGAAAAGCTTTGATTTTCATAGATGACTTTAGGTAAATCTTCTACATGTATTGTTTTATTCATGTTCTGCAATAAAGAGTCAAGTCTAGTTGAGTTATGCCCAAAAGTTTATTGCTGAGTAAGCCAATTCCAGAAAAAGTTTAGGGTCTGTAGAACTGAAATTTACAGCTAAGCTGAATATGAAGCTGGATAACATCCAAATAAGGTGTGAATAGAATAGAATAGTCAGTACTTTGCATCCAGAGAGGAGACAAGCCAGCAAACTGAAACTTAGTTCAGAGAAGTTGGAAGTACTGTTAGAACTGGATCATCTGTCCAGTTGAATCTGCCTGGAAGAGGTTGTACTTCTTTGAGGATCAGATATTAAGCCTAGATGGAATACCTGGATCTTATTTTTGGAGGCCCATCATAGAACTATCAGATCTGGCCTGCAAACTTCCTGGTGTTCCCTTGGTAGCAGCAGAAAACCTGGAGATCTGGAACTCTTTGTTATTATTAATAGGTAATTTAGATTTTTGCAACTCAGATTTGATAACGGTACCTATCAGCTGGTTACACTAATGCCTAACTATCAAAAGCTGGTCAGATTTTATTACTTGTGTTGGTCCCATTCTACTTTGGAGTCCAGTTCAATGGACTTATGCTGACTTGGAGAACATTAAAATGTTCTGAGGTCACAGAATGGCTTTCTTGGGAAATATTTAGCAAGATAACTGGACCAAAGCATGTCAGGCTGGTGGTCACAAAAGATAAAGTCTTCTTTGAAGCTTTGTATTGCTATATTTTCAGCCTCAAGTAAATGCGTTGTTTTTCTTTTAAGCAATTTTGGATTTGAAACTTATTTAACAGGCCTCCACTAAGCTGCTCCATTAGAATCTCCAACTGGTCCAGCATAGCCAATAATGAAGAATAATTATATCATCTGATTATTAAGAATGATAAGTTACAGTCCAGATTACAGGGCGGATATTATGCTCTTTACATAGAGAAAACATACAGTAAAAATGAAATACAGTTTTTAAGCGCATCCTATCCTATCTTCTTTGTTAATTACTGGATTTTCTTGAGGTGTTTTTTTAAAAAAATATGGATTTTATTTCTTCCTGAATGAATTAAACGTGGATTTAATAATAGAAAAATACACAAAGGAATACATAAATTACCCTTCCTTGAGTAGCCTCCTAGAAAGGAGTTCTTTTATGACAATTGACTAAGCCAAATGAGGCTTTAATCCATTGATAAATAAACCAAGTTACACCAGAGTAACCTATTGGTGAACTACAGTCCCATTGCATACACAAATAGCAAACTGAACATTCCACCCCAATGAAAATGTCTCTGATTGAGACTGGTCCCACTGTTATTCCCTATAGCAATGGGTGGTCTACCAAGAAGGCTTACTTTACTATTGGAGAGCCGTACTCTTCATCCCTGCTACAATATTTAATAAGGCATATTTATTGAACAATGGTTTTCATCTCAGTATGCGATCACAGCTGTTTTATTTTAGTAATGCTGCAGCACAGAGAATGAAATCCATATTGCTCCTTGGCTATTTATTTTCACGAAGCTGTTCTCCTTCCATTGTCATGAAAGATGTCTTTGTGAGTTGTGAAGATGGAGGTGGGGGAGGGTGGTGAAGAAAGACACGGAGGAGGGCAGTCTACCTACAGTATAATAGAGATGTCTATTTCTCTTTCCAATTACCTGCAGCGGCCCTAATATTTAGCTGGAAGAGATATAAATAAGCATGCTGAGGCCAAGCATGGGAAGAATTTGATTATGTTTCATGAATGCCCACCTCTGATATCCTCAGTGTCCACCCTTCTTGAATAGCTCAAGGGTAGAAGGAACCTAAGGAATGCTAGAGTTGGACTTTCCTTTTATGGAAGAGACTCTTCACTTGTTGGATGGGATAGTTTTAAAAAGGAATCCAGTCCAGGACTAGGGGTGACATGATAGTGTTCCAACAAGGGACTGCAACAAAGAGGAACGGGGAGGTCAACCTATTCTCCAAAATACCTAAAGGCAGGACAAGAAGCAATGGAAGGAAACTTATTAAGGATAGAAGCAACGTAGAACTAATGAGATATTTTCTGGCAGTGAGAAAAAATTAATCAGTGGAATGGCTTGCCTCTGGACGTTGTGGGTGCTCCATCACTGGAGGCTTTTAAGAAGAGATTAGACCAGGGCTTTTCAACCAGTGGTACGGGTACCACCTGTGGTACATTGGCACCTGGCAGGTGGTACGGCAACCATCCTAGAAAAGTGGTAGCAGGGGAGGGGAATGAGCTGAACCGGTGGTAGCACTGCACAAAACTGAGTGAGAGATGGCTGGAGCTGCAGGGCTGTCAGGGCTCAGCGGAAGCTCCAGGATCAGCGCCAGGCTCTAGCTGGAGTTTGGCACTGATCCTGGCACTTCTGAGCCCAGAAGAAGCGCCAATCAGCTGGAATGTTGCAGCATCTCCAGGGTCTTGTGATTTACATTCAGATGCTTGGCAACTGATTCATATTTATGATGGTCACAGTGTCCCAGGGTCATGTGAAGTGACCAAAACCTGTTGCAACCACCCAGCAGAGGGAGGGAGGTAAAAACCATACACCCCCCCCACCCACCCCTGCTGCCAATCCTCAACAGAAATGCTCACAACAATGAAAACCTCGGACAGGAGGAAGAATACCGCTGGGCAGGCAGGCAGGTGTCTTGCTCGGCTGTGGCTTGGGGGGCACTTTTTTCAGTGCCATTGTAACTTCGAACAGTCACTAAGCAAATTGTTGTAAGTCTAGGACTACCTGTACTTCATCACTTTTTTTTACCTTTTTCCCCTTTTTTGGTCATCAAGTTTTTGACACCTTGCTAGGTGACTGGTGGTACTTGGATGTTGCCGTATCCTAAAAGTGGTGCAATGGGTGAAAAGGTTGAAAAGCCCTGGATTAGACAACCATTTGTCCAGAATGTTATAGGGTCTCCTACCTGAGCAAGGGGTTGGACTAGAATACGTACATCTAAGGTCCCTTCCAACTCTCTTTTTCTGTTAAATCAGTGGACTAGACTAAACTATAAAGTTCCAGAACACCTTTCCCCACAGAATAGTTTTTAAAAAGTAAAACTCAAGGTACATCCTAATTTTCAGCCCTACAAATTGTAATGGTTTCAAGCAAATTATTTCCCATCCTCTCTGTTTCATCATTCCTGATTTATTTTCCCTTTATTGAAAACTTTCTAAAAGTTTAGGGAATGGGTAAGTCTAACATTCCCCCCCCCCTTTTAAACATCCAACCTAGAAACTTCTGCATATTACCACAATATCTGGAATATGTTTTCCCTATTTTAGATCCATTTTTTTTTAAATGTAATAGTTTTATCTTACCAGAACCCAAACTCCTTAAGCAGTCATTACTGTCCCATAAGCAGTAACAGTAATAGTAGTAACTATTACTGATATTACATTTTCTTGCCAATTACTACCTTTTTAGAAAGGTAGAAATTGAGAATAAGAAAGCCTAGCCATAATATCTCTGTTATATTTCACACCTGAATAGTTTCCAGTTAGTGGGAAAACAAACTTTCGTACAAACTTCGTAATACTGAATTTGACACATTCTTATAAGGGACCTATCATTTTTATACACATTATAGGAAGAAGCAAACAAGTTCCACCAGTCAGTCTGACTGCAAAACTGTCGGGCCTGTTCTGCCTCATTACATGTATGAAAAAGATTTCTGTTGTTTTTGTTTTCAAGGGTAATTTGTTTAATTGCACAAACATGCAAATCCCAAAAATAAATATAGCCCTGAAAGCTTTAATGCATTTAAAACTCATAATATAAAACTTGAAAGAGTGAATAGCCCAGCATGTTGACTATTGATGACTTTCAAGACAGCCAATCTATTTGGACATACAAGCAAGAACTGACACTTGCTCTATTGATACGTCTTATTTTCTGTTCTTTTTTTTTGTTCTGTATTCCCATGTCTGGAATAAAAAAAAGTACCCTTTGTCTTTGTGTAGGATATTCATTTCTCTTGACAGTAGTGAGTGAATTTGGTGTGAGTGGATTGTATATTATATCAGATGTTTTAGTGCAGCAATCTTGGATTATGTATTTAATATAAGTGGATTGGTGTTGCTTAATATTGTTTAGTGAAATCTCCTTAAAGCTGCTTTAAAGACACACATAATCAAAGAAACTTCAGCAACCTCGTTTTCCAAAGAAATTTGTAAGAATATCTGCAAGAATGTGCTGGTTAGTGAGAAGATAAGAATGACCATACCAAATCCATCTGGATGCCTGTGCCGTGAACGATAATAATCAATAAGAAAGACAAAAGAAGTCTGGAGAGTGGATGTGGCAGTACCTGGGGACAGCACAATAGAAGAAAAAGAACTGGAGAAAATTCCAAAATACAAAGACCTGCAAATAGAAGTAGAACAGCTGTGGCAAAAGAAAGCAAAGATTAATAACAACAGTAATATGCACTTCGGGTGCAAACCCAAAACATCTGGAGCACCACATGAACCCCAGTGGCATTTGACAAAATCACCATCAGTCAATTGCAAAAGGCAGCTTTACCAGGAACATCCTGCAACAATAACTTTTACACCAAGAAACAGCAACATCTGCCTATGCTAGGTCTTTGGAAAGGACTTGATGGGTGGACAAAAATGCCAAATCCAGTCTAAACATCTGGCTGACTGTGCAACCAACCAACTATATAATAATAATGCCCTTAACCTTTCTGGTTTGCGTATATTAATACAGAAAGCTTGTTAAAATGTAATTTTGGTACAAATAGAAATCTGTTAATTACCATCTCTTACGGTATATTTATTGAGGGATTGCAGCTGTGGCTATGGGAACCTTTTGCCTACAGTTTCTCTCTTGGCTAAAAACAGACTTTGCAAAACTTTATGGTAAGTCAGGAAACTGATTCATAAAAGAAAAACAGCTGGCAGTTGTCAAAGGAGAAAAAAAAAGAAATTAAAATCAGACAGGGTAAACAGTTTAACAGCTTGGCAACTACTAAGTGTGATTAACTGTGCATGAACATATATTATTATCATATTTCATATTAATGAGCCACCCAGTGTTTAAAACAAGGTGGATGGTTTATAAATGCTATAAATAAACAAGTAAAAGTATTAATAAAACCAGTGATTCTAGATTGTTTTGTTTAAAATTGCCTAAGTGGAAGGACAAGCTGGACACCATGACCAGGATAGCAGCAGGGGTTGTTACAAATATTTTGAGGGGCTCTTAGCTCTCCGAGTGTTTGGCCAAGCTTGGTTTAAGCTCAAAAACCCATTCCAGAATCACATTATGAGCAAGTGTGTTGTATGAATCAGACCAGAGCCTGATCTAACAATAATGGTATGACACAATTGCTGGCTGTCTTGAGTGTTCATCCCAAACAGAAAAGCAATTCACTCAAACAAATAATTTTTACAAGATGCACAAAGCACATATTCTTTATATTTATTTTTCCGCTACATGAATAACATTTTCTTGAGATTTTTTTATAAATATTTATAAAATAAATGTCCACTGTGTGAAGGCTGAAGCTGCTTTTAAGTCAGGAAACAAAAAACTGGACAGCAGACAAGAACATTAACAACATGATGGTGTCATTTCTTGACATCCTGTATATAAGGGCCATTTGGAATTGTCACCATCCATCCCTAATCCACAACCATGAGCAACACATAAGACAGAAGAAACATCAGGTCTTCCAACCACTGATTAAGGTGGTAAATTTGTCTTTTCCATGTAAATAAAACTAGACTCTTAGGAATAAGAAAGACTTAAAGAACTCATTATTGTTGTTAAGATATAGGAGGCAACATAATGTGGTTGAACACGGAGGAAAAAAAGCAACACAAACAATCACATGAACATTTGTTGTATGAATTTAGATTTAGAATGTTTTCCTAGCTCTCACAAGAGGACTGTTAGTAATCTATATTGTATGAAGGAGCTGTAAACTTCTAATCTTTGTTTTCCTTGAATATATATGTTGTATATTCCTGATAAGTGTAAAATCCTGCACTAGTCCTGACATCCATATCACCAAATGTTGGATGAAGTTTGAATACACAGGATACTCATGCAGGCATACTATACAAAACTGACCTTTAATAATATCAGGAAAACAATCACAATCATCATAGACTAGTAGGCAAACATGATTCCTTTCTTAAGGAAACACAATGATACAGAAGACCTTCACCCTTGTGCTTGAAAAATGATTCTCTGAAAATGAAGGCATCTTCAATTGGAGCGTAAGATCTCCTACTGTTTTTAATTTCCAGACCAGTTCATACTGAAGTAGATCATCCTTCAGATAGTCAAGCTGTTTACTCCTTGAAAGATTAAAGCCAAGATTGTAAACTGTGGTCAGAAAACAACTAACAGCTACTATAGATTGCTGCAAATATTTTAGCAACCTCAGTTGTGCACTAGTTGAAGTTCTAGAGAAAGCCTTAAGGATTATCCCATGTAAGGATAGGATGTAGGTAAACTGGAGGTAAGCTGGAGGTAATGGAGGCCAAATTCAACCAGCTTAAAAGTGATGGGAATTGACACACCAAGCATAATGCATTGAAGACGATGTAAGTGACATGTACCGAATTGGCTCTCAAACAGTAAGCATTGGTTAAGTCTTAATCCAGTGATGTCAATAGGATAGATTAAAATATATTTGTTGCTGTATTATTTCAGGAGACTCCAAGAGAGATCTCTTTCTCTCTCTCTCCCCATAAAAACAGGAAGTTTTCCCCATTTGCTTTAAATAGGGCTGTCAAATCCCTTGCTTTCTGAAGAAAATTGCCAGAAGTGCACAATAAGAAACATTCAATGATTATTTATTTATTCATTTGTTGCAATGAATATATAAGCTGCCAGAGGAATTGAGACCCAGCTGCATCAAAACAATCCTTTCAAGTACAATAGGTTCATAAAATCGCAGTAAATAGCCAACCAGCTGCATCAGTACTTTTTCTGATGTTTTTATGACCTGCCTTTTTGTTTTATTGATTTTAATTAACTAAGATTTTCAATACTTCTAGCTCGTTTGAGAGCCCATAGGTCTTAGACAATAGGAGATAAATGTTTGTCCATGATGCATGAAGATGAAAGATTACAAACCTTGGGTCAGCATCAATAATACCTTGAACATCTGGCAGTGTTTTTTTTTAAGGAATGGACATGAAAGCTGCCTAATTTTTTTTATTCTTTCACTCAACCCGTAGAGTTTTAGAATGTGGCAGCACAAGGCCAGCCTTGTCTGGGCATGGTTCATAGTTGTTGAAAGACATCCACTAGCAATGATGATGTAACCTAGTTTGGCTAATGAAACATCTGCAAGAAAAGAACCAAGCTCAGAGAGCACCAAGGACCCCTCATTTCAACCCTGTGCTACAAATCTTCTCCATTATTGGTACAACCACTAAACCAAGAAGTTAAAAGAAAATCCTGGAATCATGCAAAGGGAAATCATCTCTGTCAAGAAAACTACATCAACAGACATAAAGGCATTAAGGGCGAAGATAAGAGTCAAGTCACAGAAAATATTTACTTTACTCACTCACCATCACCAAAGCAAGGCAGTCAGTGGTGGGATTCAGCCGGTTCGCACCACTTCGGCAGAACTAATAGCTAATTTTTTGTTGCCTAGGCCCAGAATGGACTTCCAGAAGCGGCATCCACACAGAGAACCGGTTGTTCACATATTTGAATCCCACCACTGAAGGCAGCCACACTGTATTTAAATAAAGGCTATGGATCAATTAAAAGAGTTACATGGGAACAAGGAAGCACTCCCATCTCTACCTCCACATGCTTTTTTCCAGATGTTTATAAACAAGTCTGGGCTGGAAAATCAAAGAAAAGGCGAAGAACCCCCCATAAGAGACTTCAACTCCCCCCCCCCTTGAAGTCCATTGACTCTTTCTTATCTGGCACCAATTTGCCTTAGACCGATAGTAGTTCAGATTCTTGTCTGTAGGTAACATGAAATAAACTCATAGTACTTTGAACTCTACCCTGACCCCTGACTTCTTGCACCTGATAGTTTCTATTCAAGAGAAAAGCAAAGCAAACATATCATCATAAAACAGTAGTCCTGAAATAAGTTTTTTTTCTGTGCAACTGAGAGTTAACTGGGGTCTTGGGAAGTGGAACTTGTGTGTGTGTGTGTGTTTGCATCAATAAAACGTAGTGGACTTCTAACTTACTGAACTTCTAACACAAAAGTTTTAGATCTTGTCCCATTTTTCATCATCATGTATTTGTCCTGGCTTCATATCACACCCTTATGATTAGAAAGTAATAAAGAAGACCCAGCTTTGGAATGAGAGCTTCCATTGGTGGGAGTGTTTTGACATGCCTCCAAGTTCACTCCTCTTTTCTCCACTGATTGTTACAGTATGTTTTCCCCTGATGAAGTTTACATCAAAGGCCATGGAAGGACTTTGAATCTAACTATGAGAACTATCATAGCTGGTGCAGATAGTCATGTTTACGACTAAATTATCACTTTTTAGCCAATCTCATTGGTGGAAGCCTTCTGCAACCCAGACAGACATGGTCTAAGTCTCATAACCTTTCTCAACAACAAGAATTATTTTTCTTATTTATTTCAGTCACAAATCTCTTCTATTTATAGCTTGCCTTTCTTCCAAGATGTTTAGGGCGAGATGCATTTTTTTGCTCCATCCCCCCTTTTTTTCTGCACATTTTTTTATGAGGTAGACTGTGTAAGCGATAAGAACTAGAAAAATGTCAGGAAAAAGAGGATTTGAATCTCAGCCTCAAATTACATTCAAAGAGCAAATTTCACTCAGCTTTTACTCAAGAGACATGACGCATTTCTAACACTGAATTGACATTCTCCATATTTATTTTACTTGAATCAACAGTACAAGCATAATGGGAGTTGTAGTTCAAGCACTAGATTGTCCACAGTGGTCATTGGAAATACAACTAAACTATGGATTAATTGGCATGCTGCCCAAGTGACTTTTCTTTTTCTTTTGAAAAAGGAACATATCGAATTGAAAGATACACCTTCTGAGAAAAACCAATTATGGAACTGAAAAAAGCTTGATGATTTTACTGCAATCTTTGTTTAAATAGAAAATTTCATGCAGATAATTAAAAAACCGTATTGTGGAAGTAGGACTGATAGGATTTGTGGATGAATACCTTTGAAAGCAACTCACACTGGAAATAATTTGATCTGCTTACTGGTAGGAAAAAGGAGGAAAGCCAATGAAGTCATGACACCATCACACAAATCATGTATACACTGCATTATTGTGTGGGGCATCACTTTGATGTCACTGTGGGTTCTTTATAGAGCCCTTGGTCTGCATGTTTATTCCAGTCTTTAGTGGTGTTTTCACTCCTTTATAGCAGGAACAAGAGTGATGTTATTGAAGAGAATGAAAGTTCAGGCCACCTCAGGATGGGTGGGGGGAGCCCAAATATTCATTATAATGGATGTCGTTGTCTGGCATCTAACACTCCTCCAATGCATGTCCCAGGAACATGTTTATGAGTGAATGTTGACTCCTTTTATGTGGTTCACACAGCTGTAAGCAATCTGCAGATCTCTTCGGCAGTCAGAAAAATCAACACACGTTCAGGCATGTGTTGGGTTTCACATGATCCCTCTCAAGAAGCAACACAACGAATGACAAACCCTAATTGTTCCGTGGAGAATTCCTCTTGAAAAGTTCACAGCCACAGTCCACCTGGACTAGACAGGAATATAAGCCCTTCGGTTGGTTTTTAAAGAGATATTTTGGCAAAAGTAGGAACATCACTACTAGAAATATAAGATGTTTCAGGCCAGACTGTTTCTCTGTCAAATTTACAGTAAAAGTCTCTACTCAAAAGTGTCAAGCAGAAGATCCCATATCATTTCTCTTCTGATCCTTTTGGCTAGAAATGGCAATAACTCAACCTGGGCTACTTCCATGCAAGGTGTGCTGGTGATTTATGAATCTGCTTTTGAAAAAGGGTGAAGAAGCCTTAACAATACATCAAATCTACTTTCTTAATATATTGGTACTGCCAGAGTTGAGGCATTCCTAAATAAGATAACCTTTTTAGTGTCTAGATGCTTTTTTAAAATCAGATTTCCAGAAAGTACTTCCTTTGGAGGTTGTACTTGTTTTTTATTTCCTTCTTTCTTTCCTTCCTTCCTTCCTTCCTTCCTTCCTTCCTTCCTTCCTTCCTTCCTTCCTTCCTTCCTTCCATCCATCCATGCAAGTTTGATTTATATAATAGTTACATTCAAAATTCTTGTACGTCTTTTTCTTGCTCACTCAACATCCAAGAATAAAATAAATTCTTTTTGGCGTAGGAGATAAAATATTCATCTTTTCTTTGTTTTGATAATGGCCTATGCCACATGATATAAAAACAGCAAGAGACTTTAACCCCCCCCCCTAGACTGTTTCCAAAGTGAAATCATATAAAAGTCTTGTCATTTCATCATGTTGGCTTTAGGCACTTCCCCCCCCCCCCACAAAACCAAGGACAAGTAAAAATGTCTGACTTGGACACTGATTAGCCAGTACAGTGTTTGAAGGTGATAATGAGAGACTTCAGGGTGATCCAGAGGCACAGCACATGTGTTCTCCACATGGGGATTCTGGCACAAAAATTTTGTTCCCATAAAAAAATGTTACGCAATTATGAGAGCCATGATGCCCAACTCTGATCCAACTCAACTTTATTCTTTGGTCCAAATTCTCTTGTTCTCCCCTTTCCTCCCAAACAAATTCTCATTTGATTTTATCAAAGAAAATTTGGATATAATGCAGTGTTTGCAATTATTTAGTTATTGAGTATGTGTGAATCTCCTGGCTCTTACTGTACTATCCTCTCTTTATCAATAGTGTGCATCATCCTTGGCTTCTCATCTTTGAAATCAGTTCCAAGATATCAGGAAGAAATTCTTCTGATTTTTTTTTTGTCACCAAGGGAATCCTGTCCTTGAGATACTTTCTCTCTCATGTTGAGAAATTCAGAAAAAAAGAGTTCTCTGCTTGGAACTTTCACCAAGAACTTCCAGAGATGTTTGTGCAGTCTTTACATCCAATAATGGAGAAAATGAGAAGGAGGGTGATGTTCAGTGATGGCCAGTTTTTACGTCTGGCAGACGAAAGAACAAATGCCATTTAGAAAGATCTTACACAAGTCCAGATTGCTGGACCAAGTTTTTTTTTTTAAGGAGGGAGATATATTGGCAGTGGATCAGGGTGCAAGGAAATATTAGGGCTTGTTCCAACCCTAGCTAACGGGTGGCTTCAAGTCTGTTTTGATTCAAATTGACTGCCTGAACAAATCCCTGCACGTGTTGGCAATGTTTTCAGAAGTGGTTTGGCACTGCCTGCTTCTTAGGGCTGAGAGAAAGTGACTGGCCCAGGCTTTCCCAGTTGGTTTTGTGCCTAAGATGGGATGAGAATTCCAGGTCTCTGGTTTCTAGCCTGATGCCTTAACCATTGGACCAAACTGGTTTCTCATCTAAGGATTAGGAGAAGGATAAATCTGTTCCATTTTATAGTGATTTTTTTTTAATCCAGGCACAGTAGTCGTAATGATAATGATAATATTATCATTATATGTGGAAATTTGCAAGTCACCACAGATTATGTGTGTGAGGGTGTACTCAAGGAGCCTAGAATTATACTAGCTTCAACAATGCAGGAAGTAGGGGCAAAGTGTAGAGCTTAAGAAACTGCAGTAGGGACATCCCACCCTTATTTATTACTGAGTTCATTAAAGTGGAATCCCTTTGAATGTCCTAAAGGAGGGTTTGTTTTTTTCAAAAGGCAACCGGACTTTGCTTTTCCTTGAAGATGTTTCACTTTTACAAACGATCAAAATGTGGACAAAGACTGAAATTATTTCATAATCTTATGGAGTGTCTGAGAAATCTTTTTTTTTTTAAAAAATGCTTTCTTTATTGCTTTAGTCTAGAGCTTCTTAGAAAGGGCCAGGTATTCACAAGGCTGGAGGTTTCTTAGACATTCTGACTGGCACAGAAATCTCTCTGCAAATAACTCTTCTATAAACAACACAGATGTTTTAAATGTAAAACAGGCAAACGACCAATTTCACCCTCACCACCAATAAATCTCACGATGGTAAGAACAGCCTGGGTTACTAGCTGTTCTGAACCAGCCCTCTTCTGGCCTTGTAAAGGCAAACCCCTATTTAGGAAGAAGAGACTGGAGAGCTTCCAAGGCTAAAAGGCATCTGCCAAGATTTAATTACGCAGTTAACAAAAACACAAGAGCTTGTCTTCTCAAGCGGAAAAGTTGCTTTCAGCAACCAGCCCCTCCCCAAACACTCCTTTTATAGAGAGCTCAGGGCGTGGTCTCCCTGTGCCTCCTCCCGAGGAGTCCCATAGCCTTTCTTTGTTTGTTCCTGCTCGACTGCCTCCTGCGTCGGGCGTCCTTGAACAGGGCCAGCTGTGGGTCATCATCCTCCGCACTCTCGGGCTCACGCAGCTGAGAAGAGGTCCCCGGCTGAGGACTCTGCAAAGCCTCCAAACCATCATCAGCCGGTTCGTCTCCCTCCTCCCCCTCATCTGAGTCCTCCGATACATCGGACCCGGCTGTCGGACCCACAGGCTGGCCCTGAGTCACAACACTAGCTTTCAGGTTGAGTTGTTGTTTTTTCCCCCTCTTGTACCTCATGCTAACTGTCACCTGTCCTACTCTATATGTACCCAAATCCTAGAATTTGTTATCCTAGTGTAGAATTAATTTTATTCTCTATTCCTTAATATCTACAGCACCTCCTTCTGATTCCAAAAACAGTATTCCCAATTTCAGGAGTGGTTTTTCAGCAGTTCGAAAGATGTCATTTGTTGAATTCCTGCACGTAATGGGTGCTATAACTGGGCACTTTTCTATCCAAAATTCTCTCAGCATGGCTTTTGAGGTACAGTGTTCTATCATCAAATCAGCAACCTATATTTTGCTAATAATGTAAGTATGTACATATGATTTGTTTGGGGACTTACTTGCAGCTTAACTGTGCAGGTTACAAAATGAGTGTGATATATCTGTCCCCAATAAAAGCTTGCTGTGGGACTGAAATGTTAATATGACTGTTAGTATGAAATATTTTATTTTCTACCAACTCTTTCAATGGAGAGTTTCATTTCATGTTGCATCCTGGGCCTTTTGTTTTCTTATTAGCAAATGCAATAGGAATCTTTTTTTGTGTGAATGATGGGGCAGGCCTTCCTGGATAATGCTTCAGGCAGCAAAATGTTGCCAGGGGCTCACCTGGCACATTTCAAACCTCCTTTGGTAGTCTGGAGAGGCAGTTGAGGTAGCTTTCCCTCACCCAGTGTAGAGATAAATTGATACTGCCAAGTTTGCTTTCATATGTGAAATGGGAGATGATACTACCTTGTTCTTTGGCAGCAAAATATCTTGGACAACCTTGATCTCCTTGGGTGGGAAGACATACTTCAACTTTCAGATAGTACATGATCTGTAACTCAGAATCGTGAAGTGGTTAAGAGCCAGATTTAAGTCATCACTCAACTCTGGAGCCCTCTGGGCACCTTGGGGACAGTCCTCACTTCTCAGCCTGAATGTCCAAAGGGGAATGTCCAAACGATGACACTTGAATGATTGCATCCTCCTGCAAGTATCATGACTTACATTAGACATCGTAAGACAAGTAGCCAGTTGTGACATTTGCCTGATGACACATTTTGCATTGAAGACTGTGACAGATGCTTCTGTTTCTGAGTATAACATACCACACCGTTTTGTTATGGTGGGGATTAAATGAGACAACACTTTTCCATGTTCCTCTTTGAGAAAACAACAAAACATCCATGGCTAAAAAAGTATAGCTGGTAAGTACTACCTGAACAGTATCATTCCTCCTATGAAGGACTTACTCTTCATTTGATCTTGCTAATGTAACCGTGAGCCCTGGATTTGCATTCTACTCCATTATATGAGTTATCTCTATTCCTGATGCCTTTTACTGAGAACTTTCTTTAATCCCCTTTGCTGTACACACACCTGGGGCAGAGTTTATTGTAATTAGTGTCTTTCCAGTCATGCCTGTGTGAAATGTTTACACTCTGCTCCTCGAGAATTTCTCGTTTAGCAAGTTCATGCAGAACCCCGGGAAAAAGAACTCCTTTGGAAACCGTACTTCAAAGGGAAGAGGCGGCTGCTGATAACAGATTAATGTTCCAGTGAAACCTTAATTTGGGAGAAAGGGGAAAACACCGCCTGGAGTGAACAGATGCACTTTTGGGAAAGAGCTTTGGTCCAGATTCAACAATGAGAGGAGCTGGATTTTGTTCTAAGGGCCTTCATCATTGGAACGGTTGCAGGAATTGGGTATGTCTAGTTTAATGAAAAGGAGTAGGAGTGACGTGATAGCAGTGTTCCATTATTTAAGAGGCTGCCAGAAGAAGATGGGAGGGGGGTGTCCAACTATTCTCCAAAGCACCCGAGGGCAGGACAAGAAACAACAGATTGAAGCTTATCGGAGAGAGATCCCACCTAAAATTAAGAAGAAATTTCCTGTTAGAACAGTCAATCAGTTGAACAGCTTGCCTTCAGAAATTGTGGGTGCTCCATCACTGGAGGTTTTTAGGAGGAGATTGGACAGCCACTTGTTTGAAATGGTATAGGATATCCTGCTTAAGCAGTGGGTTGGACTAGAAAACCTCCAAGGTCCAATCTAACTCTTATTCTGGTTGCAAGGACAGTCAGTACAATACCTAAAATCAGAGCATAAATGCATGTATGCATTTAAAAGGCAAAGGTAAAGGTTCCCCCTCACATGCGTGCTAGTCGTTTCCAACTTTAGGGGCCGGTGCTCATCTCCGTTTCAAAGCTGAAGAGCCAGCGCTTGTCCAAGGACGTCTCCCTGGTCATGTGGCCGGCATGACTAGACGCCAAAGGCGCATGGAACGCTGTTACCTTCCCACCGTAGTGGTCCCTATTTTTCTACTTGCATTTTTACGTACTTTCGAACTGCTAGGTTGGCAGAAGCTGGGACGAGTAACAGGTGCTCACTCTGTTATGCGGCACTCGGGATTCGACCCGACCATCTGATCGACAAGCTCAGCGTCCTAACCCACTGAGCCACCACGTCCCTATGTATGCATTTACAGAAGGCTTATTCCTCCTGAAGGTTTTGCTGTGCACTATACGGACCTCAACTCTCAAAACACAGGAGCGGGCTTGATCTATTTTAACTATCAGCTTCTCCTTGAACAAAGGGGAGTACATTTTATAGATGCAAACTGCATTCTGTAGAAACCACTTTCATTGTCTCCTACCAGCTGAGGTGGATTGGTCCATCCTCCTTCATTTGGCATACTCAAGGTGATGTGCACTGCTCTGCAAAGTACTGAATAGGGCTGTTTCATATTGAGAAGGGTCATATGGGGCTGAGTTGCTTTGACTAAAGGCTTCACCTTAACCTATGGGCAAAGGCTCATGTTTGAGTCAATCAAGGCAAATTTTACAGCTGTTCTGTTCTACTGCTTAGAAAAAAAGGCCCCGGTATGTTACATAGCACATGGAGGGTTCTGAAGACCGACAACATATAATTTCTGCCGAAACATGCTCTTCAGAATGGATAGGGTATCCTGGACTTGAATGTGCTATCTAAAGCGATCCAGAAGTTGATTCAATCTAATTAGGCCATTTGAATTATTCACGTTAGGCATATAAATTGGATTGGTTTTACTTACTGAATCAATTTGGGTAGCAAATTCAAATTCAGTTGATATTTTGAAATGAATTTTTCTTGGTCCAGGAAGGATGCCAGGTAGATTTACTGAAGTTGCACATTCAGCTGGCCAGCAGATGTCCTCCTTGTCTCAAATAAAGTTCCCTCATGCCTTGTTTATTGCATTAGGGGGACTGATTGAAAAATTACTGGAAACTTTACCAGACATAAGTGGCTTCAGCAGTAGCAAATTTTTAAGGCTATTTCTGTCCTTTCAGACTGTCTGAATTAGTACTGGAGAGATTAAGAGTCTCATCCAATCTTCCTGTGTAATTTTGGGTCAGTTATTTTCCCAACTACTTCTGAGGGTTGTTTTTGTAGGGAAAATGGGAGGAAGGAACACTATGGAAAGAAGGAATGCTATAAATGCCATCTTGAGCTTCTTAAGGAAAGACGAGACAGAAACATACAAATAATAAATTAAATAAAGTACACAGTTAGCTCGGGAATTAAATCACACAAGAGGAAGACACAAGGAAGTATAACTAAGATGGTTAAAGGCCTGATGACTAAAAGACATGATGAATGGTTGCAGGATTTGGGTACAGCTAGTCTAAGAAAAGAAGGATTGGGGTGACATGAGAGCAGTTTACCAATATTTGAGGGGTGACCACAAAGAAGAGGGAGTCAACTTGTTTTCCAAAGCAGCAGAAGGCAGGACAAGAAACAATGGATGGAAACTAATCAAGGAGAAAAGCAAACTGGAATTAAGGAGAAACTTCCTAACAGTGAGAACAATTAACCAGTGGAACAGCCTGCCTCCAGATGTTGCAGGTGCTCCATCCCTGGAGGTTTACAAAAAGAGACTGGACAGTCGCTTGTCTGAGATGGTATAGGTTCTCCTGCTTGAGCAGGGGGTTGAACTAGAAGACCTCCAAGGTCCCTTCCAGCTCTTTTCTGAATTTACTTCTGTAGGCTGAGATGCAGATGGGGATAGAATACTTTTTAAATCGTAGATTACATCTGCGTTCACCCATCTGACAACTTTGTGTGATTTTGGCTTAGCCCACAGTGCAAAAATGCCACTGGGCCTGATTGCTAGTCCATCTACTTTGGTATTATCTCAAGACTGGCTGGCAGAAAACTTTAAAGGATTTCACTGCTGAATGTCTGTGGCGATTCTCAATCATCCAAGTCATGGTTGTCCCAAAGGCAAATGGACTTTCTTGTTTTTTGTTCTTTGAAAGCAATGACCTGATGACCGCAACGAATAAAAAGCCTTCCATTTCCCATCTGACATTTAGCACTGAAGAAGCTTCTTGGAAGAGAAGTGAAACATTTTTTAAAAAAACAAACAAACAAAATACATTACCTTTTGGAAAAGCATCTTTGGGATTTTCACTGCTGGAGATCCAAGCTGGAACTCTCTGAGTGCAAAACGTCTGATCTGCCCCTTAGCAAATCCTGATTCCTTCTGTTCATGTTTGTATTCCAAGAGGTGTCCCAAAGGAGCTTTTCCAAGAGGCAACTGGGCTTTCTTGTTCTTCCTTGAAAACGTTTCACTTCTCTCATTCACTTCTCAGAATGAGAAGCGAAACCTTTTCAAAGAAAAGCAAGAAAGTCTAGTTGCCCCTTGGAAAAGCTCCTTTGGGACAACAACCATGACCTGGATGACTGAGAATCTCCACAGACATTCAAATAGGTTGATTTATCGCGTGGCTTTGGAACTGGGCAATTTTTTCCATAGCTCTGCTCCTGAAGCATTTCTCTCTGTGCTGGCATAGAACTGGCTGAGTGCATGGAGTTTGTTTACTGTTACCAGAAGGCTGTCTGGGTCTCAAAGCCACTGAGCTGAGACAGCCATCAATGGCACTGGAATGCTGAAACTCATAGAAGCATGGATATAATGGTCGTACCAAGAGCTTTTTGAACAGAGGTTGGGAAAACCCAGATGAATATAGTCTACCAAAGATGTTTGCAGTTATACAGATCAAGCAGATAAATGCAGGAAGACCAAATTGGGTCTGGGAGAGATGTGAGACTATGCCACTAGCAGGAATATGACCGCAATTCATATCCCATTTGGCCTGCCATCTGTGTTGCCATGAAAACTGTGATAAGGCCAATTAAGGGAAGCTGGAGGCAACCAATAGGGCCACTGGTTGTTTGTTTTGATACGGATCAATAAGGCTGGGATAAATGAACTGTAATCTAATAAAAATGAATGCATGTAAACGTATATCTGATAATTTGACAACTGTGTTTTTGGAACGGGGAAGGGCATGGACTGGAAAGAGTTCCACAGGATATTATATATCTCATTCTGGTGGAACAGAGTGGCTAGTATCTCCTTAGATCACTGAAATGATATAAGGTTATGAACCGAAGTTCCCCCTAGCAAGCCCTTTAATTCAAGTGTTTGTATCCTGTTTCATTTCAAATTAACTGCTCTCCTCACTTTGCAAACAAAGATATATCTTTCTTTCTACAGAGGAGGTCATACGGCAACCTTTTTTTCACCTGGCTCCTGCTTGGGGGAGAATTGAAGGGAGGCAAACCATGACAAATAAAAGAGAGGAGTGGAGGTTGCCTTCCCATATATTGTTTCTACACACACTGACTTTTTTCTCATCCAGTGACTCTTTGTCCTGGCAATACACACAGTCCTTTGGGGAGTGAGGCGATGCCACATATGTACAGGGTAAAGCAGAAATGGTAGGAAACCTAAAGGTTCTCTAGGATGCCCATCAAGCTGGTTGTGGTCTGCCCTGCATTATGACAACATATAGTTGTGATCATGTTGCTTGAATGCAAATGGATTACCTATAACCCTGAATAACACACAACAAAACTCCCCCTTTTTGGCCACACCTTAACTAAGGCTGCTGACTCTGGACTATACAATCTGGAGATCTCCTAAGTGGCAACAGAGTTTAGGAAGTTGCTCCCCTCTGGTGGCCATCCAGAGTTTTGCATATCTGGTTCTCTATCCTAGATGAGCCTCAAATATAGTTGAAAATTGCTGGTATGGTTTCCTGCTATTTTTACGCCCCCAAAACAAACAAAGCTTGTTTAAAGTTTAATGTTGCTTTATAAAACAAAGATCCACCTCAATTCTCCTATGCTCCAGGGAAAAGACTAAAAAAAAACCCCATCCTTGCCAAATGTGTGACACAACTTTTATCTCTCCCCTGCCTTCCAGGGATTCATCTCCCAATGTTAAGTGCCTTATTGTTACCTCCTCTTGCTCTGATGCTATTCTAGAATGTCATTCCTATTCAGCCTTTCCTAATTCTGATGTTCTCTACATATGTAAGCTTGGTAGTTCTTATAAGTCTCAACTCCAGCCTTTAGGACATCTGTGATTTATTATGGGAATTGAAGTTTGACATATCTAGAGGACAATGGGAAACTGAGAATACAATTCTTTAAGGAGGAAGTACTTAACTGCAAATGGCAAGACTTCAATATGACTTGCAAAACACCATGTTGCTCAAAGGAATAAATACAAGGTAGAGGCTTAAGGTCAGATCGTGGGAATCATCACAAAAATGTATTGGGGTAAAAGATTGCTTTTTGGTATTCCCTCTGGTTTCACACACACACACACACACACACACACACACACACACACACACACACCCTTTCCAGCTTCCCTTTATCTTTTGGAAAAGCAGATGATCATATTTATAAGCAAAGCATTATGCTACAGATTGCACCTCCTTTTATATACTAGATTTATATACAGTAAGACTAAGCTATTCTTGATTTATATAGGACTTGGAGTCATTCTGAAAAATAAAGATTTGGCAGTATAGTGCTTTGGACCTGGTCATCAAGAAGTGCTTTACAACCACTTGAGATATTGAATGTAGCCTATATCTCAACATTTTAAGGTGATGAGACCTTTTCCTGCATTCTTTGAAGCACCTTTAAGAGGCCAGATCTCAACTGTTGCACAGCCCGAATAAAATTATGTTGGGCTTCATTGTTTGAAAACAAACATCATCATCATTAATAACAACAACAATCTCTACTCAAGCGGACTATAGAGCTTGAGCAATTATTAGCAAGGGTCACCAAGTACAGTATCATACAGAATACTTGAGCCATAGGAATTAACTAGCAAAAGGAAGAAGAGTTAATGAAATGCATATACTCATAGAAGTCGGAATCAGAATGGTTACTGGGGTGGGGGTAACTTTTGTTTGATGTGCTAGATCACTTGTGTGTTGGAACGATCAAAAACATACATCTAGTACTATAATCAGTACTAGATGTATGTTTTTCATCATTCCAACACACAGGTGATCTAGCACTATTTAAAGAAAACACAATGCCACAGACCTCTTTTGACAAATATGCATCTGTACATCCATAGGGGTTAAGTAGAAATGACTACAATGTGTAGTATGCAAATAATGTCATTAACATAACAATATTAGAACACAACAAACATCCGTTGCCTCCATCCTTCCTTTCTATTCTATCTAACTTTTATGCTAGGTTTAAATGAAAAGACAGAAAGAGCTAAGCACCAGAAATAAGTGGCTTACTTCAACTGGGCTTATTCCTAAGACGTGTGAACTGAGTTTCATTACATAGTTGATGCTCAGCAATATACTTTTAGACAGAATTCTGCCTCAGCTCTAAGATGGAGTTGATTTGTGGGCAGACAATGTCCATGGGAAAAAAAGATTAATGATATAGCTATGTGTAATATATATGGAACAGATAAGGAAGGCAACAGTTTGTTGGTATGGAAAAGTTATGAATGGGCTCTCCTATCAGTCAAACTCCTCTGAGGGAAGGCATGCCTGTAGATGGATCAGAGAAAGCAAGAGAGAGAGAGAGAGAGAGAGAGAGAGAGAGAGAGAGAGAGAGAGAGAGAGAGAGAGAGAGAGAGAGAGAGAGAGAATATGATTAACTGGAGGTTTCATTTCAAAATTCTTTACCAAATGTCTGCAGATTTGTGTGCGAGAATTGTATGTAGCTGTACTTGTTAGATATATTGGCAACAAGAATGCATTTAACAATTCATTCCCAGTCATGTTTTTCATTTGCTTGGGTTTTTTTTAAAAAAGTGCTGTTTTGCACATCTGCATGGCCCTTTGAAACCCAAATGTTACATGTAAGTTGCAAGAGTTAGAATGAAATCAATAGGAGCAAGAACCCAAACTTTCTTTTTATATGACACTGAACAAATGGAAAGGACATACCAGAGTGTGAATCTGTATTATTTCTCCTTCTCCTTCTCCCTCTCCTTCACCTCTTCTTTCTCTTCCTTCTCTTTCTTTCTTTTTCTTCTCTTCCTTCCCTTTCCCCTTCCCTTTCTCCTTTCCCTTCCCCTCCTTCTCTTCCTTCCACTTGAGGTTCAAAAGGACACAAGGCATATCTTACTGATTCTTGAAACAGAAGCCACAGAGGTTTAATATACATATTTAGTACCTGGATTTTCTGAGGTTCGGTATAATTAAAGCTTCATAAGGAATGGAACATCCCATCTTTCACAGTCTTCTCTATCAGAATGAGGCTAACCTATCACTTTTCAAATCTGCATATTTTCATAAAACCAAAGTCAACATTGGAGAAATATGACAATAAGATTAAGCAGGCCAGGACATATGGCTTAGTCCTGCCAAAATTCATTAATAGGAGGCCAAACTCATCCCTGACCACAACTGTTTGCCATGATGAAAAATTCCCTGGATTGTTTCTAAAAGATAGCAAAGGACAGAGTACAATAATTTCTGTTCTGGATAGTAGCCACTGTTAAAAAAATGCAGACATATGGTAAGGACTACTTAAAGGCTGTCTTGAGATGGATATCAGACACTTTAAGATAAATCCTCAGCTATCAGGAGGAGACTATCTCTTGTTCTTGGTTGCCATTAATTATCCACTAATCATTCTGGACTAATCAGCCTGTCATCCAGCCAAACGAAGGGATATGGACCCCACAGTCATAATAACAGGCTAGTGTGATTTTAGCTGCTGGAAACAGCCAAACGCTTTCTCTAGATTTTTGTTTCATATGTCATGGACATTATATGTTCCAGCCTTTCATGAAAAACAGTGGGACTAAATACAGCCTGACCATTCTCCTTGCAGCAAATGCATGAATCTGTCTTATATATTCACTTGTTATTGTGCATACTGCACAAGTCAAAAAGAGGCCTATGGAAATATCTACAGACCCCTCACATCCTAGACAAAAATGGTTTCCACTTCTACCCTCAAAACAACCCTATAGGGCAGGGATGTCAAACTCAATTTCATTGAGGGCCACATCAGCATTGCGGTTGCCCTCAAGGGGCCAGGTGGGCATGGCCTACTGGGTGGGCATGGCCTACTGGGTGGGCATGGCTAGAGTGTGTATGGCCTACTGGGTGGGCGTGGCCAGCTCTACATCGTTCGCATCAAGGGTGCCTATGGGGGCCTGGGCAGGAGTGGGACAGATCTGAGGGTCTCTGGCAGAAGGAGGGTCTCTGGGCCAGGGCCAAGGCAGTGGGGGCCGTTCCTTTACTGTTTCCAGGATGGCTTTGCGGGCCGCATGAAACCACTCTGCGGGCCGGATCCGGCCCCTGGGCCTTGTGTTTGACATGTCTGCTATAGGGCATTACACACCAGAACAACTAGACAGGAGGACAGTTTTTCCCCCATACCATCACTCTGATAAACAACTAATTTTCACAACACTGTCAAACTATCTAGTAAGGCTGTGTTACTAATTATTCTTTTCATCTTCCCTATTATCTGTCTCCTTATGACTATAACTTTGTTGCTTGCATCTTACGATTTATATTGTTTTATTTAGTATCCTAGTATGATTTATGTTGATTGCTTATGTAGTATCTTATGACTATCAGTAAGTGTTATATCTTATGATTTATGATGACTATGATCATGATTTCTCACTTATTGCTTTTATGTACACTGAGACCTTATGCACCAGAGGCAAATCCCTTGTGTCTCCAATCCCACTTGGCTAATAAAAAATTCTATTCTATTCTATTCTATTCTATTCTATTCTATTCTATTCTATTCTATTCTATTCTATTCTATTCTATTCTATTCTATTCTATTCTATTCTATTCTGTTCCATTGTATCGTATCATTATATTATATTATATTATTATATTATATTATATTATATTATATTATATTATATTATATTATATTATATTATATTATATTATATTATATTATATTATATTATATTATATTATATTATAATATTATATTATATTATATTATATTATATTATATTATATTATATTATATTATATTATATTATATTATATTATATTAATTATATTATATTATATTATATATTATTCTGTGAATTGATTTTCCCTGGCTATTGCTTTTGAATTAGAAGTAATAGGACAGATCAGTCACATATGTTCCAAAGCATCATTTTGGACAAAACTGATGGGACGTGTGTTTGTCTCTAGCCCCAACCTACTTGAAAATCTGAATTCAAATTAGACAACCCTTTTTAAAAAGGCTGGAGGAAGAGAAGTGAGTTTGTTCTCTTCTGAGCTTCATCGCCACATGGCTCCTAGTCATCATCATGAGTGGGTAATATACATCACTCATTTCATGGATCACATAATGTGTACTTACAGTAGAGCCGCCTTTGACTTGATAGACTCTAAAGTCCAATTGGTGTGTTCCTGTTACAACAGTTGAGTTGTTAGCAGCCTGAAATTTGAAACCCCAACATATACTTGTTTCTTCTCCTTTACATGAGTTATGTAAATGTTCTGATTCATGGAAAAATGATTATTTTGGCACTCTGTGATATCAGCACATTAAGTCATTAGCAGCCAAGGGGCATCAACAGTCTGTTTCCATTCTCGTTAACTACTGTTTTGTTCTTGGCTCTGGCCTTTTTTAATTACTTGCAAATGGACATAATAAAAAAACCCACATCTTTTCTTTATTTATTTCACAAGAAAAGGCAGAATGTGTGGCCCAAGGCTAGTCTCCTCCGTTCTGCAAAAGAGTCTTTCTACTTGGCAACACATAATCTCTGATGTCATTAAGAGATGTTGGTGCATTCAATTAAAAGAGTATCCAGGTCAGTTTGACAATCCTAACTTTAATAAATAACACAGTCTTTATCAGTAAGCCAGACTAGTTGTTAAATATTCAGCTAGAGGGAATTTTCTTTGGATGCAAGCATGGTATGTGGAGAAGAAAAGAGAAAGCAGATTCGAATAAAGGACCACCTTAATAAGCATTTAAACACACTGTGTAATATATGGACATAATAAATATTTAAATAGGTAGATGGCTGTTTTATGAACGTGGCCATTTTCTCCAGTTACACTTCAATGTCATAGTTTTCCTCTTACTACTTAGCTTAGTAGAGAAAATAGTTTGGGCTACATATATTAAGGAAATTAACATTTCATCAAGAATATTTCCCTGCTACTACTCGAAATAGGGTATTAACTCCAAAATAAACCCTAAATTGAACTCTGAATCTTGTCTTTCTTTACATTTTGACTAAGGATGTATTGAAAATTCCCCATACAGGATTTTCCCGTAAGTTCTCCTTTATTGGGATGAAAAGAAACTCAAGGATGAAATGCATGCTGTTTTATTTATTTAGTGATCAGATTGTGAAAGGATATACACAAATGTCCTATTTTTCACAATACAAACCTCTCTGTCTTCCTACATTTAATTTAATTAATTCATAAAACTACATGCTGAAACTAGTTGTTTATTTCATCATCAAGGGAGTTCACCATTGTCCCCACAAATAGGGCTATGAAATGCTCTGGATTCTATCTGGCAAAAATATTTCATAGGAGCAAAGCACAGCACCTTTTTTTGCAACTCATTAAAGCAGTCAGGTCCATTTCTAAAGTCAGGTAATTGCAATGGAAAACTCTCCACATCACATCATCCAGTTTTGGTCACCACGATGTAAAAAAGATGTCGAGACTTTAGAAAGAGTACAAAGAAGAGCAACAAAGATGATTGGGGGACTGGAGGCTAAAACATATAGGGAACAGTTGCTGGAATTGGGTATGTGTAGTTTAATGAAGAGAAGGGTGAGGGGTGACATGATAGCAGTGTTCCAATATCTCAGGGGCTGCCACAAAGAAGAGGGAGCCAAGCTATTCTCCAAAGCACCTGAAGTCAGGACAAGAAGCAACGGATGGAAACTAGTCAAGGAGAGAAGCAACCTAGAACTAAGGAGAAACTTCATGACAGTTAGAACAATTAATTGATGGAACAACCTGCCTCCAAAAGCTGTGAATGCTCCATCACTGGAAGTTTTTAAGAAGAGACTGGACAGCCGTTTGTCTGAAATGGTATAGGGTTTCCTGCCTTAGCAGGGGGTTGGACTAGATGACCTCCAAGGTCCCTTCCAACTTCTTCTTCTTCTTCTTCTTCTTCTTCTTCTTCTTCTTCTTCTTCTTCTTCTTCTTCTTCTTCTTCTTCTTCTTCTTCTTCTTCTTCTTCTTATTATTATTATTATTATTATTATTAATATTAATATTATTATTATTATTATTACCACCATGATCTAAGAAACTTGTGTGGCTACTTTAATGAGTTGCTAATAAGCGCTTTAGATAAAAAAAGAATCTAAAGCAAAGAGTCATGTGGCCACATGAGCATACGATAAAAATAAATGTAAAATTGACATGAAATTCATTCACTCTCCTTTTTGAAGTCATAAAAGATGGCTGTGAAACTTCTCTTCGATGCTTCCAGGAAATGTTATGGAGTCTGATCCTTTCTCTAAATTGCTTGTGATCTCCTCAAAAACACACTTCTCTTCTTTTAAAGCAGTAGCACAGTCCTTCTTCAGACTTGGTGCATGTATTTCTGCTTTTATCCCAATAGCCACTAAAAATAGCAAACTTAAAACACTAGCTGGTGTATCATGCTGAAAGGAAAGATTAAGAATGCCAAATGAAGTTGCTGATACTCATTATTTTTTTGGCTTCAAGATGCGGTCCTGGGAACTTTGTAATATTTTGAGTTTTTTACAGAATGAATATTATGATCTCACAATATTCTTCTCCAGAAATTTTATCAGAGAAGCCTATGGCTAGGATACCATTGTGCCAGTGAAGAATTATGCCTGCCTCACACTGGCAGTGAGCATTGCAAGATTACTAAATTGCAACTCCACGACAAGGTACAGTAATCCTCAATTTATGACCATAATTGATCCTGAAAGCTCCTTCACAAATCATGGCAGTCATTAAGCAGGTCACTATGGGACCATATCTGATTCTGTGATCCTTTTATGGTGGGTGTTACACAAATGCCATGGCTGTTAAGTGAATGCTGCGGTTGTTAGACAAACTCAATGAAAGTTTTTTTGCCCAGACACTGATTTCTGCCCAAAAAATGCCTGAAATTGTGATCACGTGACCATGGGATGCTGCAAACCATCATAAATGTGGGCTGGTTGCTAAGAGCCCCCAATGTGATCACATGACCATAGAGGAGCAGCTGTCAGAACTTTGAAACTGGACTGTAACCAGGTCTGAAGAGGTCTGGCATAAGTTTGAATGCTTAATAAGAGTCTGATTGTAAATCAGGGACTACCTCAGTGGTGGGATTTGGCCAGTTTGCACCAGTTCGGCAGAACCGGGAGCTAATTTTTTGTTGCCCAGGCCCAGAATGGACTTCCGGAAGCAGCATCCACACAGAGAACCGGCTGTTCACATATTTGAATGCCACCACTGGACCACCTGTATTATGAAGTTGGGAGGACACCCATCCTTTCATTTCTAAAATGAGATTTTTAAATTCATCTTTCCTTTTCCCTTAGAACATGTCAGAACACCATCCCATTTCAATCTGGAGTTGGAAATTTGCCTTACTTTTCTAAATGCTCATGCCTGTGGAGATCCCTTTCTTAAGAATCTGCACATCAGCTTCTGTACAAATTCCCGCCAAACCATTTAAGATGTTGCAGTGTACAAAAAACCCCCACAACCCTGTACTTTTCTTCCAAACACTGTATCTAATGTAGAAAAGCTGGGGAATACTGTACTCAAGCTGAGCAAAATGCTGGAATATTTTGTTTTGTTTTGTTTTCCCTAGGAGCTTGTTAGCTTAATTTAGGTTCAGATATTTTACAGCTCACACTGTACTGATTTGAAACACATTCCTAAAAGAAACCCCTGCTGAACTTTTTAAAGAGTAATCCATCTAGTCAAGAGAAGTAAATATGACATATGCCAACAACGGCAAAGAAAAGAAATGAATGACATCTGGTTGCTAATGCTTGAGCAAAGGGAGGATTCATCCATTTGCTTTTAGCATTTCTGTTGTGTTGCATGACCTTACAATGGATTTTTTGAGAGTTAAGGACTTCCTGGTCAAGATACTTTCTTTCTAATCTCTGTCAGTCATGGCTTTTCTCTCTATCCTTATTTGAATAAGTTGAATGAATGAATGAATGAATTGGCAACTCAGATTGCATTGCAATCTAGTAGGGCTTTGAGTCATTCACCTAGTAAGGCTTTGACTCATTCACACTCTTATATCTTTCTGATTAGAATGTAAGCTCTCTCCCCAAGAACTTCATCAGAATTTGTCCAATTCAGAAATAAGATAAGTTAACCTTTATTATCATTTCTTTTCTGTGAACACACTGGCACACATTAAAAAAATGAAATTCTGATGCCCGCTCTCAAAAGAAAATAAGCCGAAATGTTGAAAGTCTACCCAGGCTAATTGAGGTATCTGGGACGGAATGCTTGAGTCAAACTTCTGTTGCAATGATAACACAGCAGTTGCACACTTGCCAGTTTGTGATTACCTCTAGCTTCATGTAATCCATCTTAGACTTTAAGCAGTACACTAGCAAAGAAAATAGATGGTAGTTGTTGTGTACTGGGTTCGTCGCGCAGGAATGAAGACGAGGCGAGTGAGTTCAGCAAAGATCATGGTTTATTGCTTGCAGGATCTGAACTAGAGAACAGGGTTGCAGATGCAGCAATTTATACCCTGGCCCCTAGGTGGTGGCCAATAGGTTTGAAGCAACCTATTGCCGCGTAGGGGCAACCAATGGCAGCGCTGGAGATGGGTTGTCTGAGATGTTGGGAGCCGTTAGCTAGCTTCCTGTTCCAGCAGCCTACCAGCCGTTACCACGTGGTGTTAACAAGCAAGCCCAATACATTACAGTAGTGACACTCTATACAGATTAATCTCTAGCCTAGTTGTTAGCCCTCCACTTTTGCCTCATTTCCTCTTTTGATCACACTGCTTCCACCTCAGAGGACACTCAGCAGCTTGAGTACTGCTGCTCCCTGTTGCCTCTGCCACCCAAAATGTTGAGCACTGAGGGTGCAGGTTTGTTCTCCGAGCTTGTGGATTGGTTTCTGAACATTTTGTTACCAGGCTAGGTAACATCTTCAGCAGCGTTTAAGGGCTGTCAGTGCTGGTGGTGTTCCACTGCTTCTAAAAGGGCTCTTTGTGGTCTGTAGGTCTTGTGATGGGTCAGGTGTGGCAGTGTCAAGTGAGGGTCTTGTGACCTCCTTTTTCCTGCTGGGGACCCCTCTAGGGTTGCACCTCAGAAATACACCGACCTCTATCTGAAAGGCTTTATCTTAAGCACACCTCTATCTTGGTTTTTCCTATTTGATGACAACATTAAGTGAGGGTTTACATGTGTGAATGTTTTTCCCCCCAAACATAACTAACGTGGATGGCATTGTTTAAACTTTGAAGACCTAGATGTTCCATCCTGCAAAAGAAGGTGTCCTGTAATTTGAAAATAGAATTGTGATTCTTATTCTTCCCAGCTGGTACTTTACCTGGCTTTTTTTACGTCAGTACCTACTTACAGTTTTGTATGTAAGAACTCCTCTTTGGGGCAGGGGTTGGAGTAGATGACCTCCAAGGTCCCTTCCAGCCCCTATGATTCTATATGCGTTATACGTTGTTGTTAGCTGTCTTTAGGAATGGGTTAATTCATTAATTAGCTTTCAATTATTTTAAAACCAAGTTTTTTTTCCCCATTGAGCTACAGTTGATCATAGTAATTCAACATGAAGTAATTAAATGGTATTGGTTTAGACAGCACATGAACATTTTTCACAAAATGCGTAGAGAAGCTGGTGAGGAAAGGGAGGAGTTATAAATCATTTGAATTAATGTTGATGAAAGACAGGGACATATTTTGTTTGGACCTAAGGAAGACATGGTTCTGCTTGAATTTAATAGGTATCATATTTATCTTTCTAGTACAAATTTTTATTTAGTTAACTGTTTTTTCCCCAGCCATTGGGATTATTTGCTCTAAAGAGCAATATTTTTTATCACTGGAATGAACATGGACCAATTCCAACTTGGCATTTAGTGAAACCCATCTTAAAAAAAATGAGGTTTCCTGGTAGGTGGTTTGTAGGCAGCCGTTCTCAGTTGTTGTTGTTTTTAAAATTTAGTATTTTTCCTTCTCCACAAGAATGAGATTTTATCAAAATTGTGTTTTTATACTTTAAATTGGAAATCACTCCTCATAGAAGGGTAGATGGCTTTGATTCGCTTTTTGCCAATGTGTGTAAAATAATTATCCCTGAAAAGAATTTATACAAAATCTGAGGTATCTAATCGTTCCTTTTATTGTGTTACTGCATCGTATCAGGCAGTAATGCAAAACATTTTGACTACTAAAATGTTTTGATTTAGTTCAAGGAACTTAAAGAGCAGACGATGGCAAAAATAAATAAATGAATAAAAATAAATCAGCCCGCAGCCAAGCAGAACTCAACAAAATGAGCAGGTATTAGTCAGTCAGATGCCATTAATGCAGATCTAACAGTTGAGGACCTTATGAGCACATTTATCTTGTCCTATTCCAGGAGATAATCAATAGTTCTCATATGGCTATTCTAGTGATCTCCTTTATCTACCTCGCTTTACCTACTTTGCTCAACCTTGCAGGCATAATTGCTTTTTTTCATCCAGCCCTTTATGTTTCTGCATCAGAACATTTGTGAATGTCGATGGAGATTCTGGATTGCCTTGGGTTTTTTATAATTAGCAGACAAAGCAAAAAAAAAATGTGCAGAGCAAAAACGTGCACTGTTTTTAATAATGTTTTTAAATTATTGCACCCCAGCTAATTTAATATGGTATGACCTTCATTCTTAAAGACAATTTTGGATGGGAGTAATAGTCAGACTCAGAAGTTAAAAACAACCCAGACTGTTAAGAACAACAACAACAAAAATTCTCGCAATATGAAAGCAAAGAAAATAATAATAATAAAAAGATGTACTGAGTTGTATTGAGCATTGTGGCAGAAAAAGCAATAGTTGACACTCATGAGGGCCTTGTAATATTGGACATATGCCATTCTTTCAGAAGTAATGAAACCAACTGATTTTGAAGGGTATTTCTTAATCTCCCCCAGGGATATTAAATTTAATGGTTCCTCTCATAAATTCCCATTTATGGTCTGCTATTGTCTCAAAACAAGCTCAATCTTGCAGCTCAGGTTCAGTCAGATGGAAAGCTGGAGTGCATTGGGTCCAAACAAACCAGACAATTGCATGGATATGTGGGAAAGTGTTCTCTCAGTTTTATCCCTCATGCATATGTGAAAATCAGACAAAGCCTTCAGGTTTTCACCAAGGGGCATCTCAATAACAACATCTCAGTGTATAAGCAGTCATTTCCTATTATGCTGGCAACCTATTCTAAATTCCTGACTTAGTCTGGTGATTCTGCAGGCAGCCTATATCTTGGGTGACCTTGGATAAATAATTTGATCTTAGTATATCTGTTCCAGAATACGGGGAATTGCAGATTATGATCTAAAAAGCTTTTTTTTTTAACCTTTGCTTGGGTTGAAATCTCTACAAAGCATGAAATATACCCATGTTTGGACTGATCCTTACTTGCTCTTTGGTGAATTTGTTCTTCTGCTAGAATTCAAAGGTTCAGGTCTGAAAACCATGTTTCTGTTCTTCCATGAGATGAATTTATAAGATAATATTATTCCAGTTCAATCTATATTTTGTAGTCGAGGACTACCTGTATTTCTCACAGCCTGAAGATGGTGGAAGACAGGAAGGCCTGGAGGAACGTTGTCCATAGGGTCGCGATGAGTCAGACACGACTTCGCAGCTAACAACAACAACATTCACACTAATATCCCAAGTTACTTTCCTTTCTCCCCCCATTACTCTTCAAGGGGCATCATCTCCATAAGGCTTCAGGCTGGGAATTTTCCCAATCTTTCCTGGAATTGCTATGGATTAAAATAAGACCTTCTATATTCAGAATAAGGGACGCGGTGGCTCAGTGGGTTAGGACGCTGAGTTTGTCGATTGGAAGGTCGGCAGTTTGGCAGGTCAAATCCCGAGTGCCGCGTAACAGAGTAAATGCCTGTTACTCGACCCAGCTTCTGCCAACCTAGCAGTTCAAAAGCACATAAAAATGCAAGTAGAAAAATAGGGACCACTACGGTGGGAAGGTAACAGCGTTCCGTGCGCCTTTGGCGTCTAGTCATGCCGGCCACATGACCACGGAGACGTCCTCGGACAAGCGCTGGCTCTTCGGCTTTGAAACGGAGATGAGCACCGGCCCCTAGAGTTGGAAACGACTAGCACGCATGTGCGGGGGAACCTTTACCTTTACCTTATATTCAGAATGCACCACTATAAACAGCATTTATGTCAGCAGAGGATGTTAAAAATTGGGGCTGTTAATAAGAGGCTTTTTATCTTCCAAGATATATTTCCTTCTTTCTTAAACCATGGGAATTTGTTTTTTTTGCACTTGCCAAAACCACAGAAGGGAACAAGCATCAGTAAGTGATTAACACTGTCTGTCTTCTCTGATTATTTTCAACAATGGTAAGGTAGACGTCTAGCATAGGGTCTGAACTTACTCAGTGAACCTTCTCAACAACCATCCTGTTTATAACTTCCAACACAAGCAGGGTCTATTTTGTTTCATTGAAATTTAAGGAAATGTTTTCTAGCTGACAGATGGCTAGGAAGCAAATCCAGTTGTTCTTTGTGTACATCTGTAATACCACATCCTGAATCACAAAGCGAAAGAGAATGGTGTCTGAAGAAGCCAAGACAACACACTTAAAAGAGGTTTGGAACAGATGATCATCCTGACAGCAGGAAAAAGACAGTAACATGGGAAAACTGAAACTGATGGCCCCACATAGAGACATTTAAAGCACATGCAGAACAACTGTTGCCTTTATCTAGGAAAAGAGACCTGCCAGGATTAAAAGCAGATGCTTGAATATCAATTTTCAGCCTACAGTCTTGGGTCACCATCTTGATCCAATGGCTGCCTGCACTCTATTATATACTAAGTGAGTATTTCAAGCTAGGTGAGTGACCATATCAAGGAAGTGTATGTGTGTGTGTGTGTGTGTGTGTGTGTGTGTATATATATATATATATATATATATATATATATATATATATATATATATATATATATATATATATATATATATTAGTGAGTGGAACTCATAGAATGAAATATTGCAAAGCAGCACAGTCTCATTCAATATTCTAGCAAGTAATTGATGTCCCTGTCTAAAATATGCCATTTCGTTCTCCCGATTTTTATATTGCAGCTCCTATCCATCCTCCAAAAAGTAAATCAACAGTTCATGGCTGATGACTTTATTCTTGTTGACCAAAGCTAAGCCATGGCAGAGGGGGATCATTTGAGAGCAGTTGAACCAGTTTGACATCTAAGCTTGACATTCTAAGACCTGGAGATTGAAAGGTCTTTCTGCTGTTTGGCTTTTCAAGACCGTTTGTCTGCTTCTGCTTAGCTGATCTTGGCTGAGCATTATTGGAGGTTTTCAAAAACAGACTGGACAACCATTTGACTGGGATGGTATGAAGCTCCTGCCTTGCGCAGTGGGTTGGGCTAGAAGACCTCCAAGGTCCCCTCCAGTCCTATGTTCCATCTTTCTATGTTCCATGACTTTTTTAATACACCGGAAGCTGAAGAAAAGATTAATTGTTCTGAAAGGAGGTGAATCTAGAACACTGAACCAGCTTCCTCAACTTAACTATTTCTTAGCCTGTTCTCAATTACCTTGGGTCTGAACCTCTTGACGTATTGCATTATCTTAACTAATTTGATCTCTAGACAAGATAATCCTTACTGTCTTCTCTTTAATGTTCTTCCGTGTCTTGATCCTAATTTGTCAGAGTATGTCTTATTTCTTGCACCCCTTTGGTTAGGGCATGGATATCCATTTATAGTAGACAAGTGGACCGTCTACTTTAAAGGATGGAGAGTTGAAATTTAGGAGCAAAATGGGTAAAGTTAATTTTGTGATTTCAAGCTGTTTTCAATTTTATTTAAAGAGTAGAAGTGACTGTCTTTCCACTTCTATTTTTACCCTTTTAAATGTGTTTTATGATGATAAGGTTCAGCTACTTTCCCCTGAAGTTTGGCAGAAGGTTTTGGAGTGCAGGATAGGTGCACATAGCTTGCCAGTTGCCTCTCCTGACCTAGCAGATGTGTTCACACACATACAAAGTTTGGGGAAATTCAACATATTGGATGAATCTGGTCTGTTTAGTTTCCATTTCAGTGTGTAATGCTGTTTTATGACTGAAATAACCCCCATCTCTCTCTCTCTCTCTCTCTCTGTGTGTGTGTGTGTGTTTGTGTGTGCGTGTGTGAATCCAAACCATAACACCCTTAATTCACTAACCAAGTTAAGCATTTTCTGAGAGTGCAGCCACAGCATGAGGCTAAGTTATACAGAGATTAACCATTGGCTGAAAGCAACATTTTTCATTAGCTTATGCCCTAGGAGCTGCACAAAAAAAGTCAGTAGGACCAAGACTGTGCATATTTTATGATTTCCTTTTGGGGGCACATTTTAAAAATGGTTTAGCTAAAACAAAGAACATTCAGCAAAGCAAAATGTCAATCTAACAATCACTCCATATACACCAACATGATAATCTCTTGAGAAACTTTCAAAGGACAATCAAGAGATGCAAGGTGTATTAAGAGAAAATTGGTGTCTGACTAATGCCAACAATGTAGCTTACAGATTTATTTGCAATCCTCTTAGATGGTTGGCTTGCTTCAGTGTAGTTTATTACCTTTTAGAGAGAGAAAACAGAACTGCTTTATATTTCATGACTGTGAAACCACTTTAGACCCAACTGACACAAAGTTCTAGCATCTAGCTGTTGGAAGAATAGCTTAAAGATGTTGCCATAAAATAAAAATAAAAAAGTACATCTAAAATGGCCACTTTTAAAAGGGCAAGACTTTTAGCAAAGGAGATGGGGTTTTTTTCTTTTGGTAGAGGATAAGAGACTTTAATGTTTAAAAGAATATAATCTATAATAGGAAGAATAAAGTTTTTAGTGTTGTATACATGCCGGCATATGGGGTACTTAAGAAACATCAGATGAGGGTGCTGTAAAAATGTTCATTATTAACTTGTGAAATTTAGAGTTGGGTGAGGTGTTTGTTGTGGGACACCTTTTTTTTTATAGAATTCTTTTTTTTTTAGATTATCAAAATACTTTTACGATTGCAATGTAGTTTGATGCAGTTTATATTGATGGAAAATGTACATGCCCACAGACTGCAGTTTTGTATGGAAAAGCTATGTAAAAATGTGCATTTTGAGCAAAATACATTCTAAAATGCAAAGTTGAATCTGGGTTGGGGGGACTGGGACACTGAATTTTTGGAGTTACGTCAGAGCCTGTCTTCAGGGAACTTCTCTCTACTGGAATATGTGCTTTGGGCTATTCTGTGAGTCCTGTTTATGTGATAGCTTCCTATTGGTTGATTGGTGTTGATGGCTGGGGATTGGCTGCTATTTCCTTTTGCTGCCAAACTGTCGGCTCCTAAGTACTTGATAAGCTGGTGGTAAACCAGCACTCGTGTTAACTGACAAGGGGCCCGTTTCCCAGGCTTCAGTCATTTCCCTGGCTATCTTTGTACCCGCATGGCCAACAATCTTAAAGCCCAAATCATCTTCTAAAAGGCCTACAACAGAAAGCCTATATAAAAAGCCTAGGATTAGAAAGACTGAAGATGGTGAGAAGTTTGAAAATTAAAGCCTATGAAGACTGGACATGTTTAGCCTAAAGAAGAGAAAACGTAGGGGAGACACAACAGCATTCTTCAGATGTGTGAACTTTTGTCAAAAGGAAGTCAGCATGAGTGTATTCTCTCATAGCTTTTGAGGGTAGGACAAAAACCAGGGTTTGAAGACTTTACAGAAGGAGATCCAAAGTTGAAATAAGAAGGACTGTTCTGACTATGTGGCCTACTAAAGAGTGAAACAGTTGCCTTCTGAAGTTGTCTGAGTTGGTAGGATTCACCCCTGCCAGGATGTTGGACTAAAGCAGGATTTACTCAAACAAACACTTCTGTAAACTGATGTTGGAGGTTGCTAAGCTCTTCCACGACAGTGGCAATATCTCCAAAAAATGCAGAAATGTGGCCCTGAGGAGGTAGCCAATGCGGGGGCGGGGGGAAGAGTTTTGTGTCTGATTTTGTAACAGTCCAGACAAGTCTGAATAACTTCTATGTCTTCTGGTTGATCGGCAGGCATATCAGCGCTGCCCCAAACCTTACCTCAATGTCAGTCACTGATATTATCTTTGAAAATAATGTGCTTGAACAGTCAGCAAATGTTTCTCCATTCCACTTAAACAATTAAACAGACTTTCCATCGCAGTCTGACTCAGAAAGAAGAATGTAATCGCCTCCACCAAAACGATTTATACCGTTCACAGGAAGGTGTCCCTGAAACATATGGAAAAGTATAAGTGCTCTGGGTAATTTATTATCACATTTTCAGCATGATTTAGGATTTCAGAATAAATACTGGTTCAGTGAACGTGCTAGGATTACAAACCAAGCCAGAATGCTCATTTATAATAATAATAATAAAGTTGGAAGGGACCTTGGAGGTCATCTAGTCCAACCCCCTGCTCAGGCAGGAAACCCTGTACCATTTCAGACAAATGGCTGCCCAGTCTCAGACCTTTCTTCTGCTTTTTGTTTTGTTTATTCCATCATTCTCATTACTTTGGATGACAGAATTTGTCACGAATGAAGGGAAATACACGTGTCCCAGGATAACGTTGCGTGATCCAATCTGGGTCGGTCATCGGGACCAAAGGTTTAGTCTTCCGAGCTTTCGGGCATGTGTTGAAGGCCATCCTCAGGGAATTTCTCTCTCTACCAGAAGTCCCTTATCAGGGAACTTTTCTCTCTCACGTTCTGGCGAGAGACAAGTTCCCCAAGAATGAGGTCTAGTATGAGTCCAAAAGCTCAGAAGACTAAACCTTTGGTCCAGATGACCGACCCAAGTTGGATCCTTAAAGAATTTGTCTTTCAAGGGGAAGACGGGCTTCAGTGAAGGTCTTCATCACAGTGAAGTGGTACTGGTCCTCTTTGGGTTTTTATTTTTTTTATATCTAGGGCATAAACAGAGCTTCCCCTTGATTGAAGAGGACCCACAGAATTGTTTGGAAGACATCTATAAATTAGCAAGCCTTTCTTTTTATGCGCCTCAGCACATATCATGCTGGCCATTTTATAGTCCTTTCTGGTGGTCTTCAATGTCCTTGGTTTGCTATGCTTCTATTAAATCTGATGGGTAGACATTTTCCTTGACTTATAACTTATAAATATTTATGCCACCCACTCCAGTAGCTTTAGGTGGCTTGCAAAAACATATAAATGACATATAAACTTCTAAAACCAGATGAAGAACATTACAAACTGAATGCCAAAACCTTTAAAATGCTAAAACTCCCAAGGTAGCTTTTCTCCTGGGCTTCCCAAAATAGCAACCAAGGGATCTTCAGAATGATGGAAAGAGGTCTAAGAGGGGGAAAAAATGCTAGCAGGACTCTCCTTTGCCAACTTCAGTCATAAACTCAGCTCAGAAGCATCAGAAAGGATCACAAATGAAATTCTTAGGTAGATGCCACTTCCACTGGGGAGGAAAACCATTTGGAATTGTAAGCAGTGAAATTTCAATACTTGTTTTTATTTTGTACGTATATTCATTACTTTAGTGTTAGCTGATGGTGGACCTTTTCAGGATTTCCAAATATAGGTACAGTCTGCAGAGGAGGAGGAGGAGGAGGAGGAGGAGGAGGAGGAGGAGGAGGAGGAGGAGGAGGAGGAGGAGGAGGAGGAGGAGGAGGAGGAGGAGAAACTCAGGTGAACATTTCATTTTATTCTCACCATCATCCAGTTATGGAACACAACTCTCAATTCTGTACTGATAAGGTCCTGTCTATACAATATTACATTTTAAAATTTACACATAAGAACAGTTCCCATCCTCAGATCTTTTTCTTAAGGTAGGATGGAATGAAATGTGTTTACTTTGCATTTCTCTACAAACTTATTTAATTCATATTTTAACAACTGCATGTACTTTACTCCACAAATTCTTCACGTTGAAATTTGCAATGTAATACACTTATAAAAGCACATGTATGTGAATATTAAGATAGGTTTGTACATGTATTCTTGAAAATGGAAAAAATAATGTATTTTTCAGGAAAGGTTTTGTAAAATTTTCTATGCGGTCCTTCAAAATCAGCATTCCCATGGCATTTTAAAGACAGACAGATGATTATACAATACTATAAACAATTAAAATAAACCATATGGTGCATTAATTAAGATACATGATGTTTTAATAATTACATGTAAGCAGAACCCTGTGAACGTTAGACAAAACTTTAGGGAAGCATGTGCCAAAACTCAAACAAACTTTATTATGCACTATTTTTTTTAAAAAAAAAACAACACCTCAATTTTGCTGAACCAAATTTGATAGATTTGCAAAACTGAGGAACCGAGCAAAATAAAACTGGACAGGTTTACGAAGTTTAACTGAGAAATGGAGAATTGGAACATTCCAAATGGAACGGCGATTTGTAATAGTTTGGAATGTGTATGCATTGTTTGTGCATTGTTAATAGTGTAAATAAATTGTGCATATTTTAGCTCACATGCTGTACGACACTAACAAATTCGCAATTCCTTGCCAGCAAAAAACACAGGGTTGAAAGGTGACTATTCTAAAATATATCCTGATTCTAAGCTGTATTTCCAATGAAAGACACCCCTTTTTAGTGCTGATTCCTAGCCATGTGTGTATAAATTTTGTATATTTCATTGGAGTATTTATTGTTCTTTGTGTTTCATTATTTGAAAACAGGGTATCTGTTTACCATCATTCCTGAATGGAGTCAGACCATTTCTTCGTGTGCTAAATATACATTGAGTTTTGTCCTCTCTTTGTCTCTAGTAACCACCCTGAAGTTTAGGCTATCAAAGATAAGTTTAAACCATTTCTTCTTTCTTCTTCCTTTCTTTGAGAAATGTGTCTTTGGGGTGTGTAAGCAAAAGATTTCCATTATCTGCCCCTTGGTGAGGCATGAAATATAATCTGACTCTTTTCATTCAATTAACAGGGTTTTTCTTTGGAACAATAAAGCCTCTTGTCTTGAGACGTATCACTGTGTGTATATCTGCATTCAGGGTAATATTTTCCCTTAAACCCACTAAAAGCCTATCAACGAGTATGAGCAGGAGAAAAAAAAGTAGGTATATAGGCTTTGGACAAGGATATCCCACCCGCCTGCATATTATTTTTAGGTAAAGCTGCAATAACATCTTTATAAGAGCAGGAAATGTAGTTTCTGTAGATTACAAGTTAGTAAGTGAAGAGTTGAAATAAGTATACCATAACTCAGAGATAGGCGAGCCTTTAAGTGCTTTGGACTTCCAGATAATTGTCAGAAATGTTCTGCCTGAATGTTGATATTTTCCGTTGGATCCAGAAGAATTATTTTATTGTAGGTGTAAATATGATTGTCACAGGGGGCAGAGGAAAAATGAGACATAGCTATCTAGAAATTACAAAAAAAAAAACCCTCTAATGTTCTCTATGTGTTTGCATTATTAGACAGTCAGACACACTGAGGCTTGCTATAACAGCTGCTGGGCACAACTTGGTACAATTTAAGAATACAAGTTAATAAATCCCCTCTATCACTCCTTTTAGGTAAAGCTACAGTAATGCCCACCAACAGTTCTGATAGCTACTCCTGAATATTAAAACCCTTTAATGAAATAATGAAGAGGTTATTGCGCTTGAAAATTGTCTTGAAAGGCTAACCTTTTTCTTCCTTCCTCTGATACATGGGGTGTTATGAAAATAAAATGATAGGGATTTTTTGCAGTTTTCTGGAAGGAAGGAAGGAAGGAAGGAAGGAAGGAAGGAAGGAAGGAAGGAAGGAAGGAAGGAAGGAAGGAAGGAAGGAAGACAAGAAAGAATGTCTTCTCCACCTAATGAAAGTACCACATTGCTTTGTGTACTGAGTTATGGATAGCTCTTGCGTAATATTGTCTGTCTGTCTGTCTGTCTGTCTGTCTGTCTGTCTGTCTGTCTGTCTGTCTGATTTTAAAACAGAATTGTTTGGAATACATCTATAAATTAGCAAGCCTTTCTTTCTATGCACCGCAGCATATAGTCATGCTGGCCACATGATCATGGAAGTGTCTTTGGACTATTGAGAATCACCCCCTAGAGTCAGACACAACTGGACAGGGGCAATATTTACCTGTACAGTACCTTTTTTCCTCCAATCCTTGGAGCCTATTCTGACCACAATCACTGAAAAGCTGTGGCATAGTTTCTTGTCTTTGAGATGGAAACTGTGCCAAAATTATAATGGAAGCCTCCAGGCAATTTAGCATTGAAAAAGAATAACCCCCAAATATTTCTAACAGTAAGGAAGAAAATTCTGATCTTGTTACTTTTGTCATCTTATTCTGTAATTGAATAAATAAAGACTTAGATAAAGACTGCATTATATAGAAACTCCATAAAATTTGGACCATTAACTGATTGCATTATGCATTTAAGAGTCTGCCTGACGCCAATTTGGTACAGAAATAAGGTGAAATCCAAAGAGATTGAAACTTCGAATTTGATAACTGAACATTCAAAGTCACTCATCTCAATGAATAGTATTATCAGTTTTACCTCCTTGTGCATTTGAATTTTGTAGGCTTCACACTTTTTAAAGCCCACTTATGAATAAAAATATGAATATTGGTAGAATGTGATCTGTCATATTTATTTTTAAAAGCTGATTCTCACACATTACTTCAAGGATGAGGCTTAAGTTTTTTTTTGGATAGCAGATGAAGTGAACTTACACCACAGATAAAACCTCCAAAGAAATGGAAGGAAACTCGTAATAAATAATATATCCCATGCAACTCCAAATAAATATATCATGCCTCTTTGATAACGGCTTATTTGGACAAGTATACATAAATTCTGTAGACAAAGCTAACCCAAATGCTGGGATTTTGTGAAAAACACACCTGTCTTTTTATATTTTAATTAATTTTGTTTGCGATATTATTTCATCCTGACTATTCTTTTTATTTTTTTCAAATGGACGATTCACTGACAGTGACACTGCATCCTAGAGGGTTTTTTTTGGTCTCTTGTCATGTTGGGGCTCCATAAATATTTATACTATGATTACTATTGTAGAAGGAATATAAATTATTTGATATAACAAGATTGAAATGTGGTAAGAATTTGCTGTGCCCACTCACATCAAAGAACAAATTTATCAAAAGTACAGTGGACTTTGGAACAGCTCCCAGACAACGGAGGTCTCAGATATGGAACTGAGAGAATAGCAATATTTTAACCCAAATTCTTGTAGGGCTAGAGATGTTCTATTTTGCTAATTTTTTTTTTAAAAAATGTTGACACAGAAGTTACAAGGCATTTCTACACAGTCCTACTCCAAAATAAATCACACTGAGTAAAATGTGGCTTTTGTCAAGGATGGTCTTACAAAAGCCAACATCACTAACCAAGAAACCTAATATTCTAGGTGGTATCTCTCCTAAAATAAGGTAAATAGAAACGCTCGCCTAGTAAGTGATTGGAAACGTATGCTTACATTTTAAGCTGGAAGATACGGTGATTAAGACTCCAGTAGAAGAGAAAGAATTTCAGCTGGTTCAACGACTTGTTCAGTAATTGACCATGGAATTTGAAGACTTTGTGGTCTCAGAGCTGCAGGTTTTCCATGTCATTGGTCCCATTGCTTTGATTCAGCATTAAGCTGGGATCAGAGGGGGAAAATATGTAATCATCTATAAGAACTAATTGCAGCTTTATTGGATAAGCCAGCTTTCAAAGAGGCAGAAGAGCCAGACTTTACTGAATAATGCATGTGGTGGGGATGATTGACTTTTGAGAAGGAGGGAGAGCTGGCTTTCTTGACGGTGGGAAAGTATGGTAGACATTTCAGGAATGATAACCTGGTAAGTGGCAGAAAAGATGCGATTTTCATATTGACAGGAACTGTGACTTCAGAGGTTTCCTGGAGATGGCCTTGATGGACAGAGCTGATATGCAATGGGTTAGAGTTGGTCTTGCAATTGATGGACCTGGGCAGCATTTTGAATTTTTTGTTTTCAGCACTTTTTCATATAAAATGAGATTGAGGGGAATGAGAGGACAGAGAGAGATCACAGAAAAAAGTAATTAGTTGCACATGATTAAACAACCCAGAATTTAAATCTTCTGTATGGAGGATAAATCTAAATAAACTTTCACAGTGATAAATAAAAAATGCCTTCCGATTGTAAAGAAGTTCCACCAGCCTTATGAAAAAAAATCTCTTACATTTTCAGATAAACTTTGAGCCAGCCTACTACAAAGTAATTGGATACCATTGGGTAGTTACTGCTGTGATCTATTCATGTGCAGGATTCCTGATTTGACTGGGATTACTCTTGAATGATTAATAGTAGAAGAAAAAAGAAATAGCAGTTTAGGGATAAAATGCAGCTGAACATAAGGAAAATATTTGCATAGTTAAGTGGTTAACAGGGGAAAGAAATCTGTTGTACAGACTTTTTACAGTTCTAAGTACTACACAAATCCTGAGATTAGATATACAGACTTTAGACCACAATACTTTATAGGAAATAAAATATGATAATATAATCTTCCGGGTACTTCTCACCCACAATAGCTATGTCAGATGGATGCCATTGTTACCATTACGCAACTTAAGGCAGAATCATTAAATTATAGCATTTGGATGTGCTGTGTTTATTATATCCTTTATTTGTATTTGAAATGTAAGGTAAAGGTTGCCCCGCACATGCGTGCTAGTCGTTTCCAACTCTAGGGGCCGGTGCTCATCTCTGTTTCAAAGCCGAAGAGCCGGCGCTTGTCCAAGGACATCTCCGTGGTCATGTGGCCGGCATGACTAGATGCCAAAGGCGCACGGAACGCTGTTACCTTCCCACCGTAGTGGTCCCTATTTTTCTACTTGCATTTTTACGTGCTTTTGAACTGCTAGGTTGGCAGAAGCTGGGACGATTAACAGGCGCTCGCTCTGTTACGCGGCACTCGGGATTCGACCCGCCAAACTGCCGACCTTCTGATCAACAAGCTCAGCAGCCTATGCTTATTTATTTATATAGTTGAAATAAATCCGGCTATAGGACCCTTTAAAATTCAGACAGCTTAAGAAGACTAGGAAACAGAAGGTAGAGTTAGAGGTGGTAGTTGAATTTGGAAATAACTAGAAAATTTTGTTCTTCTGCACATTTACAAAGTTTCAGAGGGACTTCAAGGCAGAATCACAAGGCCCATAAGTGAAAGGCATCCATATTAGAGAAAAATGAAATTGTAACATTACAGACAGGGGAACTCAAGAATATCTAGAGGTCTTACCATTCTGAGTTTCCCCCCCCCCCTTTTACTCAAAACAAGGGGGCACATTTTTTTAAAAAAATAATTTTTAAGGAGGCATTTCCAAAATGTCAGGGTGCCAGAGCATTTTTATTCTCTTAGTTTGAGCACCAACGCCCTGTAGATATATTTTTCTGCAGATCGGGAAGTATTATTCAGAAAGTCCACTACATATACAGTGTGGTTTTCGGCAGGCACATGTTGTGCAGTAAACACTTAGCATACATTTCAAGTCCTTGTTAGAACAAGTTCAACAGTCTGAAAAGAAGAATGCTTTTAGCATTGCAACACCCACAGTTACTTTATAGTCCTTGCGGAGCAAAGCTTGTTTCTTGATGGGGTTATGCTTTTTATTCATTTTGTGGGAGTATTTACAAGTTTGTGGTGTCAGCAATGCAGACTCTATTTGAAATAACCACATGGGGTGGGGGAGACAGGGGAGAAGCAACATTAAGCTTTTGAAACATGTCCTTGGCATGCGGGGAACAATGGCGGTGGTGGTGATGGAATTAAACACAAACCAGTAAATTTTGTGTTGAAACTCATGACCTATATTTTCTCAGGAAAATATTTATATTGAGGTGGTTAAAGAAAAGGAAAGACTGGGTGATGTTGTTCTTTGTTGTTCACCTGTTCTCTCCAAGAAAACAAAGAGCGAGATGAAGTCACTTGTAATAAAAGCAAAGAATCATTAGGCTAGGAGGGAAGGCTACCCTTGTGGAAGAGCCCTATCATCAACAGTTCAAAACATAGAATGGAATAATAGGGTTGAAAGGGTCCTTGGAGCTCTTTTAGTTCAGCCCTTGCTCAAGAAGGAGATCTTATGCCATTCCGGACAAGTGGCTGTCCAGTTTCTTCTTGAAAAGCTCCAGTGATGGAACACCCAGAACTTCTGAAGACAACCCATTCCATAAATTGTTAAATTCATTGATCAATAAACAATTTCTCCTTAATTCTAGATTGGATCTCTCTTTCATGATCATCTACCTGCTACTTGTTATCATGCCCTTAGGTGCTTTGGAGAACAGGTTGACCCCTTCTTCTCTGGGACAGCCTCTCCAATATTGGAAGATTGGTATCATGTCACACTTAATCCTTGTCTTTGATAGGCTAGACATACCTAGTTCCAACAACCATTCATCATAAAGGTTAACCTCCAGTCCCTTTATCACCTTTGTTGCTTGTCTCTAGGGTCTCAACATCTTTTTAACATTATGGTGACCAGGAAAGCAACCCTCTTCCAAGGAACTGGTGCTGCTTCTTGAGTTTAAATTAATGAATTAAAATATTTTGTCCATTTAACAAGAGGCAGTTATCAAAGGAATTCCAACCTACTGCAAGTACAGTGGGGAAAAACAAATGGGACTAGGATATGGAGTCCAAACTCACAAGAAGAACTGAGCAAGCAGTATTAATATTGATAAAGGAGGTTACTGAGGTGCCTTTTAGGGTCAGCCATCAAAGTAAAGGAAGAACAGCCAAGAAATACAATGCAGGGGAACAATGGGTAGAGCAGCCATGATGACTTTGGAGCAGATATTCAGATGCCAAGAGGTGTCTATGTCTACAAAAAACAGAACCATTCAGGCAATGGTATTCTTTCTGACATTCTATGAACATGAATGTTAGTCTTTGAAAGAGTAGGATAGAAAGAATATTGATGTTTTAGAACATTGATGTTGGAGAAGACTTCTGGGGATATCCATGAAAACAAACATGTGGATCCATTTTCAGTGCAGACTTGATGGACAAACAAATAGACTGAAGAGTGCATAATTGGCCTGTGGAATTTCATAGTCCCTGATATTGCCATTGCAAACATTCAGCTATGAAGTGATATGAAAGATCTTTGCCTGTAATTCTGGGAACTGTAGCTATTAGGAACAGAAAATACTGGATGGAGTAACTAATTAGTTTTATCTGTAACTTCCTGTCCTCCTAGCCTTGACCCTGAATGTGCCTTATAGCTATGAATATTCAGTGGTGTTTGACATATGTGTTCTCACAGCTTCGGTTCTCACCCTTTTTTCTAACTCTTTGATGCCTTGTGGTTTTGTGTGTGTGTGTGTGTGTGCGCGCGCATGCAATACTGCTAAAAGAGAAATGAAAGCAATTCATTATGGGTTCCATCAGGAAAGTTTTGGATGTTTTGTCCTACCAAATTTTCTAGCAGCACAAATTCTAGCATCCAACACTCATTATTCCCAGATCAAAATTCTCCCCCTCCCCAAAAAGATCTGAAAAAGAAGCTATGCTATTGATATAAATAATTGCACTTAGGTTTTTTTAAAGTTTATATTTATGAATTTTGAATATAGGAAATTGTCAAAATATAAAAGCAAGAGGTTGTATACTTTTTCCTTATTGCATTCCTTGGACAATTTTTATTTCCATGCAGGGCATGTCCAAAGCATATGCTGGATGCTTGCTAATCATCTCCTTAAGGAGATCAATCTAGTTCTCCAGGACTGATTAGTTGTATCTTCTACTTCTTGATGGTACCATTAGTAACTGTTTTGAAAGCTATCACTCAAAAGCATCCATCTTCCTACTTTCATTTTTTCTCAATACCCAGGTTACACACCATACATTAAGCCTGGAAAGACCATTGTTTGCACTACTCTGTTTTTGTCTTCCACAAACTGATGGGAAGAGCCAAAACAGACTTCTATGTACATGTAGCACATAGTCACAAGCCTCTTCTAACCACTACTATGAAAAATACTTGATTTCTGCTTGATTTTATAGATCCAAGCCTGTATTTTCCTTAAGCTTTAAGATCTTTACATTGAGAAAGCAACCTTCAGAACAAGGCAGTGTTGGAGGCTTTGCTCCAGGATCAAATGATGTAGGAAAAAATAATAAAAGTTCCCCCAGCAATGTTTTTATAAAATTTCTATGTGGTATTTTTTTCTTTCAAGTAAGAAGAGGATGAGTTTCAGCACATTCTCATAGAGTTCTTGAACTTTAGTCATCAGGAGGTCAAGTAACTTAAGCCATAGTTTTTGAGGAACCCTTAGAATATGGTGGTTTGGAGCAGGAACACAGAGCAGAATTCTAGGGCAGCCCTCTGTATGTACTTACCAAGAGGAGGAGGAGGAAGAGGAAGAGGAGGAGGAGGAGGAGGAGGAGGAGGAGGAGGAGAAGAAGAAGAAGAAGAAGAAGAAGAAGAAGAAGAAGAAGAAGAAGAAGAAGAAGAAGAAGAAGAAGAGGAGGAGGAGGAGGAGGAGGAGGAGGAGGAGGAGGAGGAAGAGGAGGAGGAGGAGGAGGAGAAGAAGAAGAAGAAGAAGAAGAAGAAGAAGAAGAAGAAGAAGAAGAAGAAGAAGAAGAAGAAGAAGAAGAAGAAGAAGTTTTATAGCTGAAAAAGATGCAAGAGGGAGCTTATTAAACTTCTTTCTACGGATTTGATACTACTCTATTTTGCCTTCACATGTGACTTGTTCTCAGTACTGGATGGTTTAAAAATGGTTATATTTTTGGTGGGAGGAAAACAAAAGAATCTGTTATGCTAAAATGTATTCTTGTGTTTTCAACCTATTTTTCTTCAACTGGATAGAAATGATTTTTTTCCCTTGAACATTTTGATGAACTTCTCCTGGATGGCTTGCCTGCCTAATGTTTACTTTTGTTAAAAGATGGTTGAGAAATGTTTCTGGGTACCTCCCCAGTGGTGGGCAGGCTCATTGGTTTCCCACAGTTTAATAAAATCACCAGGGAAAACATTCCAAAGTGATGCCTTTTCCACCAGGAGCTGAAAGCATTTTTTTTGATCCATCAAACTGAGTGACAATAATGTACATAAAACAGATTTTTTTTCTGAGCTGACACTAATTAGATATTGTTTCTAGGGCATGCTCAAAACCAGGAGGAGAGAATCTTTTCAGGCTAGTGTGGTGAATGTGATAGCCTGCGGTGAACCCTTCCAAAATGGCTCCCTCACTCTCTGTTCTCAGCAGCAGACGAAGGGGCATTATGCTCACACCAGTGAAGGTAGCCACTCTTAAGGTCACTGAAAACACAGCCAGTGAATATAACATATATCAACAGCATGGGTGGTCTTCTCAGTAGCGCAACTGCTTAATCCTCTCATATGGTCCTTTTGTGTGTGTGTGTGTGTGTGTGTGTGTTTTGGGGGTAGTTGAGCGAATCTCCTTTCAGAGAAGGAGAGATTTAAAGAAGGATTGTTGCTAGGGTTAAGGCTTTCCCCACTTTACCTTTCAACAATATTCCCTTTGAAAGTTTCCACTTGCTTTTTTCTGGCATTTGTCCCTTGACTTTCAGATGCACTTAAAATTCCCCACCCCCCCTTTTTTTAAAGCTACTAGTGGCAACATTCCAGACAAAGATATCTCTTAACTTGACAATCATGTCAGCTTTCTTTGACAACATCTTTCCTTGGATGATACCCCAGATATTTTGGTGCTCACCTCTTCTTCATAGGCTGTGGAAATTGAAGTATCTGAATTATTTTCTTTCTAGAGTCTATTGTTGTTGGACTTCACAGCTGTGAAGGAAGAGAAACCTTCATACAAAAAGACATGCCAACACATACCACATACTCACTTCTGTGAATGGTCCAGAAATAACACTAACATCACCCAATATTGTGATAGAACTTTCACCCAAAAAAAAATATCCTAGAAGAAAGGATATAGCCATATTACACTGAACTCTTGTTGGGAGATCTATTTCTTCACATCCATGCCCTCAAATAGAATTAATGAGAGTGATAAACAAATGTAACTTTTTGGATCCCTACTCATCCATCATGCAAAGAAGACCAGGCTGGGAGATCGACTATTGCCAACCTATCGAACCTTTGAGTTTCCAAATGAAAAAGAGAGTGTTAAAAGTTTCTTTTAAGTATGAACATTAGTGATGAAGATCTTTTGTGAGTTGTCTGGGATTCTTTGGTTTCAGCAGAACAATAGCGGGAGTGATGCTGTTCAGGATGAAGCTATTGCTAATCAGAAGGTGAAGGCCTTTGGGCTGTTTGACATCTGGCTGCATGCATTAACTAAGCATAGCCAATTGTGACTTATTTAGGAAACAATGTTTTTTTTTAAAAAAAATATGGCCTACCATATTTATTTATTTTATTTATTTATTTTAATTCCATTTATATCCCGCCCTTCTCCGAAGACTCAGGGCGGCTTACAAGCTTAGCAGTAGCCTTCATTCTATGTATATGCCTGCTTATTAGGGCTTTCACACACACACACCCCAGCGGCATTATTACAAAGTCAGCTTAATTGCCCCCAACTATCAGACCCCGTCCGACGAGTCACCAAAAGATTGAAACCGGAACGGGAGCCGGTTCTTCTAGCCGTGTTTAGTTTCCGCATAAACAGTTGCTCAAAGACAAATGAAGTCAGCGTTGACTTCACAGCACAGTCAACGCTGTTAAATATCCCGCAAGGCCAACTCCCACCACCACACCCTTAATCACACCACCACGCCCCCACCCTACTTAAACACCGCCTCCCAAGATTCCCTCCTTTTGGCTCCCATCCCACCACCAATGCAGCCGGTAAGTTACCCCCCAGCCTAAACCTCCCTCCTTTCCCCCAGAACTCTGCCTAGGCTCCTCTTTCCCCTCACCGCCCCAGACCGCCGCAATCTGCGCTCTAAACCCCTCCCCGGCCCACCGGTTGTCTCCGTCACCCCCTGGCCCACCCAGGCACCCATTCTTGTCCTGCAGGCCGGGCGCTGGGCAGCCATCGCCCAGTCCATCGCCCAGTCCATCGCACGGCCCCTTCCCGGCCTGTAAGCAGCTTCTGGGAGCCGGCTGGCTGGTCCGCGGCCTCCCCAGCTGACAGGCGGCCCGCCGCTGCGCTGTTCTTTCAATTGACCCATTCCCCGGCCCGTCGGAGTGGTGTGGGCGTGGCCAGCCGCTTCCAGAGCCCGGCAGCATGGCGAGGAGGTGAGGAGGCCGGCGAATGGCCCTGCGGCCTGGTACGTTGCTCCGGGCGGTTACGGGGATGCTGGGAAGGGCCGCATGCTGAGCCGGCCCTCCGGGAAACGACGGGCGCCGGCGGGAGGCTTCGGGGCCTGGTGGGTTGCTCCGGTTACCGGGCAGCTGGGGAGGGCCGTATGCCGTCCTGGCCCTCTGGGAGACGATGGGCGCCGGCGGGAGGCTTCGGGGCCTGACGGGGTGCTCTGCAGGAGCCTGGCGGTCTGGTGAGTCTCCCCGCGGCCCGTCCGAATGTCGGGCGTGCCCGGCCCGACACCAACAATCTGGGTCCTCATTTTACCTACCTCGGAAGGATGGAAGGCTGAGTCAACCTTGAGCCTGGTGGGACTCGAACCTGCACTAATTGCAGGCAGCTGGTGTTACTTAAGGAGGCATTAGCCCACTGCTCCACCAAGGCTCCTGCCTATATCTTTAAAAATAGTAAAGCCATAAAGAAAAGCCACAGTCATTTAAAAATAGTATTTCTGTGTTCATAGACAACATACTGTAGTTACTGTAGAATCAGATTTCAGAGACAAACAACTCGTAAGCTTCTCCAGATATCTTCTGTCTTCTGCTCCAATTCAGCTGCATTGAATCTAATCTGAAAGAAGAGTGTGTGAACGAAGAACGAAGCTGAAGCCACCAGCCTGAGGATGACGGATGAGATTTCGTTGAAACGTTGCCCTGATACCTCCAATTCTACGTGGGAAAAACCCCGAATGACTATATATATATATATATATATATATATATATATATATATATATATATATATATATATATATATATATATATATATATATATATAAACACACACACACATACATACACACAGCAAGATTTAGATTTATTGAATAAAGAATATTATTCTTTCAGTCTGAGTTGTAAAGATGTACCTTCTGACAGCAGACTTAACTGTTGCTTTAGTGGTTTATGTATTAAACCCAAACATACATTTCTGCCCCCAAACAATCAATTACTGATAAAGAATTTGCTTCTGCCTGAAATGGATAAAATTTTAATTATTTCAAATAATTCTTTACAAAGATGTCCTTTGGAAAACATAGAATAGATTATATAGGTTGCAATGAGGAAAACACAGAGACCATTACTTTAGTTAATTAAAAGCATTTGTTCAAACAAAGATGAGCCCATGAGGGAAATGTGATGTTCAGATTAACTAGAATAAATGTATTCTGCAATAGAATCACCTTCTAAAAGCAAAGATGTAATTTTTCTAACATATTCCTATCATTTCTTGTTTTCTAGAATGTAGAAGCGTAGGTTTCACTGTGGTGCAGGTGACATTTTCCTGACTCAATCATTAGGTTAAATGGACTCAAATATGGAGCTTGCCCACCCCATCCTGTCCCGTCCCACCCCACCCCACCCCATTCCATTCCATTCCATTCCATTCCATTGTTAGGTGCCTAAAAACTTATTTATCAAGAATATGATGGGTAACTCGTGCATGGATTGAGAAGAAAGTAGTCGGAAATAATAAAAATGGTCTCCAAATAGATGTTCAACTGCCCAAGATAGATTTGAATTTTGATGAACATTGTAAAGTGTGGCTGTGAAAATGAGTTATAAGTCAATTGATGCAATCAATCACATTCATACAACCTCCCATTTCACAAAAAAGTGACTTATTTATCGGGGTGGCTTTACTCAATGATGGTTTAAAACTCAGCAATATAAAGCAACGGTATATATTTTCAAACTGAGAGCTGAAAATGTGTGCACCAGGGACCACAGCCCTCATAATAGATTAAAAATAGGGCTAGATTTGATTCTCAGGATAATCTAAATTAGGGATGGTTAATAGAACTCCTTGAGACATTTCCATTTATTTTGCTTTAGAATTTGGTGACCAATTTTGAAAGGGGTTTGGAATTCCTGCATTCTTAGATTAAGTGTACCTGACAAAGGTTAGCTATCCAGTTTGGTGCAGTGGGTTGAACCTGGCAAACCTGAGCTATAGGTCAGTCTTGGATGACTTTGGGCTGGTCATCCTTTCTCAGCCCTGGGAAAAAAACAGTGGCAAACCACTTCTGAAATTGTTCCCAAAAATGTATGGACTAGTAGTCCGTACAACTGCTAAGAAACAAGTTACATATACTGTATGATGTGTGAATAGATTAGATAATTATTTTGTAAGTACTTGTTTGTATCAGGCTAGGAGACTTCCTAAAAATATTATACCTCATTAATTATATAACTGTGAGCTCTTACCCCCCGTGGATAGGGCTCGCAACTTGGGAGTCCTCCTAGATTCACGGCTTACCCTGGAAGATCATATAGTGGCCGTGACTAGGGGGGCTTTCGCCCAGGTTCGCCTGGTGCGCCAGTTGCGGCCCTATCTGTACCGGGATGCCTTGTGTACGGTCACTCATGCGCTCGTGACCTCTCGCCTTGACTACTGTAATGCTCTCTACATGGGGCTTCCCTTGAAGACCACTCGGAGGCTCCAACTGGTACAGAATGCGGCCGCGAGAGTTGTCTTGGGAGTTTCCCGGTACTCCCATGTTACACCTTTGCTCCGCGAGCTGCATTGGCTACCAGTTGTCTTCCGGGTGAGGTTCAAGGTCTTGGTTATGATCTTCAAGTCCTTACATGGCATGGGTCCGGGTTACCTCAGGGACCACCTGCTGCCGGTGTCAACTTCCCTCCGCCCAGTACGTGCCCACAGAGAGGGCCTCCTCAGGGTGCCTCCGGTCATGGAATGCCGACTGGTGGCCCCCAGGGGGAGGGCCTTCTCTGTGGGTGCTCCGGCATTATGGAACCAACTGCCGGTGGAGCTCCGGATGGCATCAGACCTCCGAACCTTCCGTCGCGGGTTGAAGACCCACTTATTTGAATTAGCTGGTCTGGCCTGATGGGGGATTATGGGTTTTAAATTTGGTGTTTTTAGTATTGTATTATTGTTTTTAACTGGGCATTGATTTAATTTCTTTTTAACTTTTGTACCGTTATTTATATATGCCCTGTGAACCGCCCTGAGTCCCTAGGGAGAAGGGCGGTATAGAAATCAAATAAAACATAAACAAAACATAAACAAATGTATTGCATATAGAAGCTCAAATCTTAGAGAAGTAATACTACCTTTATCCAGTGTAGTCAATTCTTTCACAGCCAAAACCTCTTTTTTTCATCTTTATATATTTGTATTTTGAAGACTTTCTCCATTGTCTGAAGCCTATACATTTCAGTTTCTCTAGTTCAACTAGCCTTGTAGTTTGGTCATACCTGATAGCCACAGATCAGCTGGTTGCTATATTTGATTTATATGCTATTGTTGTAGGTTGGAGACCAAAACTGTTGAATTGCTTTCTTTTGAGCACCCATACATGATAAGTTTTCATTCAACTAAGAAATATACTGTGAAATAACATGTAACATAATACTCAGGCCTCAACCACTGTCCTGGTTTTTTTATGGAGACAATGTTTATTTGTGCATAAATAATTTCAATACTAGACTGCAGCTTACATTCATTAACTGATAAAGCATACCGCTGAACTTTGCAGATAAGCTTTATGTCCAGAATAATAAGCAAAAAAAGAGATGTTTTATAACATTAGGAGTGGGTGGGAGGGGGAAAAACAGAACCTCATAATGGGAACTTTTGACATGATGCAAATCATTATGTAATACCATTTTCTTTTTTTAACAAATGAATGGATGGCTTCCCCCTTGTTAAAACACCAAATTAACTACCTCAAAGCAAGCAAAGCAATTGCTTGGACTTCAGTCAGACTTGCTAGTCATCTTTTCATATCAGCATGGAGAGGTAAATATTTGATTAGATGTCTGAATGAAGAAACTCAGCTCTTATTTAGCAAGAAGAATGCCTGTTCCACAGTTATGGTTACTGTTGTTTCCAGAGAGAAATCCTATAGGGCCAAAGCTATAATTTATCTTTTTGTTGTCTCAGAAGCATAATGGTTGAGCTGAGTAGGATGAAGTAGGACTTCATCAAAAGCTTGTAAGCTTTCACCATGTAAGTGCTGAAGTTGATCAATCTTCTTTTCGAATTGTCTTCATGATCAAGAAACACAGCAATTCAGAGAGAAAAAAAGTGTTCAGGGTGAGATGGAAAAACTTCAGAGAAGGGAAAAGACTTTGGGAAGCTCTATAAGGAATATATTCACACTCTAGGTAGTCCTCGATTTTGTGACTGGCTCCCCCCCCAAAAAAGGTACCTTATGACCCAGATTTGAGGTTCTGATGGCCATCCCTCCATCCCACGTGGTCACATGATGCCATTTTGGGAGTTAGGCAACTGGCCCACATTTATACCATCCGGTGGCCAGGTGACCGTGATTCACTCATGGAACTGCCATTGCCCTCCTCTCTAGGTTTGAGAGAGAGACAGAATGACTGGCATAAGGTCATCCAGCTGGCTTTGTGCCCAGGATGGAACTAGACTTCCTGGACTCTATATTTCTAGCCCAGTGCCTTTAACCACTGCACCAAAGTTGCTCATATCAAAATGATGCAATAAATTTGTTGTATTCTTTGCCCCATCTGATGACACGCTTTATATAAGAGAAGTTCCATAGCAGGACTGCTATAGTGTGGGTGCCATATTGCTTTGCCAAACATTTTGGGAAGAATGCCTCTACACTCAGTTTAGGTTTTATTGAATTTATTATTACATTATTAATAATTGTATTAATTGTCATCAGATTGCTTCCATCATAAACATAATTACTTGACCGTGATTAGAAGATCATGTTTTCTCACCACCCAAAATAAGCAAGATTTCTAATTGGAACAAGAATGGGCAGCAGCAGAAAGCAAACAAGGAATGTTATAAGCGTTCTATGGTCAAAGCTTTGACTCAGTACACTACAAGTTAAACAGATTCCACTGTTCATTGATGTTGGAGGACGAGACCCCTTGGGCTTCTACTCCTCTATTTTCTTTAATAAAAATCTTTATTTGTATCACACTACAAAAACAAATGGTCTCCTGAAGCAGCTAACAGGCCACTCGAGGGTGTCCACAACAGGAGGCCTTTGAGAAGAGCCACCCCAAAATTCAGGAGACCTGCCCAGCTTTGAAACCAAAGATTCTTGAGAACACTATACATTTCCCCTCTGGAACTCTGTCCTGCTTCTCCTAAATCAACCAAAACAACACCATGTGGATCTGTGCGAGTAGAAAAATGGTTGGAAAAACCTGGTCTACGTTAAGAAGCAAATTCCATCCTTGCATGTGTCAGGGAGATCCCCAGGGCTATTCTGAATGTGGAATAATCATATCACAAAGCAACCCACCTTTATTTTTGAAAGGACGTGTAAACAATGAGGCAGAGCTTCAGAGACAGTTCCCGGTTCCTTCTCTTGGGATCTCATTTCAGTAAGACCACATACGTGAAACAATAGGAATTCTTTCCTGTTCTTTATCTCTCCCTCTTTCTTTTCCTACCTACTGCTCACCTCTCCCATTTCCCTTTCCCACTATCTCCTATCTTCTCCATTCCCCCCCTCTCTCCTCTCTTTCCTTCTTCCCATTCTTTCCCAGGCTTTCTCTGCTATATATTGGTCTCCTTCCTCTTCTTTCACTTCTACCTATTTTCTCTGCCCTTCCTTCCTTCCTTCCTTCCTTCCTTCCTTCCTTCCTTCCTTCCTTCCTTCCTTCCTTCCCTCCCTCCCTCCCTTCCTCCCTGCTTCCAAGTTTTCTTCTCTTTGTTGGTTCTTCATTTTTACAATAGATTTGATGAGAACCTTGATGCTCTGTAGGTGAGAGTTGAAGGAAGGAAGGAGACTGCAGCTTGATTAAGAGATCATAAACTTTGCATGAAAAGATTCCAGGTTTAGTTCCTTGTCTGAATTCCTGTCCATCAATAATGGGATTCATTTATCAAGCCAAGTCACAGTGCACTTTATTTATTTTTGCCACGCTGTCCCCATAGTGATTCATAAACCATGGCTTTTGTTTTAGTGATATGGCTTAATGCAGACATTGTAGCATGTTCAATCAATTAGCTGTAGACCCAGGCCAAAGACTATTGTTAACTCCGTCTAAAGTGATCAGTGTAATTTATTGTTGGTTTCCAATAAAGCTGTGGTATATATTGTATATTGCATAAACAACATTATTATTATTAATTATAACAGTATTATAATTCTCTGTAAAACCAAATGTTCAATAAACCTCTTTCTCATTCTCAGCACTTCACTTACTGGAGCTATAACACTCTTACCTGTAAGATATAAATAATGCTTTAAAACACACTTGCATATTCACACCCACACACCTTGGCTAAGTAGATGATTGGGCAATAAAACTGGCCTCTGAAAACCTTCACCCAATCAGATGGTTATCAATTGCTGTGAAGTCGCATTGTGCATTGGAAACTGCCAAAAAAGCCAACACAGTGCTAGGCTGCATTAACAAAGGGATAGAATCAAGATCATGTGAAGTGTTAATACCACTTTACAATGCCTTGGTAAGGCCACACTTGGAATACAATATCCAGTTTTGGTCACCATGATGTAAAAAAGATGTTGAGATTCTAGAAAGAGTGCAGAGAAGAACAACAAAGATGATCAGGGGACTGGAGGCTAAAATATACAAGGAACGGTTGCTGGAACTGGGTATGTCTAGTCTAATGAAGAGAAGGATGAGGGGTGACATGATAGCAGTGTTCCAATATCTCAGGGGTTGTCACAAAGAAGAGGGAGGCAAGCTATTCTCCAAAGCACCTGAAGGCAGGACAAGAAGCAATGGATGGAAACTAACCAAAGAGAAAAGCAACTTAGAACTAAGGAGAAACTTCCTGACAGTTAGAACAATTAATCAGTGGAACAACCTGCCTTCAGAAGCTGTGAATGCTCCAACACTGGAAATTTTTAAGAAGAGACTGGACAGCCATTTGTCTGAAACGGTATAGGGTTTCCTGCCTGAGTGGGGGGTTGGACTAGATGACCTCCAAGGTCCCTTCCAACTTTATTATTAGTATTATTATTATTATTAGTATCATCATCATCATCATCATCACCATCATCATCATCATAGCCTAGGAAAGAAAAGACAAAATATTTGTGCTCAAACCAAATTGAGGGTATTCTGAAGAACGGGAAAGAGCCCTTTGCAGTTCTGTTTGTTGAGATGCTGGCCATTGTCTCTAGTTCTTCTTTTGTGGCCTGCTCAAAATATCCAAACATTCCAAACCATGTTTGGAAAGGGCAATATGAGCCTTCCCCACCTCCCTTTTCCCAATGGGACCATGTGCATACCATGTGGGATCTTGCTGGTAATTACTGACTTGAAGTAATTTGGCTGTATGTTTTGGAAGAAATTCTTATGAGCCTATAATGAGCCAAAAGGTTGTTCAAGTTCACACTGAATTAAATAATCCATCACTGCTCATCTATCCATTTAAGAAACTTAATCTACTTAGGTAATTGGTATTTCGGTCCAATTCTTTAAGATCCAGTTAATACCAATCTACAATGATATTGAGCTGATGGAGACATGCTCCATATTATTTACTTGTTATTTAAATTAATTTGTCTTTTCTTTCCCCAGCTATGTATCCAAATCAGCTAAAATAAGAATGTAAAAAAGCACAAAAGTTGAGAGATTACCACCGCATGTCAAACAGTCGATTTAGAATCATCACTCACCACCCAACTGTAGAAGAAATCAGTCTATTGTCTATGCAAGTCCATTTTTGTTTAGGAAGGGAAATCCGAGGTGAAATCAATGCAAAATGACTTTTGCTTCATTCTTAATAGACATATTTCTAACACTGATAAGATCAGAGAAGACCCTGCTCTGATGGTTAAATACCTAGAGACAGGTTCCTCTCAGATTGAAGCCGGAACTAGATGTCTTGCATCAAAAGATCCAAGGATATAAAGCTAGTTTTATTACATTAGAAAAGCTCTTAATATAGAAATCTAGCAACTGTGAAGTGTTAAAAAAACACAAAGTTACTTTCTCTTCCCTCTGCATCACATATGAAGGTTATCCTAACCTTCTTCTTAGGATAACAATAACACTTGACACCAGTGTATTTTTATTGTAATGGACCGGTCTGGTCTTTGCCTCTTTGGACCTGACTTTCCGTTATCTAGTCCTCATACTTACTTCGGTTTATATCGAAGAAAGCACCTCCATTCTTCCATAGGCTATTCTACTTCACTAGAAATTTGCCTTAGAAACAAGGAAATTGTCTTTGCTAAAGCTATTTCTTCACTGAGAACTCTACAGAAAGTTTTCAAGGCAGCAGGTCTAAGTGAGATATTTCCCAATCTAAAATCTTTCTCAAGAAGTGGAAACAAGAGTAAGATGGACAACAGATTCTTTATAAAGGAAAAAAAATGTTCGTCATTTTGTCCAATGATATTGATCAGAACTATTCTACAATTTTCAGTTGGCCAGAAAGGATAAAGACTTAAAATGGAATTTGGACTGTATTTTTTTTAAAGAGCGAACCATCTTGGTTGTTTTTCTTTGATGTTTAACTTCAGGACTCAATTAATAACGAACCCTGGGACTTATGTGAACTTGGACCTTGAAGGCAGCATGTTGTTTTCTGCTCAGAACTGGAATACAAATAGGGTAGAGGTCTTTACTTAGATCATGGTTAGTTCTTGTTCCGGATTACTTGGGGCCTGATAGGTTAATGTCAGAGTTTTTACACAGGGCTACAAGTGCAACTGCATAATTGCTTCATGAAAACATTTTATGTTCTTTTTTGGCAAAATTAGAAAGCCATCATGATGCAGATGTCAAGCTATAATTCAAATAAACCAGGAGCAGAATGCCAGGCCTTCTCTGTGGGCGCCCCGGCTTTATGGAATCAACTGCCGGTTGAGCTCCGGATGGCACCGGATCTTCGCTCCTTCCGGCGCGGGTTAAAGACCCATTTATTCGAACAAGCTGGCCTGGCCTGATGGGGGAAATGTTAGGGTTTTAATGTTTTTTATATTTTGATTGTTTTAATTTGGGCAACAATTTAATCCTTTTTAACTTTTGTACTTCTATTTATATGCCCTGTTCACCGCCCTGAGTCCTTCGGGAGAAGGGCGGTATAAAAATTCAATTAAAATAAAATAAATAAAAAATATATAAATAGTGCTATCCTTTCCTTTTATATGTAAAATTGTGCACAAACAAATGAGTTCCCTCCTCCCCAGGGGATGGATCAGACTTGATAGATTCTGTCATCCCTATCAGAAATAAAGCACCATCAATAGTATTTGTTAAAAAAAATAATGCAGTATGATCCCAATGAATAATGCAATGATGCTAGTGTTGTTAACAAAGATGGCTATTTAATTCCAACAGTGTGAGAATAAACCTTCTGAACTGAATTGTGCAGACCGTCAGTGTCTATCAGAGTTCTCAGACATTTCCAAAACTGATCAAGGACTGCTGTAATTTCTGTGTGAACATAGATGTCTCTACAAGGGCATGTGCATCCATTGAAACCAATGGGACTGAAACACAATTAGCTCAAAATGGGACAAGAACTGTTGTCAAAAGGATCTCACCAGTCTCTTAGACTGAAGTGTTGCTGATGAAGTACTCGATACATTTATATTTAGTCTCTGCAAGAAAATGATGGGTGGGGAAAAAAAATTGCAAAAAGCTCTGAATCAGCAAAAGCTCTTCCACCCCCCCACCTTCCCAAACAAACCTTGCCCTAAATGCATTGTTTATTTAACTGTCAACAGTAGACATCTCTTTTATGTATTTGGCAAAAGGTTACTGTTTTCTAAAATTCACTTTGACTTGATTAATTAGACCACAATGAAGACATTGAAAGGAGTAGATCCGCACCGGTGGCTTGTCTCTCTTTTGTTTGAAAAATAAACATGCTCTTTGAGACCACCACATTCTTCTATGTGAGCACAAAAGATTACATTTTCATGGGCTTTGATTTTTTTAAAAAATAAATGCTAAAGGGAGGTAAAATCCAATATGGTTCTGATTAACTTTCTTGGGTTAGGATTTTCTTTTCATTAACCTATATTTTTAAATCATCACTTCTTTTCAAAGGGGTCCAGGATACGAGGGATGGTGCAGAGGTGAAGGAGAAGGAGATGGTTCTCCTCCCTCTCTGTATGTATAGGTGCCAATTGAGGAGGCAATTGAATTCGACTTCAACCGTCTCCTCCACCAGGCCAGAGGGGGAACCAGTGATTCACAACCTTTTGGGATTAAAGACTGGATTTGAACTTTGAGTAATGGTCCAGAGATCACACTCCCCAAAGTGGGCAAAGCTAAGTAAAAGAAGGGGGAGGGGGGGAGAGAAAAGATCAAAACTGCATTTCATTTAAGATAAATAAATTCAATCCAGTTGCAATAATAATACGGGTTGACAGATGCTATGCAAGCGCCCTTATACTGTCTAGAACACATTTTCCCCTTCAAAACTTAAGTGCTGTACGTAAGCACTTGTATTTATTTTCCATATATTTAATTGTTTTATTTCTGATAGAACAATTATTTTAATAGGATGTTTTAGAGGTTCACATCCCTGGCTTTAGAGGGCTACATGAGGCCTTAGTCCTCATTTTATATAAAGTTAATGCATTTTCTACCTCACCCACCGTTATTCACCTCCTTGGTCTTTTTCACTTTTCTCCCTGGCTGACCTTTTCTGAGCTCAGATGCTAAGGAGGATCTGAGGTGTGGAAGGCTGCCATAAAACAGTAGGATTGTGCAGGATTGTGAGAAACAGCCTGGAAACCATGAAGAAGTGGGAGAGAAACAGCCCGGGTATGAAGAACTGGGCTTTGCTTATAGAAAGATCATCAGAAAATAGTATGAGTGTTGCTAGATTGGAAAGAAAAACTTCTATAATATGCTTCTTGTGATGAAAGCCACAGACATATTTTGAGACCCAACCTTGATTTACATGTCACATCTCACAAAATCATTTTTTTGCAATCTACATTAGCCTTAGCTTTATCGTACCACAGCTAACCACGCCACCTAAACCTCAAATTGTGTTCTTCCAACCACAATAACCTTCTATTTCTCAGTATTCCTCTTTCATCCAAACTAAACAACAAACTGCAAATTATAACTTCAAATCAGGTAAACGCAAATATCCTTTTTGTTTAGCGTCTTGTGACATGTAACATATTTGACTTGTGATTCCCCCCACCCCGGCCACATAAATTTAGATATGTCTTCTTCCCATTATTTAATTGGTATTAAACTATCCAATATCAAAACTGATATTCTCAGAAGCAAAGTTGACGTTCTAGGCAAAATATTCAACTTAATCACAGAAATCACAGAATACTGCATCCAGTTTTGGTCACTGTGATGTAAAAAAGATGTTGAGACTCTAGAAAGAGTGCAGAGAAGAGCAACAAAGATGATTGGGGGACTGGAGGCTAAAACATATAAGGAACGGTTGCTGGAATTGGGTATGTCTAGTCTAATGAAGAGTAGGACGAGGGGGGACATGATAGCAGTGTTCCAATATCTCAGGGGCTGCCACAAAGAAGAGGGAGTCAAGCTATTTTCCAAAGTGCCTGAAGGCACGACAAGAAGCAATGGATGGAAACTAATCAAGGAGAGAAGCAACCTGGAACTAAGGAGAAACTTCCTGACAGTTAGAACAATTAACCAGTGGAACAACCTGCCTCCAGAAGTGTTGAATGCTCCAACACTGGAAGTTTTTAAGAAGAGACTGGACAGCCATTTGTCTGAAAATGCTATAGGGTTTCCTGCCTGAGCAGGGGGTTGGACTAGATGGCCTCCAAAGTCCCTTCCAACTTCTTCTTATTATTATTACCAGATTTAAGGTTCTGGTACTTACCTTTAAAGCCCTACATGGCTTAGGCCCGGGATATTTGCAGGACCATCTGCTGCCGGGAACAATCTTTCATCGCCCAGTATGCTCACACAGAGAGAGCCTCCTCAGGGTACCGTCAGCTAGACAATGTCGGCTGGCGACCCCCAGGGGGAGGGCCTTCTCTGTGGGAGTGCCAGCCCTATGGAACCAACTTCCCCTTGAGCTCTGGATGGCTCCGGATCTCCGGTCCTTTCGCCGTGGCCTTAAAACACTTCTTTTCCATTAGGCTGACCTGGACTGACAACAGGGATTTTAAAATGTTTTTTTAATTTTTAACTCCAATTTTAATTTACTCTATTGGGGCTGTTAATTTAATTCTTTTTATCTTTTTTATTGTTGTATTTTATTGTTGTTAGCCGACCTGAGTCCTTCGGGAGATAGGGCGGCATATAAGTCCCAATAATAAATAAATAAAATAAATAATATTAAATTCTCCTCAACAATAACATCAGAAAACTTCTGAAGAAAATGTTAACTGCTATGAAAATTTGCAAGCATCTTGAGAAGGGGTCAACATTGCGAAAACGATGAATCCAGGCACTGAGATTATGCTCCACCCCTTTCGTTTGCATGCAACACATACAATACATGTTATAAAGTGATGGTGTGTTTACATCACTCAGTTGCACTTGCCAATTTGAAACTCTTCAAGCCCTTCCCCTCAAGCTTACGTAGAAGGAGCCTCCAAGTTCTGAAGGCCCATTATTGGGAGGTTTTCTCAAATTTTACCTTGTTGTTTGATTATATGGAACATAAGATTTTTGTTTAAAAAAGCTTTCTGTCTAAAGGATAAAGCATACACAGTTCAGACATTTCTCAATACTGTAAAATAAATCCAGCTTAGTTGATTTTGAAAAAGATCAGCAGAGTTGAATTTGATCAGTATCTCAATGGAGGGATCACTGGAAAAATCCTCCAACTTGGGAAGGAAGGAAGGAAGGAAGGAAGGAAGGAAGGAAGGAAGGAAGGAAGGAAGGAAGGATAAACCAACTCTAGAAGAAAGCAGTAACAAATCACTTCCATGAAATCATTAGCAGTCAAGCTCAGTTTGAGAATGTATTTACAATTTTACTGTAAGTTTTGAATTTATTAGGGTGATTTTTTTAAAAAAACAAACAATTAAGAGCTCTTAAAGCATCTTTTTAAAAACAAAAACATATTAAGCCCTGATAATCCAGTAGTTAATTACATGAATTGTATGTTTGAGAAAATAAATCTGAGCAGGAAGGTTTCAGGAAGAAGTGCTAAACTGTCTTTCTTCTTGTTGTTTTTCTTTCTTAATTCTTAATTTGTCATGCTGATTCTCAGAGATTCCTTCATTATTCTGGCAATGGAGGCCACAAACAATAACAAGAATCTTTCTTTGTCTTGGAGATTTGCCAGATTCATAAAGTACATCTCTCATTTGCCCAGACAGTTTGAGACTCTCTTAATCTTAACTTGCAAGCTTAGCATCTCAAACTCTAGCAATTTATTGCAAATCACTATTGCAAAAGGAAAACATTAAATAAATAAAAATAAAAAGAGGCTTTCTGAGATTTATGGTAGTTTGTTGAACAAATGTGATACGAAAGGATGTCACTGATAATTCTTTTCAGATTGAAGACCTTTGGACAATTATGGATTGTCCTGCTTTGGAAAACTGCAGATTTTTCTCAACATTCACCTATTTTCATCTCTCCCATAATTTTTCCTGTTCATTTGGTTGTTCTATATGAAAATAAGAAAGTAGAATATTGATTCCCCCCCAAGAGGGTTTCTCTTTTAATGTATAGAGTTGAACATTCATTGATTGCTAGATATCCTACATTAGAGATTATGATAAGACCAGACTGTCCATATAACTGCAAATATCGTGTTTTCCCCAAAATAAGACCCAGTCTTACATATTTTATTTTCTCTGAAAGGCACATTAGGGCTTATTTGTGGGGAAACACAGTATCTGGGTGATCAGACTGGCCCAGCGCCCCATCCCCCGAGCTTATTTTGGGGGTAGGGCTATATTAGGTAAAGGTAAAGGTTCCCCCGCACATGCGTGCTAGTCGTTTCCGACTCTAGGGGCCGGTGCTCATCTCCGTTTCAAAGCCGAAGAGCCAGCGCTTGTCCGAGGACGTCTCCGTGGTCATGTGGCTGGCATGACTAGACGCCAAAGGCGCACGGAACACTGTTACCTTCCCACCGGAGTGGTCCCTATTTTTCTACTTGCATTTTTACGTGCTTTCGAACTGCTAGGTTGGCAGAAGCTGGGACGAGTAACAGGCGCTCACTCTGCTACGCAGCACTTGGGATTCGACCCGCCAAACTGCCGACCTTCTGATCGACAAGCTCAGCGTCCTAACCCACTGAGCCACCGCTATATTAAAGGTAAAGGTAAAGGTTCCCCCGCACATGCGTGCTAGTCGTTTCCGACTCTAGGGGCCGGTGCTCATCTCCGTTTCATAGCCGAAGAGCCAGCGCTTGTCCGAGGACGTCTCCGTGGTCACGTGGCCGGCATGACTAGACGCCAAAGGCGCACGGAACGCTGTTACCTTCCCACCGTAGTGGTCCCTATTTTTCTACTTGCATTTTTACATGCTTTCGAACTGCTAGGTGGGCAGAAGCTGGGACGAGTAACAGGCGCTCACTCTGCTATGCGGCACTCGGGATTCGACCCGTCAAACTGCCGACCTTCCGATCGACAAGTTCAGCGTCCTAACCCACTGAGCCACCGCGTCCCTACCGCTATATTAGGTGCACCCTAAAAAAAAAAAATCAGGCTAGTGCTTGTTTTCTGGGTGGGTCTTATATTCGGGGAAACACAGTACTATCAAAAGATTATGTTATGGCAAAATTCCAGACTTCCTCAATTCTCTAGAAAATAAATTTCCAAATGATATCAGTTGTAGTATCTCCTTAAAAACTGAAGATTTTCTATGTTCAAAGAGGCTTACTGTGTAATTTAATAAGACCTAATAAGTACTTTCATGTTGTATCAGCCATCTGAAATCAGCCTTAACATTACATTGGTTTAGTCTTTTCATCTTTGACTCGTGTGGCTACAAGATCTGCTAAAATAGGTTTGTACACAAGGATGCAATTAAGTTAAGTACACTTAGGTGAGTATAATACTTTTGCAACTCTGCTGACATCTCTTAACTGGAATCTAATTTCTTTGCAAAAATTAAAATAATTGTAAGATGCTTCTGTTTTATTAGTGAGGCTAAGTATGTTCATCATTCTGTCTGGTTCTTATGATGTCATGTATTTTGCATGTGGCTTCATTCATCATTTAATAGTTTAACTATGCAATTCTTTAATTTTATTATACTTCAATCAAGCTGGCTTGCTTTCATTCAGTCTTCCACATTTTAAGAAGAAAAGGGCATCCATAATTGATCAGACCAAAAGTCTGATCAAGAATAAAAACAGCTTTCAAATTCATCTACTTCATGTTCAACTTTTAATAATGGAAAGCAAAAAAGCTTTTTTTCCCTTAAAAACATTGATTGCCATTGTGAATTGTTTTTCTCTCCTTGATTGATGAGAAAATATAGAAAATAGCAGCCTTCTTTCCTGATTTGAGGACCCTTGCTTGAATTATTCCATTACTCTTTTGGAGGAAAAAATGAATTTAGCCATAAAGCCATATAATTTTGGCCTGGTCCATCCTAATAGTCCAACTACCCAATCAGGTAGACAAATGTTACATCTGCTTGAAGTGGTTGCGTTTCCTGAACCAAGCTGAAATTCTATTTCCCCAATATTTTGTCACAGCAGAGAATATGGGCTTCTTACTCCAGGCAAAAAGGCTGAGAGAAATCTAAGATCCAGATGCCTTTGTAACATAATACCTATGGCTGCTACACATATCTTAGCTGAAAAGTGAGGACATATGATTGTACTTCCTTAAAAAATGTTAGAGATGTGTGTCTCTGTGTGGGCGTCCATACCCCTGGGCATCCTCATTCCTCAAATTATTTTGTAGTCCTCAGTGTATTAAAACTGGGTGATGGTGAAGTTTATGAACAAAATGAAAGCTTTATTATTAATTTATTAAATTTACATGCCTCCCATCTTGTCCAGAGATGACTCTGGGCAGCTTACCAACATTAAAACTGATACACATTAAAATAAAGCAAACAATAACAACAGTAATAAATTCTGTTAAAAGATGAGGTGGAGGAGAACATGAAGTACATAGGGAAAAATAGGGGCAGTGGTGGGATGCAGCCAGTTCGCACCACTTTGGCAGAACCGGTAGCTAATTTTTTGTTGCCCAGGCCCACAATGGACTTCCGGAAGCAGCATCCACACAGAGAACCAGTTGTTCACATATCTGAATCCCACCACTGGATAGGGGTCCTTCCTAATCTGAATGGTGCATCCCTGTTAGGCCCTCAGTCCAACCTGTAGATCCAGTCCTTCAGGCTCTTACAGAGGGTTGAAAGAGTGAATGTAGATCTCACCTTGGAAGGTATGATGTTCCAAAAGGCAGGAGCCACAGCAGAAAAGGCTCTTCTGCTGCATCCCATCAAACCAAATTCCTTGACTGAAAAGTTCCTCAGCATGCTCCCTCTGGCAGCACAGGTGGGGCAGGCCAATCCTATTGGGGTGAGATAGTTGATTAACTCTTTAGTTACAGATGTCCATGAGAAGGAGCATCAGTGGTGGATATGGTGGACATTCTCAGAAGAATTTGCCAGAAATGATCCTCCTCTAATTTCTCAGAAGAATCCCAATTTTTGCTACATGGCTCCTCTTGCAAAAAAACACAAAAAAACAAAAACCTTTTGCTGGATTCCATCTTCTTAAATGTTAGACTCTTTAGAGCTTATTGTCCTGGAGGAGTCAAGTCTTCACACCGAAGTCTGTACTGTACTATTGAGTGAAGTTCAGGATTTCATGGCCTTGATAGCAATAACAACAACTTTATAGGGGTTGTAGAATACAGTAGAATGGAAATGCTGTTACCTGTCAGCTTCTATATCCTTAGTTGTTATAATTAGCTATCTGATCCCATGGGGATACAGAAGCACAACAGATTTTTGTTGCGAGACAGTGAAAAAAATGTATAACTAAGTTATTCTCTAATTCCTCTCAGAAAGCAAATGATAAATGCAAAATGTACCTGTGGGAGCTAAATATTGTTTTATAAAGGCTGAATTGGTCTTAGCTGCTCTCATGGCAATCTCAGAGGCATACAATCTCAGACATACAATCTGGGGATAACTTCCATGAAAGTTATACCTGCATCAATAAAATCTTGTGGAATGACTAGCAAGGAGTTAATTTTTAAGTTGTATTTATTTACTCATTTATCTTTCAAGCCTGTGCTGTGAAATCTTCAGCTAAATTATTTCCTGGATCTAACGTGGCCATGTCAGGGCAACGAATGTGGTAGGAAGCTGGATCAAGAGGATGGAATCGTGTAGGTAGACAAGCCTTCAGATTCCAAACATCTTTCAGTGAAGCCTTAGCTTGAAAAAAGATGTACAACAATAAGCCATGGAAGAGGTCTCCAGACACCATAACTCAAGTAATAGAATCTGATATAAAACTGGCAGGTGTCCAAAGTCGAGGCAGGTGTTTCATTTGGCAACAGTTCAAGTGGCCTGCAGCCACCAACAAAGCTTTCAGGAAAAACCAGGAAGCTACTCACCTCAGTATGCCCTCCTCCCGTTCTATTTCAGGTACGTGCGAAGGGTTCCCAGATGGCTGGCTGCTATCCAAACTAGGATGCTTTCACATCACATCATCATTCTTCGAGAAGAATGTATCTAGGAAAAGTCTAGGACCATGGTGGCGAACCCATGCCATGGGTGCCACAGGTGGCACGTAGCACCCTTTCTGCGGGCACGCATGCCGTCACCCCAGTCCTAGGCCTTCAGCTAGGTTTTATAAAGCCTTTTTGCTTTAGGCCTCTGCCACCGTGTACAAAAAAAAAGTTCAATCAATCAATCAATCAATCAATCAATCAATTTCAATTTCTCACGGGGAAAAAAAGTTCTCGCAAAGTTGGAATTGATTGATTGAACTTTTTAGTCCCACCCAGTCTGCCGTTACCACTGCAGTCATGCCCACCCAATGGGCCACGTCCACCCAATTGGCCACACCCACCCAAAGGGCCACACCCACCCAGCACCCGATAATACATAAGCGGGTTTTGGGTTGCAGTTTGGGCACTCAGTCTCTAAAAGGTTCACCATCACTGGTCTAGGAAAAGAATACTTTTCATACCACTCAATTACCTTTTTTGATTCCGCAGAATGGTAGAATTCACACATGATTACTATGCTGATGTCTCCTAGTGATGGATGCTGAGATCTGGGGATAAGGAAAGAAAATACAGAATTATTATGGGTTATAGATGGCATATAACAGGAAGAGATAGGGAGGGTGGGTGGAGATAGTTTTCAGTCTTTGATTTTGCTTCACATAATTCAGTCACAGTATCAACCCAGGCGAGGGGTCTAAAGTAAATATAACATTCCCCCCCCACACACCTTAATTTGGTTTACACAGCAACCACCACAGATATTTTTAAGTTCATAGGCAAATTCTGTTACATTTTCTCTTCTGCACTTTTCTAATATTTTTGTATGCCTATGCAAGCAACCTGCATTGTTTTTGCAAACTACTTCTTTTGATACAATTTATTTTCGTATGTAGTTTTCATGTTGAAGAGACTTCAGTTAGTAGTATAAGCAATTGGATGCAGGCAATTAGTTGTCAGATTTCCAACTTGCTCATTACTCTGCATTATTTCTAATTTTTCATAATATTAACACTATTTGTTTATTTATTAAATTTGTTTGCCGCCCATCTCACTGCTTGTTAATGCCACTGTTTTGAATTTAGCTCTACCCATATCACATTGACAGTGTCATGATGTTTTCTTTTAAACCAGCTGCTTAAAGGAAGTGAAGGAAGAGTTAATTCTATAACTTGCATAATATAACTAGCTGCACCTTCAGTAGTGTTACCCTTTAGTTATCCAAACCGAACTGCAGTGAACTATACACTACGATCTTCCTTTGTAATGCATAGTGTCTGTTTCTAATTTTTAGTTCTTGATTTCTCAATTAACCACACTGTTTTCCCTGTTTGGAAATAAAATTCTTTGTATGCCACAAAACTGACAACTGACTCTTTTGTGTGCAATCCCGGAGTAAAACATTTTGCCATGCTGAAGAAGTTATTTTACAAACCATTGTTTTTAGAGGCTGCTGTAACAGCACTTACTTAATTTCTTATTGTGTCTGCATTCGGTGGAATGTGTTTGGATTTGCATACCTCAGCAACTGGGAGATTTGAAATTTCACAAGCGCCAAATTTCAATCAGGAAATGAAATTATGTTCCTGTTCTGAAAACAGACTGATTATTCCAATGCAGGGATCAACCTCAGTTTTCCAGCTGCATTCAATGGCATTACAACCAAGATTTGCAAATAGGATTTAAAATGCATTTGTAAATAGTTACATTCCTCTATGGAATAATATATATACAGTATTGTAAAACAGAGCAAGGTTCCATCTGGTTCCTCCTGTCCCTCAACTGTCATTTACTGTCAGCATTTCCATCTTGTTGCAATCATGGGAGGAATGAACTAGCAGAGTTCATTCTCTAATAAAGGAGAACATCTGTAGTTCAGGGTTGAATGGTGGAAAATCTTTGGTGCTCTCTGAGCTTGGCTGTTTGCTTGCAGGAGTAACATCATCGGTCCATTATGATGCACTATTGCCTTCTGACTCTCGTTGACTCTCCACTCTCTTGATTCTCATCAATGAAGAAAGTCTACAGTAATTATTTTGTGTGGAATGAAGGAGACTAAGGGGAGACACGATCGAGCTATTACATCATACATGGCACAGATATCATGTTGCAGAAAGATGTTCTCCCTGTCTCACAAGTTCGGGTCTCAAAACTGAAAGTCAGTCATTGAATCTCAATGCAGAAAGATTCAGGACCAGCGGAAGGAAGGAAATACTTGTTCCCTGTAGGAAATGCACAGTTTGATCCCAACCACTAGAATGGTTTTAGATGTTTTAAAATTACCTGGATTTAAATGCTTTTAAAGCTCTGCTGTCCTAGATGGGAGTTGTGCTTGAAATCATCCAGAAGACATCAAGAGGATATAACTGCATGCATCAGATAGCACCATACATTTTATTTATTTATTTATTTATTTTATTGGATTTGTATACCGCCCTATTCCTGTTAGGACTCAGGGCGGTTTACAGGGCAGTTAAAACCATGAATACAAAAAATTAAAAACAAATAAAACAATTAAATTAAATTCAAGCCCCAAGAGTAAATCTAAAACCCAGTTAAATTAACAACCCCACAGTCTGGACCAAACAGATCGAAGAGCCAAGTTTTCAGGTCCTGGCGAATAGCACATGTGTGCTATTCAGTCCCATTAGAAAAAAAAAGCCTTTTGAATTTCAGAAATGGTTGCCTACAGTATATCTTAGCTACTCTGAATAATCTTTTCAGCTTAAAAAGAGGATTTAAAATGAAAAAAGATTCAACAATAACACCTTGTATTTATTTATTTGTTTGTTGATTCCAGAAATCTTAATTGGAAAACCATGGACATTTCTGTATAGAAATAAAGTTCTGATCTCTGATCATAATTCAAGGTGTGTCATTCTAACATTCTCTCTCTCTTTTTTTTTTAAAGAGAGAGTGAAATAGAGATGGGTTTTACAAATTCAAAGTTATCTTTTTTTAAAAAAAAATCCTGGGCAAGCTTCCAGAAACACTTCTAAAATATAACCCTTTAAAAATATAAATTTGACCACCCACTGTCAAACTCCCTTCCTCACATTTATCTGCTAAATAATGAGAATTTTATCATGATACTCATCATTATTAATTTTTCTGTTGTGGACAAAAGGCAAAAGTCTGTCACAGCTTCTTTCTTGCTCATTTTTCTGGTGCATGACAACAGAAGATCGTGATATCTGGAAACTGTCCAGATGAATTGTATGTATTTGTGCATTTTAAAGGTATTCTGCTTTGGTTTCCATACTTGGAATTCCCCTTTCTAGTCATTTCCCCCCCCCTTCAATTTCTTTAATGCCTTTTTGGTGACGCTAGGGGAGAAAAATGGTCTGTTATAAGCTCTTTTCAAATTCAAGCATTGCTTTTAGCAAAGACAGATTGAAAATGTTTCCAAGGAACAGAATGCGGGTTCTAAAGCACTCAGCATGGAAATGCAGCATTTGTCTCTGTCCTGAAACCTAGATGAGGCAGCCAAGGATAATAAAATAAAAATACAATTAGATAAAATGCAATACAATGCATTGTGCAGTGCAGTACAGTGCAATACAAGAAAAAATAGTGATGTGTTGGAATATCCAGTTAGATTGAAGGAAGGAGTTAAAAGGGGGTTGAGCTTAGAGTACTTGTATTGCAGAAAGCACCCAGAATCCCCAAAACCTTATTGGTCCATTCCCAAATGAATGCAACAGTCTGGTGAGATTCTTGTAATATAGGTGACTAGCAATAAAACTTCTGCCTGAGGCTATTCCAAAGTGGTTCTGGCTGCTTGTGGCTGACAGGAATGTCAGCAGGAACTTCATTTGTGGTACCCCAGAGAGAGGATATTAAACAATATCTAGAGAAGTAAATCTTATCAAATCAGAATGGCATTGGAAAATCACGTTAGCAGAAAATTGCTATTTAAATATCAGTAATCAAAAGCATCTCTTGCTCAGACAAGTTGGGTTTTGCTGTAGGTTTTTTTCTTCTCTGAAATGGATTTTCAGTTTGGGATCCTTTGTTCCATCATGATTAGAAAGTTTTGCAAATTTTTTTCAATACTGTCATAAAACTATGGCAAACATGTGGGGGGGGGGAAACAGTTCTACTGAGATACTCTTTTATTGCTTGGCACTTGCCAGCAATTTATGAGTCTTGGTAACGTGTAAATATTAATACTCTTCAGAGAAAACATCTCCATTCCAATTGCAAATGTTTTAATGCTTCTCAGAATGTAGAATTTAATCCAGAGACTGGGGTTTCATTTTAAGCAGTTTTCCTGACTTAGAAAAAAAACAAGAACAAGAACAAACATTCAGGCCTTTAGTCCCTCTTTCCTATGTAATAGGAATATTTCTATCAGGTGGCACAGTGGTTAGAATGCAGTATTGCAGGCTTATTCAGCTGACTGCCAGGGGTTTGATCCTGACCGGCTCAAAGTGACTCAACCTTCCATCCTTGTGAGATTGGTAAAATAAGGAGCCAGATTGCTGGGGGCAACATGCTGACTCTGTAAACTGCTTAGAGAAGGCTATAAAGCTCTGTGAAGCAGTATATAAGTCTAAGTGCTATTGCTGTTCACCTTCCTTATTCTCTGCACCAATTTACCATTTAGATATTCCATGATTAGGAAGAATTACTGTACCCTGATATCTTATTATGATTATCATTACTCTTTTGCTGTTTCTGTACCAGAGACAAATTCCTTGGGTGTCTAGTCACACTTGACCAAATAAAGCAGTGCTTTTTTTGTAAAAGAAAAAGGTGCCGGAACTCACACATGTCATACAACCCGCCTTGCCTACCCTACAAGGTTCCACCCAAAAAAGGTGCCGGAACTCCGTTCTGAGCGTTCTATGAGAAAAAAAGCCCTGAAATAAAGTATTCTTCTATATAGGTCTGAAGGCATAAATCCAGCATTTGTGAACTCCTGCTCTAAGTTCCAGTCCGTTTCTTTCAAAGAAGAGAACAGTGGTGAAATTCTCACGAGTGGAGCAGGGTCTTCTTACATTTCTGTAGTTCCTAAGTGATCCAAGGAATTTTTTTTTTAAAGAATGTCCTTATCTTTCAAAACACAATATTCTTTCCAGGGGTCTGTAACACATTTCCATTAAATCTCAAAGTAAGATATGAAGAGGAAACTCCTCCCAAGGGCCTTTTTTCAGTACAGGCAACCTGGGAGGCTTCAGAATTATTGGAAAATATAGAAAGGGGAAAAAAAATAATAACCTGGATAATGCCGCCGTCTGGATTCAAGGGGGAAAAAACTGATTTGGAAAAATGTGTGGGTGTGCACGTTTTACCTGTCATCAGCTCCTTAAATCAAAGTTGTCTTTTCCTGGGATTGTGATGCTGTTGCTGTGCTCTGCATCACATTTTCCCTTTCTAATGTAGCCCTAGGGACGCGGTGGCTCAGTGGGTTAGGATGCTGAGCTTGTCGATCAGAAGGTCAGCAGTTTGGCAGGTCGAATCCCGTGTTCCGCGTAGCAGAGTGAGCACCTGTTACTTGTCCCAGCTTCTGCCAACCTAGCAGTTCGAAAGCACGTAAAAATGCAAGTAGAAAAATAGGGACCACCACGGTGGGAAGGTAACAGCGTTCCGTGCGCCTTTGGCGTCTAGTCATGCTGGCCACATGACCACGGAGACGTCCTCGGACAAGCGCCGGCTCTTCGGCTTTGAAACGGAGATGAGCACCGGCCCCTAGAGTCGGAAACAACTAGCACGCATGTGCGGGGGAACCTTTACCTGTTTTTAATGTAGCCCTAGAAATAGACCAGGAACTGACACCTCCAGCATCTCCGATAAGGAAGGGAGTGAACAGATCCACGAGTGATTTCCTAGCACTCTAATTTTAATAAGCAGCATCTCTTCTAAGCCAAATTTCTACTCATGCAGCTAAAAACCAGCGTTAAAATGGGAATGTTTTGATGATCATCTTTTAACATCTTTCCTTTCCTTTCCTTTCCTTTCCTTTCCTTTCCTTTCCTTTCCTTTCCTTTCCTTTCCTTTCCTTTCCTTATCTCCCCATTTCTCCCATCCTCCCTCCCTTCCTTGTGCTGAGTCCTAGATTAGCCCCTGCAGTTTTCTTCACTGGCCCAAGGTTACCCATCAGGTTTGTCTGCAAGATGAAAGTAGAAATAAAAGTCTCCCAGTGCCTTAACCACTGCAACAAACTGACTCCCCTAATTATTCTTAAATTAGATACATCTCAATGCAACCTTGATGCATGGAGCTCAATAAGCAGGCAATATACTTAGAAGCTGAATAATTCACCCCACTCAATGCTGATGATATCACTACTCTAGGCCCCTTGTGGTGCTCAGTGGGTTAAAATTATAACAGAAGCCAAGAGAAGGACCAAAATTACCCATCACTTTTCTCCTCCATCCTGGTTTGTTCTGGTAGTTGTTTTTGTATTTGATCTTAGCCTGCTATTTCTCAAGGACATGCTATCAGATGAAGTTGCAGCTCTTGAACAATAAACATACATGTGTAAACTCAGCCTTTATTCACTTTATATAGGCTAACAAAAAAAGTATCGTCAAAGTTGTATATTAGACACAAACAGAGAATAGGTGTAATTTTATGGCAGATCTCTCAGCAACCTGTGATAGATAGGGAAGAATTTCTGTCTCCTGATTTTTTGTAATAATAGTAGTAACTTCCTAGTACTGTGAATTATATTGCTAAAATGAAGCAGGCTATGATCTCCATTCATTTAAAGTAGTCCACTAAATGAATGGAGATACTAAGTCTTTCCTGAATTGCAAATTCTCAGCTCTAAATATACATCTTTGGAACCAGACCCTGATTGGTGAATATTGGAATTGTCTTAAAAGGCAAATTCAATCATACAAGGCTGGTATCTGCCCTGTTTGGTTTACACCAATTAATCTAAATAAAAGCTAATAATATAATCAAATCTACTGCAGATGCTAGTTCCCTAACTTTAAGCATCTTACCATCTTACCAAATAACAGGTAAAGATTAATGAGAATGCCTAGTAGATATTGGCGTTAATTCTGGTTAACATATAAAGCAACAAGACTCACAACTTTGACCCATAAAAATTTGGTTTCAGGAAATCTTTGTATGGGGAAGAATGTGCTCATGAAAATCATGTAATCATATGAGCAGATATTTAGACAGAAGATGTGATTATTTTGATCTTTGTCAGTGCAGCCAATTTTCATATGAAAATGGCTTATGGAAAAAAAATCAGGAAGGCAGAAAAAGTGATTGTGCAGCACACTTCTAAAGCCTAACTTAAGAGTCTGGAAGGAAAATGAAGTGAATTTCTTCTTTGCCTAAATATCTTGTTTATTTGATGCTTAGGTTCAGAGTCATTAAATGATATCACCAATAGAACAAAAAGAGACCAAACATGTTGGGAATTTGCAAAAACTGTAAATTTGTATCTTGCTTCTCCCTCCCTCCCTCCCTCCCTCCCCCCCCCCCTCTCTCTCTCTCTCTCTCTCTCTCTCTCTCTCACACACACACACACACACACACACACACACACACACACACACACACAAACAAACATCCCCTACCTGGCCATCTTATCTCAAACAGATCTCTTCTGAAGGATCTACAAAGAGAAGTGACCTTTCCTCCAACAAGAATTTACTAAATGTTTATGGTCAGGAAACAGGGTGGACTGACTAAATTTGCTTGATTTGTTTCTGTAATATCCCACTGTAAACCAATTTCAGATAAACTGCAAATGGGCATTGTTTTTTTACTCCATGAGGTTCCCCCACACACACACACATAAAGGCAGAGTTGCTGGCAATTTGCTCACCTCTGCTTTAACTTTCTAGTGAGTGGAAGAGTCCATCTTCAGGACTGCCAAATGTCCCAAACTTTCTCTCTGCCAAAATAATTAGATAAAGGACATTACCCTTGAAAATTCCAAATGCAAGCTATACACCACCAAGAATATCAGAACTTTCCTAAAGTCAGCCAAAAAAAGAGACCTAACAAAGGTTTGAACTACTTTCAGTCAAATGCTTATCAGATTCATTTCACAGATTGATCTGTCTATCCATCCATCCATCCATCCATCCATCCACCCATCCAAGAAAGATTTTGGCAATATTCATTCATTTCTACAAGAAGCAGATGATGTGTGCTCTGCTAGGAGGAACTTTAGGATAGGAAGTAGGAACAATTTAAAAGCAGAATCTGGGAGGATGGAGGGACTCTTGGTGTTCCAGCAGAAGCAGGAGCGCTGCTTGTTTGGTGCAGTCTTTCCCCATTAAGGGAAGATGTTGCTGAGTATACACATTATCCTAAACCATCCTTGTTATGCTGTGTGAATCTACCCATTGTGTTTTCTAAGCCATAATTTATGGCTCAGCACAGTGGGCTACTGTAACTGTACAAACTCATTCATCTTCGGACTTCATTTTAAACTGAAGTAATCATTTATAGATTTGTACCTGCACAAATGCCTGCAAATTTAAGGGAATATTATAGGATGACTTGTTTCCTTATTTCTGATGATTACTGATTGTCATGGAACAAAAGCTTTTGTAGCTGTCTGTGTGAGCCTGCTCATTTTTTGGGGGTAGGAAATATTTAAGGTTTTTTTTTAAAAAAATATTGTTTACCTGTATCTGTTTTTTTTAAAAACGTTTACCATAAAAAAAAATCAGGGTGATTTTTATGGTAAATAAACATAGATTGAAAATGTTCTTTGTTGACTCTAGCAGTAGAGCAAGCTCTCCAGGCATGATGGCTGAAATGCATTGCTTACCACCTCGGTGAGAATTAGGCTCACCTCAGTGGTAATGTTGACAAGGACTTCTCAGATTTATGAGAAGCACATAACACTTTTTGACAATATGATCAAAGAGACATTTTCTAGCAAGGAGGACTAAGCTTAAAAGGTTATAGAAGGCATTGTTCCAAATCGACAACTCTCTTGGGAAGTAACAGGCATGCCGGCCAAGAATTGCATTTCAGACAAACTGGATCTGTGGTTCACGGGTGAATGCAAAGATGCCCACAGGGTAAAACACAGTTTGTACCCACACTTCTTTGAGTGGGCATCCTTCATTTAGAAGCCTGATGCAAACTCATCTGAGACCAGTTTCTTTTTATTCTTTGAACAAGCACAGCACTGTATGAAATTCAGCAGAGATACAAAACTAGTGAGAAAGGACAGGGGGACTGTTTGCATGGGGTGTGTGTGTGGTAAAATAATTGGAGAATATGCTTGGTTCACCTATGATTAAGCCAGGATTTTTTTTTAAGGATCATGACTTGTTGAAGAAGGACTGGTCTGGCTTCTACACCATACAAACTCCAGGGTGGTTAATTTGATTTTGTCTTAGATTTACAATTTTGGGTCCTGTGTGATCCCATCTATTTGTGTTTTTACAATAAACCAATGACAGATTATGATTTACCCAAGAGGGAGTTTTTTATTGCACAGAAAGATTGTAATCTGGGGATTCCAGTTATAATTTAGCATCATAAATATTGGAGGTTGTATCATTGCTTTATATTGTTTGTTTAGTTTTGATTTTATCACACATCTTTACTGTTTCTAAAATAACCAAAGGCAGGGAACATACCCAATACCCCTAGAATAGAATAGAGCTGGAAGGGACCCTAGAGGTCATCTAGCCCAACCCCCTCCTCAGGCAGGAAATCCTACACCATTTCAGACAAATGGTTGCCCGATCTCTTCTTAAAAACCTCCAGTGTTGGAGCATTCACCCCTTCCGGAGGCAAGCGGATTAATTTTTTTTAACTGTCCGCTGGTATCATTTTATTCTCACCAGCCCACCTTGAACAAACCCCTGGGGGGAAACACCGGCGAGGGGGGGGCTCTCTGAATTTCTGACCTCGCCTGGTTCCTGGAGACTCCCCCCCCCCACCTGGGAGCCGGCGCTCCTTTCCAGCCACCACTTCCCGGTAGCATCGCACCTGCTGCCCCCCCCACCCCCCCTGTGATTGGCTGTGGGGGCTTCATCCTGGCTTGCTGAGGTGGGGGGGGGAGAACCAAGAGAAGGAGCTCCGCTGCCAGGTGCAGACGGGGCTAGAGCGGGACCGAGCGGCTTGGCTTTGCCATCCGGCCGAGCTGGCCAAGCGCGTGCCCTCTCGCCCAACGTGAGGGAAGGCGCCCTTCTGAAGAGCCTTGGTGGAGCAGTGGGCTGATGCCTCCTTAAGTAACACCAGCTGCCTGCCATTAGTGCAGGTTCGAGTCCCACCAGGCTCAAGGTTGACTCAGCCTTCCATCCTTGCGAGGTAGGTAAAATGAGGACCCAGATTGTTGGGGGCAATTAAGCTGACTTTGTAATAATGCCGCTTGGGGGGTGTATGAAAGCCCTAATAAGCAGGCATATACATAGAATGAAGGCTACTGCTAAGCTTGTAAAGCCGCCCTGAGTCTTCGGAGAAGGGCGGGATATAAATGAAATTAAAAATAATAATAATAATAATTCTCTCTCTCTCTCTTTTGCGCGCGGGCGCGCGCTTCCTGATTGCCCTGCCCTCCCCTCTCCGCCTTCCCCCACCCGTGTCGCCCCCCCCGCCGGTGCGCGTGTGCGTGTGTGTGTGTGTGGTGGTGGCGGGGAGGCTCGGCGCGCCTCATCGCCATCCAGTCAGCCGGGCGGCAGCCGCGCCGCGCGCCTCGCCTTTTTCCCCCGCGCCTTCCCGCGGGAGGCGCGCGCTGGCCAGGGCGGAGGCGGGGAAGGGGGCTGCCCCGCGCCGCGCCGCGTCTCTCTCTCTCTCTCTGGGTCGGGATGGGCTGCCCCGCGCCGGTGCCCGCCGCTGGGGGCGTTGCAGCGGGGGGATGCCCAGGCGGGCTGCCCCCGGCGCTGTAAGAAGCCATGTGGTGGGGAGTGGAGCTCCCGCCGCACGGCTCGGCTGCTGCTGCTGCTGCTGCTGCTGTTGCCGCTGCCGGTGGCGGCGGCGGTGACGGAGGAGGCGGCAGGTAGAGCCGTCCTCCCCCGCCCTCCGCACCCCACCCCGATGTCCCGCGGAGACAGCCAGGCGTTGCTTCCAGCTCTCCCCGTCGGCTTGGCCCGTGGCGCTTGGCAAGAGCCCCTCCATGCACGCGCTCACCCTCCTCTGGCTGGGCAGCGTTGCGCAGGTAAGACGGGCACCTCGGCTGCCAGGTGGGGTGGGGTGGGGGATCCGGCCGGGTCTCCCCGTTGTCCCTGGGCTAAGAGAGCAAAGCCCTCCTTAGTTTTTTTTATCTCTTTCTCTCTCTTTTGCCTCTGTGTGTGTGTGTGTGTGTGTTTCTTCCTTCCTTTCTTTCCCTCCTTTCTCTCTCTCCCTCTCCCTCTCTCCCTCTCTCCCTCTCTCTCTCTCTCTCTTTCTGCAGATTCTCCCGTTGTGCTGCCTCTCTTGCAGCGTTGTGGCGGCAGCGTTGCCCGGTGACAGCGGCGTTGGTGGTCTCGGCGCCTTCGACCAGGGTTGGTATATTTTTTTTTCCTTCAACTCCCAAATTTCAAAAAGAAGGGCATCCGAAGGCATCTCCCCTTCTCCCCTTGCTCTGGGGTCAGAGGGGGAATGGCAGAGGCAGAGGCAAATTCGGCTTGGAAGCCTGACAGGTGTGCCCTGGCCAACTTTCCCATTTCAACCTGGCATGATTGAGCCAGGTGGGTCCTGGATAGATGAGATCTGCAGTATAACTCATCTATTTTATTTATTTTTTATTTTTTTAAAAAACGGGGCTTTTTCCAGTGAAGCATTGCCTTGAGGTGCTGCCTTGGTGGAGCAGTGGGCTAATGCCTCCCTAAGTAACACCAGCTGCCTGCAATTAGTGCAGGTTCGCGTCCCACCAGGCTCAAGGTTGACTCAGCCTTCCATCCTTCCGAGGTAGGTAAAATGAGGACCCAGATTGTTGGGGGCAATTAAGCTGACTTTGTAATAATGCCGCTTGGGGGTGTGTGTAAAAGCCCTAATAAGCAGGCATATACATAGAATGAAGGCTACTGCTAAGCTTGTAAGCCGCCCTGAGTCTTTGGAGAAGGGCGGGATATAAATGGAATTTTAAAAAAAATGGAGAAGACCCACTTCTAAAAGCGCAGACCAGGCTAAACTTGGCAGACCAGGTGTGTGAAAGTGTTGCAGTACTGGGTATTATTGGGTTATGGAGTGTTCCTATCTCAAGTGCAGAGATGCAGAGATTTAGCCAAGGATGGGAGGCTGCTCTTAAGGCACAATCCCTTAATCCCCCTGTCTGTCCTTCCTGAAATAAAATCTAAAGACATGTAAATGAAAGGACAATATACTCAGGTCTTTACCCCTGCTTGTATTTCCTTCCTCTCCCTCTGCTGTAAGCTCCCCGGGGTGTAAACTCTCTTCTTTATTTCCGTCAATGAGAAGAGCATTGATGCTACACTTTGAGGAATGCCCCAGAGGTGCTTTTTGCCTTGGAAAATCCAGTTGCCTTTTGGAAAAAGAAAAAAAAAAGCAATTTTGGGACAACAAGGATCTGGATGACTGAGAATCTTCATAGACGTTTTGAGTAACGAGCATTATTCTACTTGTGTGCTTCCTGGGAACAGAGAGATGCTTAGAAGCAGAGGCGTTTTGGTCTGGCTCTCTGTTGGACTCAGGATGTTACAGAAATGCAACTGTTATATTCTTAATCCTAATGGGAAAATAGCCGTGAGAACTGCAAACGTGCACCCACATCACAGGCTTACTTTATGTAGATGTGAAGGAAAGTCAGGTTAAGTGGTGTGTGAGAATGCCCTCGGGAGCCAGGAGGAAGAGCCTCAGACTGGACAGCCATGATCAGGTAAATATAGCTGAGCCCACAGAAGAGAGGAAATGGAGAAGCAGCTAGTTGTCCAGAGAGCAAAAAGGAGAAGAAGGGAGAAATACCTCTAGGCTTGCAAGATTGTGTTAATTCATCTTACAGTAAACATAAAATAGAATTAGCACTCATAGCTGTGCTTCCTGTATGGACTACCTTGAACAGTCAACTACTTTGAATAGGGCCACTTGTTCCCACCCTGAGTTTCAAAGATCTCTTTGAAACAAGGGTCCTTAATTCTTGATTAAACTTTCTTCCTGGAGCTTTAAGGGGATGTACGTAACACTCCCTTTTCCGGTGTTCCCTCCACAACAAATCTGCACGGTGGGCTAAGAGAAGACACCTGGCGACTCCTCTCAGACCAGATTTGAATCCAGGCCTCCCTAGTCCGTAATCCAAGACTGCAACTGCTCTCATTACAAGGGTTATTCAGAAGAGAGAGAGAGAGAGAGAGAAAAAGTACTTCCATAGGAACAAGAGGCAGGGGGAAATAATTATAGATCAATACGAAGACAAGATGTGTCTCAGTCCCTCCTCCTAATACGGATGTGAAGAAAGGAAGACAGAGGAAGACAGGGGGGGGGGGAGAAAGGAAAAAAAAAGGTTAATCTCACTTAAAAAAAAAAGTTAAAGCATAGCACCAGAAAGAATTACTTGAAAATCCAGCATTTCTAACCCTTCGCGTAGGTTGAGAATGAGAATCGGGCGGGGGAGGGGGAAGCTAGCCAGAAGTCGCACTCTAGGAAAACGTGTGTGAACAGGCAAAGAAGGATTCCTAGATTTCAAAGAGAGCTGGGGATGCGGGGGGGGGGGGGAACGGGCTGGAAGCCATCATTGATTGAAAGTGCATCTCCTTTTAATAAATAAATAAATAAATAAATAAATAAATAAATAAATAAATAAATAAATAAATAAACAAATAAATAAATAAATAAATAAATAAATATTAGAAAAACAGGCAGAGGCCATCATTGATTGAAAGTGCATCTCCATAAATAAATAAATAAATAAATAAATAAATAAATAATAAATAAATAAATAAATAAATAAATAAATAAATAAATAAATAAATAAAAATTAGAAAAACAGGCAGAGGCTTCCAAGCGCTTGTTGCATTCCAATGCGGGCCGCAGTGAAGGATTTTAAACTGGCAGCATTATGTGCTGCTTGAAGATATCCATGCAGGGCTGCCGATAGATACCCCAGTTAGCTCAGGAAGAAAGTATGATGCTTTTCACTAGGCATGCTAATGAGCCTCTTTTCGTGGAGAAAAGGCATGCTGGTGTGCGGAGCTGTTTGCTCTGGAGCGCTGGAGCCCCTTTGCTCACTGGGGGGAATTCCCTTCTCATGCAGCTGCTTGTATTTTTGGCTACCAGCCTTGCTTAGCATCCTGAAATTCTGATTAGCGCTGCTGGTGAAAAGTGAGATGCTCTCAACAAGAACATTTCCCCTCTCTCTCTCTATAGGGGGGGGGGGGGAAGCAAGCAAGGATGCTTCCCTTTGCAAGCTTGTGAAGATGAGGAGATAATAAAAGCTCCATTCAAAATATCTTTGTTTCTCCATGCAAGGGTGTGTGTGTGTGGGGTGTGTGTGTGTGGAGGTGGAAGGAAAGAGTAGCTTTTCTTCCCCGGTTTATGAAATGGAGAAAAGCAGCACAGCTTTCTTGGTTGCCTTGGTTTCTTGGATTTCTTTTTCAGGGTTCACAAAGTCCCACGCGAGGAGGAATTTAAAATCCATTATTAATAAATGCAAACGAAGGATGGATGAATAGTTTATTAGTCTTGTAACCATATCTAAAAACCCAATGAAAACTGAAAAGAAGTTGATAACGGCCCTCTAAAAATAGCTGACTTAAACCCCTAAGAAGCTTACAAACTTAAAATACAAGCTGTTATCAGAGATCAGAAAACCGTAGGAGGTTCTGCTGAGTGCTTCGGCGTAAGAGGTGCTTGTACCTTGAAGCTGGGATCTAGAACTTAAAAGATGTGATACCATGCCTATCTCCTGCGTGAGCAGGGGGCTGGACTAGAAGATTTCCAAGGTCCCTTCCAACACTATTATTATGTTATCCTTTTTTGCTTCGGATACTGCTTCTCAAATGCTGTCTTGTTGATAACACACAACCAGTGTATCTATGGCACTATGAAAAACAAACCAGAATAACGGGACTTTCTAAGTCCTCATGGCCAGAGTTTTATGAAAGAGCAGAGGGATGTAGAAATGGAAGCAGGTGCAGTCAGAATAGAATAGAGCTGGAAGGGACCTTGGAGGTCTTCTAGTCCAGCCCTCCTATACCATCTCAGACAAGTGACTCTCTAGACTCTTCTTAAGAATCTCCAGTGATGGAATGCCCATGATTTCTGGAGGCAAGCTGGTCCACTGGTTAATGGTCTTCACTGTCAGGAATGTCCTCCTTTATTCTAGGTTGCTTCTCTCTTTGTTCAGTTTCCAACCATTGTTTTTTGTCCTGCCCTCTGGTGCTTTGGTGAACAACCTGGCCTCCTCTGCCTTGTGGCAGCCCCTCAGATACTGGAAGACTGCTATCATGTTGCCCCTGTTTTTCTTTTCTTTAGACTAGCCGAACCCAAGTCCTGCAGCCGGTCTTCATATATTTTAGTCTCCAGGCCTTTGATCATCTTAGTTGTTCTTCTCTGAATTTTTTCAAACTCTCAACGTCTTTTTTGTGATATGATGACCAAAATTGGCTGCAGTACTCCAAGGTGTGGTCTTACTAGGGTTTTATAAAGTGGTACTAATACTTTGCATGATCTTGATTCTATGCCTCTGTTTACACAACCCAGGATTGTATTAGCTTTTTTGATTGCTGCTGCACACTGCTGGCTCATGGTCAAGTGATTGTCCACTAGGATGGATCAAGTTTTATAGCTTGATGGCAGAATAGGAGAGCCAGCAAAAGACTCTGCAGCCAGAAATCTTGAAGCCCAAAGTGAGAGCGGTAATCTTATTATGAGTTTCATTATTTAATATATTTCCTGCAGGAGCTCAACAGGGCATATAAAGTACCCAAGCGTTTCCCACTAGAACACATGGGGGTGATGGAAACAAAGCTAAGAAGACTGTCCAGCAGAGTTATATAGTTGGCTTCCAATAAGGGTGATTCTTTGTCATCAAGTAAATGACAAATGGATGAGTTAAGAGTGACCAGGGAAGTTTGCAGCTGCAGTATTCTGTCTTTCCTGGAAGGACTGTTCCAAGAGTAGGAAAGGAATAAACCCAGATTTTATAATTTTTGCAATTGCCCTGGGAAGGGGTGGGGGAAGGGGAGCTTGGACCCAAACTGTTTATTTTACTGGCTTCAATTTATAAGCTGCTCTAATTCAAACATGAACATAAGTGACTTATAAGGTAATGCACATGGAATACCACATTAAAACCAATAGCAACCCCAAAGGACTGTGCTCCCAGGAACAGCCAGCAGCCTCCAAGCCCGTATTTTAAAAGAATCTGTGAATTGATAAGTGAAAGACTCCCAATAGCAGCCCAAGGAATGGTAGTGGCAGCCTCGTCCCTCTAAAAGTTTGGTCCCATCGATGTATCTCATTGAAAGTTAATTTTCAAAGGAAGCAGGCTAAACCCTTAGACCCAGAAAGGCACCCAAATGCTGGTGGGGGGATGAAGCCTGGTGGCTAACCCCATTCTCAACCTTGTTCCAGATTACACCTTTGTTATCCCCGTTGAGGTGGACTCCAGCGGATCCTATCTCTCGCATGACATTTTGCACGGCACGAGGAGGAAGCGGTCCACCCTAAGCGCAAAAGCTTCCTTGCACTATAGGTTCGCAGCATTTGGACGGGAACTGCACCTTGAGCTGAAGCCCTCAAACTTCCTGAGCCAGGATGTGACTGTCCAGGTGCTTGGGAAAGATGGCATTGACGATTCTCAGGTTCGCGGTGTTGAACAGTGTTTCTATCAGGGATTTATAAGGAACTACAGTTCTTCCTCCGTTGCCATTTCCACGTGCGCAGGTTTGGTAAGTATTACGCCTTGTTGCCTGGTTTTCAAACTCTTCCCCTTCTACTACATTGGTTCTCATCTGTTGGCTTAAGGCTGATTTAAAGCTGCCTGCAGCTGTCCCACGATCACACAACTTTTTTTTAGTTGAGGGTAGCAGTGGGACATGTTGGAAGGGCCTTGTTTCAAAACGTGACAAACATCAACAAAGGTTGACCAAATTAAATCTAAACATAATTCAGTCTGATGAAGGTCTGTATATTCAATACTTTGGTTTTTTTTCTTTCTTTCTGTGCAATTAAATCTTTTGGACAATTTCTGTAACTGCTTTCAAAGCTTTGGGTTGGCATATGATGCACCAATCCACAATCAGTCCAGTCCATCTTAGCTGATCTCTAAAAATTAGGATTGGAATCGATTAGTTCTTGGATAGGGATGAACAGGTAATCTCAGGACTATAGGTTAGATTGGAAAATTGGGGAAAAAAATCAGTATAAGGTAATGTAATAATACTGTGGTGAAATGTGGTCTGGAGTCACGGGAAGGAGGGGATCCTTCCCAGAGAGCAAAGAGACAGTGAATCTTGGAATAATATCAAGTGAGCAGGAAGAGAGCAAAGATGAACCCTCCCTAGCAATTCACAGAGTTTATCTATAATTATGCAGATCACTGTTTTAATCTGGCAAGATTCTGTATGTAGATAAACAACAATAAAGAGACTATTCAGAAGTCTTCCCCCCCATGCCATTCTTGGTTCTTTGGGCCTGACAAATACTTTTGTATTGTTGCCAAGAAAATGGCATTATTTGTATTCATGGAATCATCAGCAACCAATCTTGGTTTAAGGGAGGATTTACCTTTATCTAGCCTTCAGAGATCTCCTCTTTAAAGAAAAATCTACAGTTGACTTAAACAGTAAGTTTACTTGCCATGGAATAAGGGTATCTCCTCTACTAGAGGAGGTCCGTTTGAACTCCATCGCCATCAGGCTGTAAAAAGCTCTTTGGGTAGAGAATCGCTAGTTGTTCCAATACAATTCAATGGGGTGAAGACAGCAGAAAATATAAGTGGTGAGGTCAAGGAATGTAATAAAGTGTGAATGCTCTAAGGAGGCTTACAATATGGGCTAAAAAAATCAGACAACCACTAGGTGGCAGCAAAGGATTTCAATCCCACTTTGCTGCCCTCTATTGGTATTGGAGAGCAGATTGGTAATGTAGTGGTTAAGGCACCTGGCTGGAAACCAAAAGTCTGTGAGTTCTAGTCCTGCTTTAGGTACAAAGCCAGCTGGGTGACCTTAAGCCAGTCACTTTCTCTCAGTAAACCACTTCTCTAAAACCTGCCAAGAAAACCTCAGGATCTTGTCGAGGCAGTCTCTGAGAATTTGGCATGATTGAATGGAAAGAGAAAAAATGGTGGTTTAAGGTTTTTTTTGGTGCATATTTGGTGATCATTGTTGCAAGATATTGTCAATGATTCTTGGATGAGGCATGAGTTTTGTGGTAGATAACGTCTTTGCATTTAGGTCTTAGGTTCCATTCTTGTACATCTGTATGCTCAAGGTTTTTGACTTGTAGGTATCCAGTCAATCATTGCTCAGTAACCAAATAAACTATACCTTGATGTGATGTGTGAAGCCAAGCTCTCATATCAATGTGGTTCCTATAACTACCACCATCCATACCCCCTCCCTTTTCCACAATTAGGTTGCCCTTCTTTCCTATTCATTTTAGTCCTGGCAATTAAATGGACAGTTGCATTGCTCTACATGGATGGCAGCGCTAATCATTCCATTGTTCCTTTCATTAGCAGTAGCTTCCCCACAATGCAAGTGCAGTGGCCTATTCTTTCAAGCCCGAAACATCACGTTGGGATTTGGAAGCAATGGCGTTTTAATGGACTGCAGGGATTCTTTGATCTTGCTCGCTTTGGAGTGTATGTGTGAGCAATTCAGAAAACCCAGTCCCTCGGCTGCTGCTTTGCTATTCTTGCCTGTGTAGAAAATTTATCTGGAGAGACCAAAGACAGAACACAGCTATGTAATGTCACTAGAAATGAAGAATTAAGGAATAGCAGCTTTCTTGAAATCCTACTTATGAGGTCATTACTGAGACTAAGATAAAACATCTATTTAGGACAGAGTTGTATTTGACCAACAGACAAAAAACAAATGTTATGATGGCCATCTGTGATTCCTTGAAAAGAAAATTCCTACTGTCATCAAGAAAGACCTCATAATAATGAGATAATACGGTCACTGTAAAGTATGATCTTGGGAGACTTCAGGAGCTTAGACTGAAAAACCTGCATTTATTTAATTGGTCAGCAATATCTTAGCCTCCGTTTTTTGGGGACTTTTATTGCCTCATTACTCCCCTACTACAGATCTAGTCAGTGCTGCTGTGTCAACATAATGAAAGTCCTTGGCCAACTAGCAGCCTGGTGTATGTGCAAATGAAGTAACAATTGTATAGATATGACCTAGTTAGAGAATCCTTGGATAAGAAATTTGCTGATGATATTACTGTCCGCCTTTCAGTGTGGAAAAGGGGTCTTGCTTCTTCCTTGCCAAATTCTTTTTTTGGCAGGCCTACCATAGGTTTGAAGTGCACAGCAGACAAACTGTGCAGATAATCCTGACCTTGGTTTGACTAACTCTGCTCAGGACTGCTGGAAGCAAAATTAGTTTGGGTTTTAAACAGTAGGGTATGTGTTTTAAGTCATATATATGCTGCATGTATATGGAAGTCATATGGATGTAGAACAAGTCAAATGGGAATTGCATTTGAGGTTTCAGCTGATAACAACAAATCTCAGACTTTCATTGATGACATGGTAGAGATATATTTTCTGCCCTTATGTGATTTGTCTAGGTCAGGGGTAGGCAACCTCGGCTCTTTTATGACTCATGGACTTCAACTCCCAGAATTCCTGAGCCAGCATAGCTGACTCAGGAATTCTGGGAGTTGAAGTCCATGAGTCATAAAAGAGCCGAGGTTGCCTACCCCTGGTCTAGGTGATATCAGTGCTAAATATCAGTACCATTTGACAGCATTGACCTGCCTTATCTTTATAAGTGGTGCAGTGATTAGAATGCGGTACTGCAGGCTACTTCTGCTGACTCCTGGCTGCCAGCAGTTTGGCAGTTCGAGTGTCATCTGCTCAAGGTTGTCTCAGCCTCCCATCATTCTGAGGTTGGTAAAATGAGGACTCACATTGTTGGTGACAATATACTGACTCTGTAAACTGCTTAGAGAGAGGGCTGTAAAGCACTGTGAAGCAGTATATAAGTCTAAGTGCTATTGCTATTATCTTGAAAAGGATTTTGACAAGGGCTCAAAACTGCTATGAATTCTTAGCGCTCAGTATGATTTCCTTGAAATCCACCTGCATTCTTGTCCCAAAGGTGCTTTTCCTTTTTTTATTGAAAAGTTTTACAAAATTTAAAAAACATATAAATTGAACCCCCTTCCCCATCACCCCTCCCCCCCAGACTTCCTAAAGCAGAATACAGGGTATAACAATCTTATACAAACATATGCTAAATATCTATTAAAACATTAACAAACCTTCCACTCTTTTAATAACACATCTTTTTAATTACTAAAAATTATTCATAAGCTATTTGAAACTTTTTAGTCCCATATTTATTTTGAATATAATCCATCCATCTTCTCCATTCCAAAATATATTTTTCTTGCGATTGCTCTTTCAAATATGCTGAAACTTTTGCCATTTCAGCCATGTCCATTACTTTAAATGTCCATTGTTCTATCGTAGGCAAATCTTCTTTCTTCCAATATAGCGCCACCAGAAGTCTGGCTGCCATTATTAAATGTAACATCAATTTGGTTTCTATAGCAGAACAGTCCAAGATAATACCCAGTAAAAATAACTGTGGAGTAAATCTTATCTTTTTCTTAAAAGCTTTCTGAAGAATCCACCATATTTTTATCCAAAACCAAAGGTGCTTTTCCAAAAGGCAACTGTGTTTTCTTCTTTTCCTTGAAAATGTTTTGCTTCTCATCCAAGTAGCTTCTTCACAGTCACTGCACAACACTTGCACCGTTATGGTCCAAGATGTGTAATTTATTATATAATGATATATGGAAAGTTTGTTGTGCATCTTTGAACACATGTTTGGAACCGTGGAGCTTTCCTCCTTAATCCCCCACATGGACATCTCTGGTCATATAGCCATGTTTGCAATTTCTGCATTTCCCCTCCCATTTTCAAAGAATGCAGCTGAATAGAATGTTGTTTCCCATGCCTTATGTTTTCAATTAGCCTAGTCCAAATAGCAGGAACTGTTTAAAGTTAATATTATAATTGAAAATGTTTCTGGAAGGTATTTTTTTTTAAATCACAATTGGGGGGAAGTGTGCCAATATTTGTAACAGATAAGAAGGCTTGGAAAGATTCCTTAGTTAACAAGGCACCTGTTATGCTCAAGAAATTTCTTTTGGGGAGTTTATACAGGAGGAAAAGCATTTTTTTATTCAACTAACCAATACTGCTTGATAAATGGCCTTGATATTAATACATAGAACTCTTATTTTATTCTCATGAATCAACATATTTCACAAAATAACCTATAACTTATATACAGTATAACTTCTTGAATTCATCACACTTTACAAAACTGACTACATATTTCCATCGTACTATGTACCATGGTATTATGCGGTCCTTTTATGCATCTTTACTACTATTATCCATGTACTTTATGCCATACAGTAAATAACTAAATAAATACATTTCTTTTGGTGGAAAGTTAAAGATAACAGGGCAAAACAGGGCACTAAATAGTTGGTGAAGCATTAAGTAGAATTTTTACAGAGAATGGAAGATATAGAGGGATTTCTTCTTGGACTGTTGTGTTAGGAAGCTGTACAATTTAACTTCTTGCCTTTCAATCCCGCTGTGTTGGAACTATTTAAAATTGAACTATGACTTACAAAACAGATCCTGCAATTTATGGGGTGAATCTGCCAGCTGAAGCCTAAATGTTTGTATATCATTTTGCAGAGGTCAGAAATACAGCATCTGTAGCTGAGCTGCTCAAACTTTTGTAACACTTTGACTGTGGAATCTTTAAATTAACTTTATAAAAGTTACAATATATTTTGTTGCCCTTGACTGATATATTTCAAAGTTTTGAGGTTCATCAAGATGTAGATGTGTTTAATTACTTGTTGCAACAAGTCCAATATAAATAAAGAGTTGTTGATGTCTGATCTCACAATGACTCTTTAAGAAAATAAAAAGAATGAAGAAGACTACCTTTGAATGAAGAAGCCACTCAGAGATGGTTTGGATGTGGGTTAGCATCTGAATCTAATGAAATAATAATAATAATAATAATAATAATAATAATAATAATAATAATAATAATAATAATAATAATAATAATTTGTAAGCGATAGATTTCAACCTCACCAGAGGATTTATTCCTTTTGCCAATTGGTAAAGAAAACATATTTAATCTTTTGGGCTTTGGAGGAGTGAGAAAATAATTTATGATTATCTATCATCTCCGAACTGGTGAGATAATGTAATTTCAGGCACCCTTAAAGGCCATAGTTTATACTGCCAAAATAAATCATAATTAAGAAAGTGTGAATATGAAAACTGTCTAAACCCACCACAAGATCCAACTGATGGGAGCAATCTTGGAAGGTCAAGGAGCTGTATTAGTTCTGCTTGAAATGATTCTTTTTGATATATCATTACCACAGTTTGCATGTCTTGGATAAGTGCTGGTACTTTTCACCAATGGTTTTAAGAAAATGATCCGTAGCCTATGAATGGAGCCTTACTAGAGTCCCTTCTGTACAAATGTTGCTATTAACTCTTTATCTGGCCTGATGAAAGACCTTTGTACCACAGTACAAATGTAGTACAAATGTGCCATGTTACTACTAGAAAGAGAGGACAACCTGAATTAGGAAGTTCTTGTATTCAGGTGGAATAAATCCTGCTGAAGAATACGTGTCATCAGATCTGAGCAAATGGAAGTATGAATTTCAAACTTGCCACTTGATTTTATTGAAGAAATATTCTGGGACTATTCCCTTGATTAGCTACTGTGGGGGACATGACCTTGGGTCAAATGATAGGTCTTCCATAAGGGTATGACCTTTTATTTTCACCTATTTACTTTTTAGCATTGCTATGAGACTTTGGGGGCTCAAGAACATGGTTGCTATTAAAAAGATGCTACAGGTTGATCCTTGAATTAATTATCTGCTGTGGAGGAACAGAAGGCTGGGTAATATCAGCTGCTAGCTTAATCCAGCAAAGTCATTCTTATGTAATAATAATATGAACCTTACTGAACATAGATTTCTAATGTGCCTTTATGCATCAGTTGCAGTCTTTAATAAGTCATGGATTCAATGACAAATAAAAACAGCTTGAACAATAGACAATTTCATGCCATTAACATCATTTTCACCAAATATAGAATGTAGTTGGAAGGTCAGACCAACATACTCAAACAACCAGCTGTTGCACATATGGCACACCCATCTGGTATTGTCAGTTGTCAGTTATTTTCTTGCAAGAATCGACTGGTTTTGCTATATGTTTATAATAATATAAAATACATGGCTAGGGCCATTCTTATTGTTGAATTGTTGAATAAGAAAACAGTGTGTCCTTTGACCAAACGATGCACAAGGCAGTGAAATTCTTTGGTACCTTCTAGGTGTTTTAACATCTTATTTTTTAAAATCTCAGTAGACTTTCAAATACAATTTATCCTTTCATATAATATGATGCCTTTGCACATGTGGACATAATTCCAACATAGAAAAGCAAAGTTGGTCTAATAAGCAATGAGACTACTGTTGTTCTCCAGATGACTGCCTAAATGTGTGGAGAGCAGGCAGAGAAAAGAGTGGGCTACCTCAATTTCTTCTGCAGGCTGTTTCTTTAGATCAGGAGAAGACATGCAACTCTGAGATCAGTGTGTGGCTCATTCCCAAAAGATTTGCCATAGTAGACTGAAAAATACTTATTTATCAGAAGGCCAAATAGATTCCAAGCTACAAGTGGAACAATGAAACTGGTACTCACCAAAAGACAATTCTGGGAGCATATTTATACTTCTGGGTCTCACGTTTCTCTGCTTTTCTAATACTTGAGGAGAATTTCAAACTCTTGCTGCCTTCTATAACTATGCGTTGAATCCAGATAAAACATTGAAATGATGAATCCTGCAAAAAAAAAATACAATTTATTTTTAGCTAGAAACAGTGGAATTCATATTAATACAGTTATGTGGTTTCTTGTACTGCAAATTCTGAAGGATTTATATAACTAATGTTGTGGAGCTTATAACTAAGTAAGACTTTGTTTCGTTGGCCAGATATGAACGTAGGATGTTTTTTGACAAGTCTCAGACTGACAATTTTTCTTTCCCCTAGAGTGCCACTTGTTTAACTTCCACACTGTGTTGCTTATTGCAGAGAATTCTATGCTGTGACATACTCACTCAACCAGATGTCATGCTCAAATCTGCCAAATCATGGCTCTGAGTGAAATCTGTGGCTCTTCAGATGTTGCAGAACTCCCAACGGTCATAGTCAACATGATAAAGAGTGAAGGCTACTTAGTTGTACATTGACAGTATCTAGAAGACCACAGGTTAAGCTCTTTTCAGGCACACAAGGGGCCACATCTTTTAGTTCAGAGTGCCCTGTCTCCTTCTGACATTCTCGTTTTGCCTGACCAAATCTGATTTAAAACCAAATAATTATAAGGAGTGAGAATAGCATTTGAATTTCATATGAAAAATGAGCAGCTCGGCTTAACTAATTACCGAATTCTTTCCAAATCTGCATCTAATGCATATAAATAAGCAAATGTGCATTACATACAGATCTTTTTGTCCATTTTACAAATATTTCCCTACATTTTCCTATCACTTTTGAGATGGATTCCCTTTTCTCTATTTCTGATTTATAGTAGTTGTGTTTTGCTGTATGTCTGAATTGCACAAAATAACAGTAGTGTGGGTCTCAGACACAGCTGGCTGGCCACTCCTTGTCCCATAACACACCTCTCAGTTAACCTTTGACCTCATGCTTCATTATTCATATAAATTCTATTCCCATGTAGTACATCCCATATTCTTAGGTATCTTTGCACATCCTCATCATAGTTGAAGGTATGGTTAAGATAGGATTCTGCTTCGCCAGGGACCAAAACTATGAAGCAGTTTGCCACTGGAGGCAAGGTGGTCCCATTCTGTACAGTTCAGAGCTGTAATTTATAGTTTAAATCTGTCACTAATTTAAGTTGATAAATTAAATTGATAAATTGAAAAAATACTCAGAACATCCTTAAGTGACTCTTCTTGTTGCCATGATCTTTTCTAGGCTAATGAAAGGACATGCCAGTTTATTGGTGGTCCTTGAGACCATCTTTGGGAACATGCTGTTCTAGGCAGCAAACTTTGGAGATCTTCCATTCAGCAAAGGTTTTCATCATAAGCTTGAAACCAAACAAGCAAAATCTAATACATGCCTGCCATATGGCACGAAAATGTGAACGATATTAGTTCTCTTTGCCTTTTCTTTGACTTTCCAGCCCAGGCTTGTTTATAAAAATCTGAAAAAAAAGTATTTGGGGGTAGAGATGGGAGTGCTTCCTCGTTCCCATGTAACTCTTTTAATTTCCTCTATGACGGCAACCTTTAAGTTTCTGCCAGACAGCCAGTGTTGGATCTGTTTTGCAGATGACAAATGATCTCCATACAGTGAGCAGTTTGCAAGACAGCCTTCCTCAACCAGATGCATGTGCCTGTATTCACAGCATGTAGCTGATTTTATAGGAGAGGCTGGAATTGGAAGCACATCACGTGCGGTGCTGAAGGGAGCATTTTTCTTTTGGGGAAAAAAAGAGGCTGGAATGCTTAAAGAAGCTGCACTTCAACAATGGGAAAGCTCATTCAGAGCAACCTCATTTATGGTCAGTACCAGAGAAAAGTGCCCAGGAATAGGAAGAGAATGTATTTTCTTCAACACTGAGCGCTCATGAGAGATTTTACCCCGTATGGAATGGACAGAGAGCATTTGCAAGTGGTAGGGCCACAGATGCTATGTCAGGCCTGAAGAATCAAGACCATACTTTAAGTTGCAGTTAAGAAGACAGACAATGAGGGGGCTGGATGGAGTCCCTGAAGCAGTAGGCGTGAGCCTAAATGGACTCCAGAAGATGGTGGAGGACAGGAAGGCCTGGAGGAACGTTGTCCATGGGGTCGCGATGGGTCGGACATGACTTCGCAACTAACGACAACAACAAGAAGAAGATTTATTGCTCAAGCCTATTCACAAGAATCTAGTCAACTAACAGTCAGCACTAAATTGGGCAGCATAAAATTGGTGCTAAATAAGAGTCAACAGAATTCAAGGGAGGCTGGACTGGGAGCATTTTTGAACAGTAATGATTCTAGACTGAGTCCTCTCTTGACTCCACCCTCAGTCTCTCCCTCTTCTCCTAAATTCCTCACATATTGTTTTTATAACTTGAGATAATTCATGATGTCAGAGGAACTAATTTCATAATCTTTCAGATTTATTTGTCTAGAATAGCCTAGTATTTCTGCTGACCAGCCACTTCTCAAAACACTTTGGATTCTCCTTGATTTGTTGATACAGGGGTTGTCAGGTTCTTTTAGTAATGACATAGACTTCTCAATGTGGTGGTGGGGGAAAACAACAACTTGTAGATAAAAGAGAAATCTTGATGTTTACAGCTCTTCTGCAATTCAGAGTTGACAAAACTTGAACTGTAGCCAAGGAGGAATTAAATTGAATGCTTTATCACCCTTTATATCAGAATAGGATTCAGATGGGTCCAAGAATTTCTTAAATGGGAAGTTGATGCTAAAGGATGACATTTCCTATCTCTTCCTGTGCTGACAAACATGCCAAATAGATTTACCGGTATTTTGGTGAAAGAATTGGGTGAAGGTGAAGAAGAGATGCTATAAATGTCCCCTATTTTTTTTTAAAAAAACATACAATAAGTATTTTTGGAAGGATTACAATGTTATAAGGGACAACAGAGATCACCATTTGTCTATGACAACTATGGGGGAGCAGATTTCAGAATATCAATGCCCTTTGCTTCTGATCTGTGACTGTTGATCTGAAGATTTGAGTAGAGATCAAAAGTGGATTAACCAGTGGTGACCATGGAGTTCACCATTTTCAAAATTTGCAAAGCATGATGAAAGAGAGGACAGAATTGCTCCTTATGGTAAAATTGAGACAGGATAGAATTGTGTCATTTTTCCCTTTGTTGTATAAGACCTTAGTGCCTGATTTCATGGTCCCCCTTGGTAGGTTCTCTGATCTTGGGAGCTCATGATTAATGCCATTCTTCACATGTGGGAAATTCAGTTCCTCGAACTTTCTGAATTAGTAGCAAAACAGAAAGATAACCAATAACCCTATGGAAGTGAAATGGAGTTTATTTCTTCTGCTGCTGAGGTTAATTTTCTTGGGCACTACCCCTTCTGTTTTCTGTTTACCTTTGCATCTCTGTGTGTGTGTGAGAGAGAGAGAGAGAGAGAGAGAGAAAGGGAGAGAGAAAGAGAAAGAGAGAAAGAGAAAGAGAGAGAGAGGAGGAAGAGGAGGATAAATTTCTACAAACTGTAATTTCCCCAAGCAATTCCTCTTATTACTCAACAGACTAAGTAGATCTATGTCTATCAGCCTTATCATCTGTCTTCATTGTTTGAGGAAATAATATTACTGATTAAAGATATTTCCTGCTATTTGCACTAACTTCACATTTATTTTGCAAATGACTTGATTAGCCATTTGATTTTCCTTTGTGTGACTGCCCCTCTCCCACTTCTGACAAAATTTTCCTATCACTCACCTATATTTTAACCTTTCATCAGCTACTTGTTGGTGCATGAGTTGCAGTTCAAACATAGGAAAAGTACAGCGCTGCCTTCTTTCACGGTAAAACAAGTGAAGCATTAGGGAATTCCTCTCCTAATCCCATGGCTTCCCGTTTGCTTTGCAATGTAGGGGGAAACTGTCAATGTGAATAAAGTATTTAGACTGTTATCCTGAATTTGCAGAAATCTTGCTTGACTTGGATGGCCTGATGCAGAAAGGTGCATTTTTTGGGGGAAAAAAATCATATTGTTATTCCAGTGGTCATAAAAACAGCTAAAAACACAATTTCTGATGAAAGGTCAGTGAAGTAACATTTCTTCTGAACTAGAACTGGACTGGACTCCTTCAGACTTTGGAAATATTCCAGTATTTTTCTTTGGAACAGTATAGAAGTGGGATTGCCATTGCTTTTTTTTCTGGATGTTTTTTGACTTCTTAATCTAATTTACAGCTCTGCCATTTTTTGGTGTCATCTTCTCAAGTGCTCACCAGACCCAACTATGCTTAGCTTTATTAGAACAGCCTACTTTGAGAGGATGGTTATAGTTAACATCTGGTTTTCTGTAGTGCTGTTGGTAAATCTGTAATGTGGAGAAGATGGGCAAGGGATTTTAAAAACATTTTAAAAGGAGGGAAAATATTATATGGGGAGAAACTTGAATTCTTTATTTCTGCATTTTACGTTATAATGAGATCTCATGAAATGGTGCATATCAATGATTTGGTTAAATGCTTACAAACCAATGGGAACAATGTATGCTTTAACCAATTTTTTTTTTAAAAAAAATCCAGGTAATGAATGAAACAACTACATCATCATAGAATGAAATCAAATGTTCTGGAGGTGTTTTCCAAAGATTCACTAAATTGTCAAAACACAAAAATTCTATATAGTGTCCCTTGTACTTTCTATTGTTATCTGTGCAACGTCTAGAGGAACAAGCTGTCTTACATAATGAAATTCTATAGGAGAGGTCTTTCAAAATATGGGATATGTAATCCTGAAGAATGATTTTCATTTTCCTGACCTAGACCTTTGACACCAATCCAGTCATTGTTCATTAGCTATGGGTGGTAGAGAGAGGAGCAGCAAGTCTCATAACTGGCCTGCCAAAATCCAGACCATTAAATGGCAGCAATTCTGGTTGTCCAGATACTTGTTACCTTCCCCTCTCAACCTAAAGCCATAGAAGGTCAGAGCTATAGGGCTTGCTTTTCAGTTCAGAACTATTGACATCTCTTGTCAGAGTGAGTGAGCAATTGTTGGATTTGCTCTGCTCAAGACAATTGAATGAGATGACAATGAGGCTTTCAAACATTGCTCCTGTTTCTGACAGCTTAATGTATAGGAAATAGGAAAATAATCAGCCAGAGACTGAATACTTCCTTCCCTTTGATGATGTTCATACTTTCATCCCGGCAGTTTAAATGGCAACGCTTTTTTTTCTTCGATGAATGCAGGCATTTTAACAGAGACTAAATGTTGCTTTGCAGTTAGCTAAGCGTTCCTCTTCACCACAAAATTAATGTATAAGTTGAACCCTTTTGCACTCATGTATAAATACCATTAGGTTAAATGCCCCTATTCTAGCTTCGTGTAAGTTTTCAGTCCTGCCCTATAAACGTATTTGTGATATCTTATCAATTGATATTGCAATGTATGGCAGTGAAAGTTGGACCATAAGAAAGGCCGAGCGCCAAAGAATTGAGTCCTTTGAGCTATGGTGCTGGAGAAGACTCTTGCGAGTCCCTTGGACTGCAAGGCGATCAAACCGGTCAGTCCTAGAGGAGATCAACCCTGACTGCTCTTTAGAAGGCCAGATCCTGAAGTTGAAACTCAAATCCTTTGGCCACCTAATGAGAAGGAAGGACTCACTAGAGAAGAGCCTAATGCTGGGAAAGATTGAGGGCAATAGAAGAAGGGGACGACAGAGAATGAGGTGGCTGGATGGAGTCACTGAAGCAGTAGGCATGAGCTTAAATGGACTCCAGAAGATGGTAGAGGACAGGAAGGCCTGGAGGAACATTGTCCATAAGGTCACGATGGGTCGGACATGACTTCGCAGCTAACAACAACAACAATCAATTGATAATTTTCCCTTAATAACTTCCCTTCCTAATGTAATTTTTAAAGCCAGTATTAACTCTTTGGAGTATAAAATATCTTTTGAGCCTACATAACACAAAAGAAATGTATTCCCTGGGCACATGAGTTTTGACCTTCAACAGTTACTGTTAAACCCTACCCACTGAGGAAAAAAAAACCCAATAGTAGCATGTAGAAGAAGCAATTTAAATGGGACAGTGATGGAACTCTGGTTTCATCCATGCAACATCCTTGATCCAGCTTGTCCCTTTGGAGCTGCTTTGAAAAATAAAGGGAACTTCAGGGTAGAACTGATTATACAACTCCCACGTTTTCTGGTTTAGTTATTGGCTTCCCTTAGGTTGGGATTTAATGCAGTTTAGGATAGATTCATTGCTAAAGCTCAAAGCTAATTATCTTGATTTGTTTAGCCTAGAGCCCACACCATTGGTCTGATTGTCTTCTTCTGTCCTGAATATGGAATTTCATCTTGCTCCAAACTGTAAGTCAGGATTTGCATCCGGATTGACCATTTCTGTTCAGTCCTAATTGCATTTTGATGAGCTGTTCCTCACAATTTTATTACTGTGCCATGAAACTAAGGCTCACAGGAATGAAATCCATGCACGCATGGTGTAATAGGGAGAGGAGTTTGTTTTTTTAATGCAACGTGGGCAAGTTATTTGTTAATAAGTTATAATTTCTTATATAAGTTAATTGAGATATGAATTCTTTAGCTGCTTTCTAATATTACATACTCTAATAACAGACACACCCCTATTATACGCTCATGTAACATTGTAGTAAAAAATTATCTACCTTTGGCCAAGTTGCTCAATCTGATGGAAAGAAAATTTACTATCTTTCCAAAAAACAAGGGAATTTCAGCGAAACTCTCTTGTGTACACTATGCTTATAATTAGCATGTGACCAGATGGTTAAGAGGTGAATGCATGTGGCTGTGCGTATATGAATGTTTTTTTTCCTTCCCTAGTACATTCCTCTTTCCAGCAATTTGCGGCTTCCCAGATGTACTCAAGGGACGCGGTGGCTCAGTGGGTTAGGACGCTGAGCTTGTCGATCAGAAGGTCGGCAGTTTGGCAGGTCGAATCCCAAGTGCCGTGTAGCAGAGTGAGCGCCTGTTACTCGTCCCAGCTTCTGCCAACCTAGCAGTTCGAAAGCACGTAAAAATGCAAGTAGAAAAATAGGGACCACTCCGGTGGGAAGGTAACAGCGTTCCATGCGCCTTTGGCGTCTAGTCATGCCGACCACATGACTACGGAAACGTCCTCGGACAAACGCTGGCTCTTCGGCTTTGAAACGGAGATGAGCACTGGCCCCTAGAGTTGGAAACGACTAGCACACATGTGCGGGGGAACCTTTACCTTTAGATGTACTCAGTGCTTTTTTTGTAAAAGAAAAAGGTGCCGCAACTCACACATGTCATACAACCCGCCTTGCCTACCCTATACGGTTCCATCCCAAAAAGGTGCCGGAACTCCGTTCTGAGCGTTGTATGACAAAAAAAGCCCTGGATGTACTCAAGTGCAAAGTCTGTTCCAAGCTTAGTTCAACTGCTGATGACTTTATGCACACGTCCATGAAGTTCTCTTGACAAGCCTACCAAAGTGGATGGATGCTGCCTTCAAAAGTCTTAATTAGGCTTTGCAGACTAAGTGGGAGAAATATAAAGAGTTGGGGAAGGGCAATTCCTCCTCTATGTGTCCAGTAGTGTCACTGCTTGTATGCTCAATATTAGCAACAACATGTCTGTAAGTAATTAATTGTTGATGTATCAACAGAGATCAATTTCACTCAGCAAGGACAAATTTTAGAACCAGGTTTCCGGCTTTCTCAGGACTGTAATTTTGTCAAGTTAATGCAATGGTGCTAAGATTCATGTAGGACATTCATTTATTTATGTTAAATGTATACCTTCCCTACCCCCAACCTAAAGACTTTGGTCATTTGTGCAGTAAAACTAATCTTAATATGCAATTAAAACTCCAAACATCTGGAGGAAGAACAATCATTTGAAAACAATGAAACCTTGGGGAAAAGCCAAATACTGGAAAATTGCAATAACCTTCGCTGTATGTTAAAAAGTTTCTCCTTTTCCACATCTCAAACATGTACTTAAACTGAGCTATTGATAATATGTAGATTATTAATAATAGGTAAATATAAATCAGCTAAACCTTTTTTAAAAAAATTGCTGATCAGCCCTAACCAGGACAACTTTCCTAATACATTTCTGAAAATCTTTGCCTACCAATATGACTTGCGATAGCAAAATTACAGTTAAGGGTCCTCCATGGATTGATTTTTAAAAGGAGACACAGGATATTCTTTTCCAGATGGTTCAAATCAGTGATGAAATGAATCCTGTAGAAATAATTTCAGATGTTGGAAATCCTTTAAATGGCAAAATCTAAAACAGATTTATTGCTTTCTTTTTTAATGTTTTTTTAATTAATCTCATTAAGACATAGGCAAATCAGTAAACAAACTGTTATTGCAAAATACTGGATACCAAGGTGAGATCCCTGTTACTGCATGTGATGGTGTCATCTTTTCCTGATGACTTAAATAACAAATACTAATACACACACACACACAACACAAACACATACATATATATACATATACACATATATAATATATTCCTATATGGGGATATCTTTGACTCTATTGTAAAATGTTGATGGTTCAAAGGCTACTGGTATATTCAGTAGTTATCTAGAAGGGGAGGTAATTATTCAGATGAGCAACATTGTTAACAGTGTCACTTGACATAACAAAATTAATCTGGAATAAAAAAAATGTGGTTGCGAGGTTTATTTGAGTTCTTCTAAAAAAGAGACATTATTTATTTGAATTTCATTAAAGAAGTGGATAACCTGCAATCTCTTATGTGGGTCTTGTTGCCCTTTTTGGGCAACAAGAGATCAGTGGCCCTAACACTGGGTGGCAAAACTTCTCAGTTTTGACCTTGTGACCCTTTCCAGTCTCAAATATGGATTAGAATGAGAAGGGGAGACTCTAGAACAGGGATGTCCAATCTTGTCAGACTTGTGACCTCAACTTGGGGACTTCAACTCCCATTATTCCTCGGCCAGCCATGGTCTTAAAGTTGTCAAAGTTGGACACCCTTATTCTTGAAGATAAAATTCTCTAGTTCCTAATCTTAATGACTTTCCCAAAATCATCCAAATGTTTTCCCTTTTGAAACTATGGTGGGCATGGAAACAGGAAGCCTCAGGAAGGCAAATGTATTCATTCTCACCCTTAGATCTCCACCAAACTCATCCAAATATGTACATACTTACTTACATACGTACATATATACATACATACATGTGGTGCCCATGGTTTTATTGTCAGGGATCCCTGTTAAGCTTGCCTGGCTAAGCCACAGAGGACATAGGTGTCTGTCTTTCATTTTTTCCACAGAATTCTACCACCTTCTGCTTCAGAGGGATGGTGGTTAATTGGAAGGTTGCTAGATAGTAGCAGAGTCTCCCTGAAATAGCAAAAATAAATGAAGGAGGATTCAGGTTAGGCATCAACAGTAGATTCTTTCAGAGCACTGAGGTCTGGACCGTTGTCCAAGAACACTGGATGCTGATGCAAATTCTAACTATAGGTATCACATCATCACTCATTTAAAAATGTAAAGTCAGCCCTTTGGATGAGATTTATCCTTTATCCTATTCCAAATAGCCCTGCTTGAAAGCCTGCAGGAAAGGTCGGGTGTTGTTGTTGGCCAAGAATCTACATCAGCATAATATCTATATAAATATACCATGCTACTTTTTATTGAATCAGGCCAGTAGTTTCCTTCCTTCCTTCCTTCCTTCCTTCCTTCCTTCCTTCCTTCCTTCCTTCCTTCCTTCCTTCCACTGGAGATGTTTAGCAGAAAACCTGGATCTTCTTCACACATCTGGTTTGAATGAAATAGCAGAATTGCAAACCAGAGAAGCTGATAAGTGATTAACAGAAGCTGACCTTGATAAAGATCATGTCAGCTCTTTGAAGTCAAGGAAGCTGGATGTACTAATACCAGTAAGGACATAGCTCTCTCTCTCTCTCTCCCTCCTTCCCTCTCTCTCTCTCTCTCTCTCTCCTCCCTCCTCTCTTTCTCTCTCTCTTTAGAAATACAGGCAATAAATGTTTATAGCTTTGATTAAATTTCAAAGAAAAGAACTGTCATTGGAATTCTTTAGAATGGGAAAGTGGGGCAGCTAGTAGGACTTCAGAAGGATGAAAAGGTATCTACTAGAAAACCATTTCAATAGCAGGCCCTGTAGTAAAATTATGTATATCATACAACAACAAATCATCAGCAAATTTCTCAAATTGACTGATAAACAAATACCAAGAGAAAGATGAAAACAATTTTCCAGCATTCTGAGAATAAATTAGAAAACCATTAAACTTTTGTATCAGGGGAAAAATTACATGGTACCACATTAGTCATGATGGCTGTAGTATGAGTTTAATACATGGCACTGCACAAGATCAGTATCTTCCTTTTTTAAAGAAAAAATAAACAGGATTAGCAGAATATTTGTTTAGCAATGAGAAAAACAGAAGCAACTTTAGAGCAGGAATCAAAATATTAGCATTGAAAATTTGCGAGGCACACTTTGGCACACTCATTTGCAAAAACTGGGAGTGAATATGAGAGCCAGTTCATTATTTTGGATTTATTTGCACAGAGGCTAAATCTGTTAGCTTTGTTATCCCCAGACTCAAATGCATGCACATTATTTCATTCATGCCTCTCTTCTGATCTTCCTTTATCTCTTTGAGGTATGGTCTAAAAGTAGACCTTGAGAAGCTAGACCAGTGTTTCTCAGCCTTGGCAACTTTAAAACGTCAACTCCAAGAATTCCCCAGCTAGTATGATAAACCAAGAGTCTTCAGTTTCAAGCCAGGAAAAGAGAATCTATTGGTTGAAGATGACCGATAAGACTTCCTTGTCAAGCTGTATGGAATGAATGAATGAGGAGTTTGAAAAGGACAGTTTGGCTGGCAACTGCTTTCATTTACGGTTTTATGCAATAGACTTTCCTTTCCTCTAAGGTCTTCTAAGGGACGCGGTGGCTCAGTGGGTTAGGACGCTGACCTTGTGATCAGATGGTCGGCAGTTTGGTGGGTTGAATCCCGAGTGCCGTGTAGCAGAGTGAGCGCCTGTTACTCGTCCCAGCTTCTGCCAACCTAGCAGTTCGAAAGCACATAAAAATGCAAGTAGAAAAACAGGGAACTTTAAGGTGGGAAGGTAACAGCGTTCCGTGCGCCTTTGGCGTCTAGTCATGCCAGCCACATGACCACGGAGACTGATCACTGGCCCCTAGAGTTGGAAACGACTAGCACTTGTGTGTGGGGGAACCTTTACCTTTAAGGTCTTCTAACTAAAAGCACGAAAAGTGTGCTCTCCTACTTGAATAAAAAAAGCAAAGACTTCATGCAACATATTTTCATATATGGTGGACTTGTAAAAAGGTTAAGGCTTTTTGGATAAAAATTTGGTGGAACATGCAGAAGATCTTTAAGCAAAAGATAAAGTTTTGTCCGCAATTCTTTTTGTTGGGTATAATTACAGAAGCTACTGTTGTGGACACTAAGTTGATGTTGAATTTAATTACAGCAGCAAGACTTCTAATAGGTCAGTATTGGAAGAAGGAGGAATTGCCGACTATAGAGGAATGGACTTTAAAGGTTTCTGACCTGGCAGAAATGGCAAAGATCTCGGCTTATTTGAAAGATCACTCGCAAGAACGCTATATTATGGAGTGGAAAAAATGGATTGAATATATCCAGAAGAAATATGGGACTAAAAAGTTTCACTTAGCATTTGAATGAATCTTCCTTTCTTTTTTTTTCTTTTTCTTTCTTTTTATATGTAATATTAATATTGTTTGTAGTTATCTTATATGAGTTAGAGGGCGATAGATTTAAGAGTTTATTGTTGTTAGCATATGGATGTTCATGATTGTTTTCTGTTTTTATACCTTGTACTTAGCTCTGGGAAGTCGGGGGGGGGGGAGAGGGGGGAAGGGTAGGGAGGGATAGGTAGGGGAGGGGGAGGGGGATTGTTAAAGATAAAATGTATTTTAAAACTTTTCAATAAAAAATAAAGACTTCAGGCTTCCTTTAAACAAAAGGAGGAATACATATTGTTGCTTGCATGCAACATTTTTTAAAATGTAGAATCTACTAGCGGCTGTGCACTTAGATGTACTAGTATGCACTAAATTATTTCAGCCTGCCTTGGTTTGGGCAGAGGTTCAAGTAGAGTTCCATTGATTTTCTATCTAAGGCAGGGTAGTTGAAACTGCAGATACTGAACGTAACGGAAGCATTTCGTATGTATAATTAAACATTTATGTTGGTGGGTGCAGTGCCTCTCAAACCGGCCTTTAGCTGTGGTTTGGCAGATGAGGCTATGTAGTAGGAACAGGGTCTTAATCAGACCTATTGGTTTGGGAGCATACTAGATGGCCCCAGATGGAAGAATGTAGATCTCGTGTGGTTCTGAAGCAGAGGTGAAACTACCATCCACTAAGGACATAATGACATAGATGTGCTTCGGTTTGCTCATCTTATTGCTTCTGGAAAAAGTTGTGATGGAAACTCCTACTGACTTTTTCTGCTGCTGGTTGAAAGGCTTTTTGGTAATGTGGCTTGAAATAAACTTACAATGATGGTAGTCAGGTTGGAAGTCATCCTATAGATGCTGAAAAGACTCTTAAGTTGGTACCTTAAGTGTCATCCACAGCGTACTTTAAAGAGGCTCTAGATTCACTATCTCCCAGGAGTGCTTTGAAATTTCCTGTGGGCATCCCAACTTGGAAGCCTTCTTCGTATGTTTTCTCTAAGAAGTCTCTCTAGCACATATTTCCATGGTTTCCTGGAGACCTGTATGGAGCCACGTGGATGTAAGATTTTTCAGCCAAGACTGCAGGACAAGTCTCCCACCCTCGTATGATAGCATAGGCTCTGCAGGAGAAAGCGTTATGAAGATTGAAGTAAAACAATATGGATCCCATCTTCAGGTTTAGAAGCTTAGAAGCCAGAATCCCATTATTGGAATCCTAACTTTCGTTGCTTGAAAGGATGCTTTGTTTGAAGCTTCATCACAATGAAGTATTTGCACATCTGTAGAACAAAGGCACAAGAGGATTCAGGTTGAGCTAACTCGAGTGAAGTAGTGGTAGATTAGGATAATAAAGGCAGAATTCCTTATGAGAAAAAAATATGTATTTTCTCATGCATACAGTCTTTCTAGTAAGCAAGAACTTTCTAAAAGTATTTTAGATGGATGAAATTTCTAGACTGGGATCTGAGAGGGAGGAGGAGGAGGAAGAGGAGGAGGAGCAGCTACTTTTTCCATGCCAAGGAGAACAAATATACACATCCTATTACTTCATTTCTCTTCTAACTTACTGGCTTCTTTTGGTATTCCTTTGGAGATTTCTCCTGAAAAATGTTGGAGCCTTTTCAAATCTTCCTCCAAGTAGTCTTTAATGATGCCCACTTATTTTGACTTTGAAGAGTCGTGTGCCACTTCCTAATAGGTCCATGTCTGGGAAAGCCTTCACACCTAGAGTAAGCTTGAGTAGCTATTGGAGAAACTTAGCACTGCAAAGTTGCACTACCACACACTGACTCCAGTAGTGGTTTGTGGGGTGTTTAGAGGTATTAGAGGAGGGTTGTTTCATTCCCATGGACAGGTGCCTCAAAGAAGGACCAAAACTGATAATTTGTGACTGCATTTGAGAAACCTGCGTTTAGTGAAACTGTTTATAACCAATACTTTCCTTTATATTTCTGTCTTTAGTCAGGTTTGATAAGGACACAGGAGAATGACTTCCTTATATCACCATTACCTCAACACCTAGCGCAGGAACTTCACTATGTGCCACCTGCTGGACACCACCCTCATGTATTGTATAAACGGACAGCTGAAGAGAAAGTGCACCGGTACAAAGTAGATCCAAATCCTTACCACTTTTCCCCTGACCATCACAGCAATCTCACTGCCCACAACTATCACATTCCAGCTAACGATTATCACCATGGAAGGTTTCAAAAGCAGCATTTTTGTGGACGGCGCAAGAAATGTATGTAAGGAAACTTTCTCTTTCTCTCTCTCTCTCTCTCTCTCTCTCTTTGACCTATTAGTCCTAAGAATATAAGCTTCTTATTGTCGTTCTCAAGGTTTACAGGCTTGATTTGGATGCCGAGGTGTCCAAAAAGCCCGTCACAGAATTTACTATATTGGAATGGACCATTCCAAGCCCTTCAGAAGGGATCTAAATCTGAAGTGCTTCACACCCTACATGGGCCATTTGAAATAGTCCATTTTGATAGTCAGTCATTTCTGGAATATTCAGTATTCAGTCATCTTAAGAACAGGATGTTCAGAATGTCTTTAAGTGGGTCATAATATACTGGTGTCAGTGGATACATGTGAGCATCTAATGGGTACATGGAGAACTAAATAATTTGGGTTCTTTTTTTTTGAGGATGCTAATGGGTTCATACACTCATAATTGGTATTATGTCAGACTTCCCAACCTAATGTGCTTGGCACATGTTGGACTCCAGTTGCCATCATTTTCCAACCAGAATGTCAGAGGCGAAAGTTATCATCTGTCTCCTATGCTGAAGAAACACTCCAAACGTTTATGGTGTTATCACATTCAGTATCATACTTATCTTGTTGGGTCCTATTAAATATTTTTGAAGTAGTGACTTTTCTATTTCATTTTCATAAGATTGTGCTAAATTCCCTACAACACATAAAAGTTTACTACCCTCCCCCCATGACTTTCAGCAGTAAGTTGCAAGTTGTGTAATTTTAGTTGTTCTAAAGCATGATCTGACTGCAAATAATCAGATGTTTTCATACAGGCAATCTACAACTACAGAAGGCTGACATTTTCCCTGTAGAGATGCTTTCATACAGCAGCAGGTTATTTGCTTATAAGGTGTTCCATATTTTATGCATTTTTTTTCTTGATGAGATTTACAGTGACATAGAGAAAAGTATATGCTTAATGTAGATTGCAACCTCAGAATTCCTCCTTATATTCCTATAATCCCTGAGTTATTCGTGTATTCCTGTATAGAAATGAAATCATGATTCAGGGTCACATCAGTTGGTTCTACTTCAGCTTTCATTGGATAAAACTATATGGATAATCTTTTATATGTACAGTCTAGAGTTCTGGACAAATGACAGGTATGGATCAAGAATATCGGATCATATGGGTTTGGGGCACATACGTGGAGGCCAAGATATGAGGCAGGATACCTAACATTTCTCTCAGTTGAATCCATAAACGGAATTTCAGTGTTTGCTTTAGGATAGAGACTGTTTTTATTGCTGCTATGAATTCCACAGATGGATGCTTCTAAAATGTGGTTATGAAAACTAGGTTGTCAAATGTGAAATGAATTTCCCCAACAATATAGCGAAGGTAGCTTTTCCTAGATGTTAAGATTCTCAGTATAAAACTAATAAAACCTTTTTATTTTCCTTCCTTCCTTCCTTCCTTCCTTCCTTCCTTCCTTCCTTCCTTCCTTCCTTTCTTCCTTCCTTCCTTATGTAAAACAGGCAGGTATAAAGAGATATGTTCACAGTATATGGTTTGATATTACTATTTTCTATTTTAATCATTTCTTTTTCTTTTCTTTTTTACTTCTTAATAGCAAAGACAAGTCTAATCTCAAGAGATGGTGGCCTGGAAAATTTGTTAATAAATTATTAATAAAATAATAAAATCACACCTTTTTCCTGATCTTATATATTTCCAGCTGAAGAGAGCTTTAAGCGTATGCCTTGAAAAGAAGCCATAGGGCTAGTTTTAAAAGCTGTGAGAGTAGAAGGTCACCTCTATGCTTTTTCTCCCATCATTCTTCCCTTTGCTTTTTTCTGTGCCTCCCTAGAAGACTTGGGATATGTGTGTGTGTGTGTTTAGTTTCATTTATTATATTTTTTGTAGTTCTGTTTAGGGATATGACTGTTAATACAAATTCAATAGATGTCTGCATCTTTACATATAGAGCCCCCCTCTTGAAGAAACAGGATTTGCAAACTTTTGCAGGCTTTCAGAAATCTGTTTCACAAAAGCACTTCACAAAAGCCTTGTCCTATGGAAATGAAGTCTTGTTGGTCCTACTCTGGACCCTGATCAGATTTCTTTAGAAAAATACACAGTCTACAGGAGATTCATCCTGCAGCGTTGGTGGTTTTGATGCTGATTTAGAATATGATGTTGGATACAGGTTTGCAAAACCTGCCTCTAGACAGGGTTGTCAAACTTCCAGCCGGCGGACCAGTTGCATCATACGGAGGCTGCACCCACCCCAGCTCTGGCAATGCAAAAAAAAAAAAAAGTTACGATACGGCACGTCGCGTCATGTGACGTGGCAAATTTGACACCCGAGCTCTAGAACATTAGGGTCCATTTCCATGAATGTTTTGCATTTCTATCCATTTGGCCCAGATGGGTTTCATTTTGTAGCAAAATATGTTTCCAGCATTATTCTATAACTACAGTATCTGTTGTGGAGTTGTTGCTTCTCAGGTTGGTCTGAAATCCAACTGAGAAGAAAAGAACTGGACGCACACACAACACCATCATTTGAACTGTTGTTTTTAGATACAGTAGAACAGTATTTCTCAATATCATCAACTTTAAGATATGTGGACTTCAGTTCTCAATATTCTGGCTAGAGAATTCTGGGAGTTGAAGTCCACGCATCCTAAAGTTGCTGAGATTGAAAAGCACTGCGTAGACAAAAGGGAAGGCAAAGATTGGAGGTTGATGAATGCATGTTTCCTGTAGGCCAATAATAATAAAAAACCATTAGGCAAAAATACTGATTTCAAGATTGTTCACCTTTCTTTGTGTTAACAAAACTGAGCAAACATCTTGAAAAGGACTCTGTAGATAACTTTTGCTTGGCATTTAGCCTTGTTTGTAATCTCCTAGATTTATTCAAGGTTTTAGCCCCTCCACACCTTAGGACAGAACAACAGCAACAACAAAATCAGTTCTGAGTCTTTTCCAAATCTTGGCTCTGTTTCATTTCAGATAGTCCTAAGCCACCCACTGAAGACAGATTCCTCTTATCTGATGAATATGGAAGCCAAGCAAGGTTGAAAAGATCCCCCGTTAAAAATCAGAAGGGTGGAAGTTTGAATGTTGAAACGCTAGTTGTGGCAGATAGGAAAATGCTGGAGAAACACAGCAAGGAGAACGTTACCACCTATATCTTAACGGTGATGAACATGGTAAGGCAAGACTTCGACAAATAAACCGTGGCTCTTGGAGTGGGTTCGAGGTTACAAGGGTGGTGAAGTTCGGCAGCATCTGGATTGCAGGGAAATGCAGTCTACATTTTGAAATGCAATGTATTTGAATTATGTCAATGCTAGTTTAAAAATGCACACTAGGATTGTTCAGTGTTTCAAGAGAATTCTTTGCTTTGAGAAAATTTCATAGGAAACACCGGTTCTCATCTGCGTGGACCCTTCTGTTTCTAGAAACGGAGCAGAGTGTCTGTTTTACATTGCTTTAGATTGCTCAGGCTTAAATGATTCATCCAGCATTTCTTTCTTATTTTATAACCAGTCCTAGACTACCATGCACATCAAAGTAAAGTCCAATACAATGTAGTAAAGTGATATAAGAACAATATGAAAACTTGGTACCCCCCCTCCCTTTAATGGAAGTACTAATCAGTCCCACGCTAATTTATGGTTAACAAAGCCAGAGTTTTGTAAGATACAAATGCAAATGCAGCCTTAGCTAGTGTTGTTTTAGACTCTTTGTCTGCCAAGAGAAGCTTCATGTAAAATTAATCTGGTCTTTGACAGAATGGCCTAATGAGGGGTGTTAGCAGCTTACTATGAGTATCTCTATGTGGGTCAATGATTCACTATTGCCAGACTGACAAGGGCAATTTCTTTCTCCATAAATTTTCTGGAATCGGTCCTTCAGTACAACTGAATGTAGAAAGGGAATAGTATGAAAGTAAGGTTTTTTTCCCCCCCAAGATACAATCAATTGATCCAACCATCCAGTGCTGGCAGGAACTGCAAGAGATTTCTGTTGTTGAATATTACATGCCTAAAATCTCTTCCAGCTAATGAAAGTACTATTACTTTGAAGCCAAGCACTTAAATGAAGCAAATTGGGTTGCCCCTGTGCCTCAGCCAGGAGAATGATTTCATTCTGTGGCACAGAATGAGCATCCTGCTGAGAGGAGCCTCAGCTGCCTTGCACATCCCAATGCACTTGCAGTTGGAGATGTGCCACCAGAAAATGGTTTGCAACTTGCACTATTGATAAGAGAATCAATACCTCTGCCCGTTCGAACAGGATAGAGCCAATCTGGCTGGGCCTAAAGACTTATTTAGTCCAGGATTCCACTCTTATGGTGATCAGGCATTCCCTAATGGAAGCTCACAACGACATAGGTATTTATGCATATGCAAATTGCAGATGAGGATGAAACTTAACAGAGATGATGGGTCTCAAGAAACTATAACATCAGAGCACTCAACAAAGGGATGCTGAGAATAATTATAGTCTTATAATGTCGATTTCTCTCTCTCTTTCTCTCTTTCCCTCTCTTATTTTCAGGGATAATTTAATCTTTTAATTCTCTTTTAACTTTGTATTTTATATTGATGTGATTTTAAAATGCCCTGTAAACCGCCCTGAGTCCTTCGGGAAAGGGAGGTATATAAATCTAATAATAAAATCTCCCTCTGTCCCTCTGTGTCTCCTTACCATCCTACCTACCTACCCATCTCACATAGTGACTATGGGTGGCAGATATAAAACAAAACACATAAAACAGAATAAAAAGACAAGGATGTAGCCATCCAACATGCTCCACTCTATCATGGGGTACATGAGCTTATTACTGGAAGGCTAACTGGGTTGGCCCAGCTTCACCTCTGGGAGAACGATGCTTATCAGGGCAGAGGTTATAGCAAGAAGATTTTCCTGCTAGAATTCTCCCCGTGAAAGTCCCAGGCTGACTGGACCTGTAACACGCCTCTTCTGCTGGACCTGATGGGATGGGGAGATGTCACTGGGGAGAGGTGGTCCCTCAAAAAAATAAATAAATCTCCCATGCCACGTAGGTCTTTAAAAGTCATAACCAGGACCTTGAATTGGATCTGGAAGCAACTTGGTAACCAGTGCAGCTTGGGAAGGAGAGGTATACCAATGCATGCAGCTCTTGAAGTGCCCATGCCACTACATTTTGCATCAGATGCACCTGATCAAAAGCAGCTCATTTAAAGTGTATTACAGCAGTCCATCTCGGAGGTGACCAGGGCATAGTGCCTATGAGCATTGTTATTAATTGTAATAATAGTTATTTGTCTGTTTCAAATAGACAGCTTTTCAAGAAGGGGGGGCGGGCTCTTTGAAAGAGGCTCAGTTAACATTTACCTGATGATCTTGCAGCAACAAAGGTGGGTAAAAGATAATGCTTAGAGCTTTCATAGGCCATTTCTTTCTGCAAGAGGACTCGACTGGGTACATGCCCAGCATTGATACAAACAAGCCACATTGTCATGTTAGATTAAATCGCACAATGCCATCAATGCTGTGGCCTTGCTTGAGTGTTTACGCTTTGCTTCAAAGTGAGGAAGGAAATGAGGTTATGAACTTGCTCCCTTTCCCCCCTCCTGACCTTTCTCCTCGCTTGTGTTAGCAGGAGTGGGAGTGCATGTTTGCTTCTTCGGCAGTAGACACAGCTACTTGTACCCTTCATTAATCAGTAGGGTGCATAAAGCCTGAAGTTCAGTACAGAAGAGATCCCAAGGTATATTATTTCCTGGCTCCTAGACTGTTTGCAGGAGGAATTTAAAGATCTGGTCTTAAGCTATAACACTCTTGCTGACTTCTGAAGGATCACTGTCTTGTCTTATGAATTTACCTGTTCAAGATCATCTTCTGCAGCTGATTCCTTCTTTTGTATCTTCTTTCTAAGATTCAGAAATGGCATTGAGCCATATTGCTCTATGAAGCCATGACTTGTTCAATTGTCAACCACAATTGGTTAGATAATTTACATGATAACCAAAACTCTAAAGCTGGATAGTCAAATGCAATAGTTGGGGCATCTATAACATGTTAAATCAAAATCAAATGTGCAGTAGGAACCAGGCTAAGGCAATTATTTTAATTAACCACTCTAATTTGCAAAACTGAGAGGAAAGTTTTTGTGTGATTCCAGGCCCTTTTTCTCCCGTAATAGTTGTCCTGCATTCTCCATATTTACATGGTCTGTTAAAGCTTCGCTAATGTGTCAATCTTGCTTCTATTTGAATAGATTCATTAGAACAGGGGTCTTCAGACTCGGCCCTTTTATGACTCATGGACATCAACTCCCAGAATTCCTCAGCCAGTGTGCCTGACTGAGGAATTCTGGGAGTTGAAGTCCATGAGTCATAAAAGGGCCGAGTTTGAAGACCCATGCATTAGAATATACTGTTGAGATATTTTCACATTTTCTCACTAATGCCCTCATGTTTACCAAAGTGTCTTTGAAATATACTGGCATACCACACAATTTTTCCTGCACAACTTTTGATGGGGCCCGAACAAAGAAAGGATGTGTTCCGTGTGACCCTCAAGCCTTCAGTTGTCCATTTCTATTTTAATCTCATAGTTGGGTCAGGAGTGAATTTGATCTTCCTATCAGTTTGGCTTGCCAACCATTTTCCCCCCTTATCTTCTTTGCCATGCTAATCTTTTCACAGGTCTCAAGTCTTTTCAAGGATGGTACAATTGGAAGCGACATCAATATCATTGTTGTGAGTCTTCTTCTTTTGGAGCAAGAACCTGTAAGTCAGTTTTGGTCAGAATGTGTTTTACATAAAACTAAGGGTTAGGGCATTAAGGCTCATACACAAACCCATTATATAAGAAATTGCTCTGAAGAATTTATTTTCATGGTGATTCTCTTGAGTTTATGAACCATATGCAGTAACACAGTGATTGTCAAATTCATAACAGTAACCCAGAAAACTAGTTTCTAACAAAATTTTGTTTAGCCAGAATTGTTACAAGGAAAAAATTGCAAGGGATAAAGTTATAGAATGTATCTTGTCCCTCCTTTTCCTCATCTTCCTTTCTCCCTGGTCTTATTCCTCAAACTGAATATGAAAAATGGGGTTGTATTATGCTATGATAGGCTAATGGTCTTCCTCAAAATCAAATCAATAAAGGGTTCTAGAAAGGTGAAAGCACTTGATGTCTGAGAAAGAGAAAGAAAGATAGATAGATAGATAGATAGATAGATAGATAGATAGATAGATAGGACAGACAGACAGATAGATTCCCCCGCACATGCATGCTAGTCGTTTCCGACTCTAGGGGCCAATGCTCATCTCCGTTTCAAAGCCGAAGAGCCAGCGCTTGTCCGAGGACGTCTCCGTGGTCATGTGGCCAGCATGACTAGACGCCAAAGGCGCACAGAACGCTGTTACCTTCCCACCGTAGTGGTCCCTATTTTTCTACTTGCATTTTTACGTGCTTTCGAACTGCTAGGTTGGCAGAAGCTGGGACAAGTAACAGGCGCTCACTCTGTTACGCGGCACTCGGGATTCGACCCGCCAAACTGCCGACCTTCTGATCGACAAGCTCAGCGTCCTAACCCACTGAGCCACCGCGTCCCTTAGACAGACAGATAGACAGATAGATAAAGATGTATATAGAGAGACCTTGTTTGTTTGAGAGAGACCTTTTTTGTGTGATGTTGTTCCTTATTTAAGTAAGATATCAAATATTTTTTTTTCTCTGCAGTGGTTGAAGACCATGTTTCATTTAGCTTTACTCAACAATTTGCCTTTAAAGGTTACATGCCTTTAAAAAAAAGTTGCCCATGCTCTCTTATCTAAGGGCTGCTACTGGTTTCTGCTACATTTTCATAAGGTTTTTAAACTAATACTAAAAATACTAGACAGAAAAGATTTCTCATCAGAATGCTAAAGTAGCAAGCCCTTTTTCTATCTAATTTAATAACAGAGAGATGCGTGTATGTTCTGGCTTCATGCCTTGTTATTATATACATATAATTGAATTTGACTGTCATAATAGGTGACTGAGGTAGCAGTTGATAATTAATTTGACAGCCTTTCAAGTATGGTTTTTGATAGATAAAAAAATATGACATGTATAAACTAAATATCAACAAATGAAAAGAGAAAATGTGGTTGAATTGTATTCTCCAAAGCACCAGAGAGTAGTACAAGAAATAATGGGTGGAAGCTTGTTAAAGGGAAATCCAACTTAGAAGTAAGGAGAAATTTCCTGACATTGAGATCAATTAATCAATGGAACAGCTTGCCTCCTGGATTTGTGGGTACTCCATCGCTGGAGCTTTTGAAGAAGAGATTGGACAACAATTTGTCCGGCATGGTATAAAGTCTTCTGCCTTCAGCAAGGGGTTGGACTAGATGACCTCTGAGATCCCTTCCAGCCTTATGATTCTATGTTCGAAAAAGGTGGCCTTCAGAATGCTGAATCCTCAATGGCGTTGTACTTAACAGTGAAAAGCAAGTGCAAATGCGTGCTGTTCTCTGTCTACTTTTCATTGCCTCCCTAGAATTTCTCCTTTCGCTTGTTACTGGGGTTTGAGTTTTGTGATCATCTGTAATTTTTCCATAGGGGGGACTAGTGATCAACCACCATGCAGACCAGTCCCTGAACAGTTTTTGCCAATGGCAGTCAGCTTTGGTTGGAAAGAATGGGAAGAGGCATGATCATGCTATCTTGCTTACTGGATTTGATATTTGCTCCTGGAAGAATGAGCCTTGTGACACTTTAGGTAAGAGAGAGAAAATGTCTCATGGGAACATGGGTGGCAAATGATCTGTTGATGGAAGGGAATATTTGTAGCTCACGGTTCAACTGTGGGATCCTTAGTGCTCCCTGAGCCTGGTGGTTTTTCTGCAGACATTTCATTACCAAGCTAATAGATTGTTGATATTAGCTAGTTTGGTAATGAAACGTCTGCAGGAAAGCCAGCAAGCTCAAAAAGCACCAAGGACCCCAAGATGATGTGTAGTTCTCCTGCTTGAGCAGGGGGCAGGACTAGAAGACCTCTAGGGTCCCTTCCAGTCATCTCCTCTCCTCCTCTCCTCTCCTCTCCTCTCCTCTCCTCTCCTCTCCTCTCCTCTCCTATCCTATCCTATCCTGTAACCTATTGGCTTCAGAATTCATCAGCCAAAATCCTGTTTTACTGAACACTGAAATATAATTGGTAGATTAACAGGAGTTGCTGTTGCAGTTAACCAATCAATACCAAACATGCATAATAGTTTGAAGAAGGAGAAATGTGATTGGCTTAGTTGGTACTAAGATTTGTTGTTCTGGATAACTTTCTGTCCGTCTATTCTGGACAGTCCTTTACATCTACGCTGCTATAGATAGTCTCAAGCTCATGTTCAAAACCATACATGATATTAATGTCAATATTTTTATTAATTTTAATATTATTTTATTAATAATAATTCACTTTAATATTCAAGTTCACCTATTGTTTCAATATTTTCAATATTCTGAATATAGACAGGAGAAGGAGTATTAGGCTGAGGACTACATGAGATGGGATTATATAAATTTTTATAACTATAGTAGCATGAGGTAACATTAAACCTCTCTATGCATGTCTAATCAAAACCCTAAGGCAAACCAAGAGGAAAATACAGATGATTAAAAAAAATCAAACTGATCTCCAACTTTTATTTTTTTCCCCTTCGATATTAACAGTAGGATTTGGGGCAACATAAATGAGATCCCCAAAGAAGAATTATCTGAGCAAGAGAAACATCCCGTTTTAAGGGCCATTGTGCTTAGGAAGCTTCCCAGTTCTGTTGTTTTAGATTTTGGAAATATCGCTAGCCAATCATTCTTAATTCCTTTTGGCTGACTTTCAGAAAAGACTTGGCATCTCTTTTTGAAACCGTTTTCCCAGCTGACCTAGATTGATGTTGAGTCAGCAGAGAAAATGAGCTTGTGTTAGTTTTGCAGGCCAGCTGTTGCAGACAAGATAAATTTATCTTGGATTGGCCCCCTTATTTCCATGTCTGTCTGTTGCTTTTACGCGGGGAAACGAAATATGCCGTGAATGTTCAGCCTCTAAAACGTGGCCTTAATTTCCATAAAGTTATGCAGCAGAATGCAGTACTTTTTATAATCTCATTCTTTTCCTCCACTGTGTTTCCTATTTCCTATAATTTCTTGGCAGGCTTTGCTCCAATCAGTGGAATGTGCAGCAGATACCGCAGCTGCACCATCAATGAAGATACTGGCCTTGGTTTGGCATTCACCATTGCCCATGAATCTGGACACAAGTAAGCAATTTCTCACACGTTTTTATCCCTACCAAATGTATCAAAAATAAATGCTTTTCATTCATTGTAATCTTGGTATCTCAACATGGTGCTCTAGGCTATTAGTGCTCAGTTTGATGTAAATTTTGGTATTGAAGATCTGGTCATAGGGTTTTATTGCCTCTTATAATGACATTATAAGAGAAGGAGAAAGCAAAATCTTTAATCACCAAAGAATACAGAGAAATGTAGTAACATCACCATGGTTACAATTTTCTGCCCTTGATTGGGAGAGGATAGTTAAAACTCAAAATTGGTATCTGAAAGTCTAGCACAGGGGTAGGCAACCTCGTCTCTTTTATGACTCGTGGACTTCAACTACCAGAATTCCTGAGCCAGCCAATTAAAGTCCACGAGTCATAAAAGAGCCGAGGTTGCCTAGCCCTGGTCTAGCATAATATTTAGGTAGGGGCTGCCCAAAAGAGGCACTTTGCCTCCAAATATTGACATGACTTTGGGGGAAGCATCAACATTTGGAAAAAATGTGATCTGAAAGTCATGGACATGTGTCCCCCAATTTTAAAGAAAAGTCATTTGGGACTTTCTCACAAATGCAATGGTCTTTTCACTATGAATTTGATTCTCTAGCAGCATAGAGAATGCATTTGATATGCATTCTCTTGGTTTGCCAAGCATTTGATAAGAATAAAATTGTGAATTATAGACTTGATGATCAGATCTGAATTTAGCTTACAGCATACATGTTTACTGAGAGATTTGTTATATAATTCGGAATATTGGAATATTTGTTTGACTGTTTTTCTAAAAGGCTTTTCTGAATATACCCTGGTTATTTTTTTAAAAAAAATATCTATTATCTTTGATGGTTGGAGTTGATGGAAATTTATTTAACAAAGATTAATCAATGATTATCAGTCTTATCTGAAGATGCTGGATTAAATCTTCCTTCATTGGAAGGGTTGTGTTGTAGTCCTTGCAGCTGCATGGCTATTTTGAATGCAGTTTATTACACATTTTAGATTTTAATATCTATTGTTTTCCACTTAGTGTTTATGATAAGGACTAGCAAGGGACACCTTCAGACAAGTGAAGGTTCTTCATACCTTTGCATTCCCATGGGTTCTGTAGCATCTAACCATGGCTTTGAGCATGGTTTCAAGATTAAACCCAAATGTCCTTTTGTGAGGAGGGTCTATGGAAATGCCTCCCACACAGAAACTCTCCTTTGTTGCTTGACAACTCCATTCAGCTCATCCCTTTTTTTATCAACAGCCAAGCTGCAGTCTTCACATGCTAGGTGAATCCCCAATTCTGCATGAGCTGTTCCGAGCTATTCAGTCCTGACTGTGTAAATAAAGAGTGGAAAACTGGCTCTGACCTCATGTTTGCATGAGTGGCCCTTTGACTATTTCTCTTCATCTGAAAGGAAATGAGGAATTAAAAGGCTAATCCTAACCCAGTGCTAGTTTTTGCCAGGCGTTGTTTCGGTGGATGGGTGGGAGGCGAACCATAAACAATGAGCGTCAGAATCCAGTCCTTGGACCTTTTGAATTGAGATGTGCGCTGTTTTGTGAGGGGGGAGGGTAGGGAGAGGGGCAGAATTATGGAGGGCCCACACTCGTTATGACTGGAGCGTGTCCACAACTTTCTCCTCGGAATCATTTTTTCCCCATTTCAAAGCTCTGCTTAATCAGCGCTGATTGGTTAATCCTGTTGTGATATAATTCTACCCTTCTTTTCTCAGAGTAACATTATGATAACAGTGATTGGTGGGTCCCTTCATGGGTCTGTGGATCAGATCACCAAGTAGATAAGTGACAAAACAAACTTGACAGGCCAAAACCATGAGACACAATGACAAAAAAAAGGTACAGGGTGAGAGAAACTGAAGAGAGATGTTAATGCAGAGGCGAGGTCAGGAAAAACAGGGATTATCCAGAGATTCAGCCATGTATTTCTCTATGTATCCAATTTGTACACTGTTAAAGGAATGGCCTACTTAGCAATGAGGCCGGGACAATTTTATATGTATTTTTCTTTAACTCATATTCCTTTTTTATAGTTTGATTGAGCTCCAGTTTTTACACACTTGTAGTACATAAAAAGAAAGGTTAGCAATTGAATGCCTAAGGACATAACTTGCCCTGATAGAACTGGTGGGAATGTTGTTATCTCCTTAGTGGTTCTTTGATTAGTCTGTTGTTTACTCCTTCATTGTTTGTCTGGTGTTAATCCCTGCTTATATGGGTGTGAATTGCCGGAGAGGAAGTGTTCTGGTCTTTTTGTTTCCTTTTTAGACTTTTTGTTATCTATTTTGAATGTTATGTAAATGTTGTTTATTTCTATGTGCCTATAGATGGCTGATTTGTCTGTACCAAGTTCCCAGGACTTCCCTAGGTTTATTTATTTATTTATTTATTTATTTATTTTATTTATTTATTTTATTCATTCATTCATTTATTTATTTATTTATTTATTTATTTATTTATTTATTTATTTATTTATTTATTTATTTAGTAGGATGCTCTCAGTTTCTCAGTTGATACTATTCTTAAATCTGTCCATATGTTGTGAAATTAAGAATTTGCCTTCTGACTCTTAGCTGGTGTTCATGGATGTGCTCTGCTAGTCTTCTGCTTGTTATAGTCTTTTTGCTATATGTTTTAGATGACTCTTGGTTTTTTTTTTCTTCTGGGGCTAGTGGCTCTTTTGATTTGCTTGAGGTGTTATGGAGGGCCTCAGTTGGTTTGTGTGCTTTGGTGATGTGATGGTAATAGACTGTCAGTTGTTTTTGAAATGGTCCTGCTGTCTGGCAATGTTAACATTTTCATAGCTCGTGTTAGTTGAGCTATAATGGACTGAATATTCAATGAATTTGTATGGATATCCACCTTGTTAGAAGATGTCTATGGAGATTCTCATGTCATCCAGGTCATGGTTGTCTCAAAGGTGGGTTTTTTTCCCAAAAGTCAACTGGACTTGAGGAAGAAGACATTTTGCTTCTCATCTAAGAAGCTTCATCAGTTCTGATTGGATGGGGGTGGGGGCAGAAGGATTATATTCCTTTGCAGTCATGCTTCTTTGCAATCATATTTTTTTGCAGATATTATATAGGTGGTCTGCTGCCTTTTTTTTGAGACATACTGTTAATGATTGCTTACATCTCACATCATTCAATTCTGTGTACAGAATGGTGCATTGTTTTTCATCCCCAGCATTGAAGTATGTTGGCTTTAAAAGATTTAAAAGCTTTCTCTAGCTTTTCTCCAGAAGATCAAGTCACTGTCCATCATATTCCCTTCTCCATTTTTCCCCTGGACTGAGGGAGAATCACTGGTCCAAAGCCATCCAGAAGGTGCCATTTTGGCCTGAGCATATAATGTTATTATCCTTCAACACCCTTATTAAAATTAATGAGAGTTACCTAGTAGACCGAGTTCAGTGAGAATAAAAAAAGAATTGTGCAATAGATTTTTCATGATTTTGCATTATAATCTTCTGTTTTGATGGGTGCACTGTAAATAACATTCTTTCTGGGATTTTTGTTCTCCTTTTCCTAACTTTCTCTTTCATATAATTGTTGATATCCGGACAGGAAGCATTTATGAAATGCCTTCCAAAAAAAAAAGTAGTTTGGAAAGACTGAAGTTCATTCATTTGCCAATAACTGCTAGGAAATTCCCCCATTGTCGTTTGTCCAAGCGTGCGCCTTTTCAGCTGAATAATATGGGAAATTGGCAACCACGCACTTCAGTTGCCTAGAGGCAGACAGTCCTTTAGAAGTGCTGCCTAATGATCCTATTAGCAGTCAGACAGTAATTATGGAGGGGGGAGAACATTTGAAACAATTATAGGTAGGGTTTTTTTTTCTTTAAATAAATCATGTAAGTTTTATTAGAGCATCCTTCTTTGGAAATTCAGCCAATGAGGTTGAATTCAATTATGGAAGCCAGAGGCTTAAAAATGGAAAAACTGGAGGGAGGCATCGGTAATATCCCCAAATTCTCTATCCAACTTGTGGGGTGGATAACAGTGATGGAGATTCCATAGTTAAAATGGTTTATTCTCTTAGAAAATGGCAGAAACTGTGGCTATATTTGTATAAACGAGGCCACCTTCCCTTCTCTTAGATCAGTATTTCTCAACCTCAACAATTTTAAGATGGCTTGACTTCAACTCTTGGAATTCCCAAACCAGCATGAAAATTTGGAGAGTTGAAGTCCACCTATCTTAAAATTGATGCAGTTGAGAAACACCAGCTTTGGTAACACTACTCCATATGCAAACCATGCATGATTGGAGATGGATGAGGCTGTCATTTCTTTCAGTCATACAAGCTGTTGTCAGAGACACAATTTTATCACCGCGTCCTCTCTTCTGTTTTCATTTCTGGTGGGTCAGTGTCACTGTGGAGAGTCCTGGAAAAGAGTCATTCTATCTCTCCCTGCTTCTTTGTCATGGGACGAAGTAAAAAAAAAAGCATTTCTCCCTAGGGAGTTCCCATTTAACCAACAACAGAGAAAATATTTAGCTCAGGACGGTACTGTGGGGTTAGTGGTATTTTCTGAGTTTGGTGGTTTTCTTGCAGATGCTTCATTACCAAACTAGGCAACATCAGCATGGATGATGTTACCGTATTTTCCGGCGTATAAGACGACTGGGCGTATAAGATGACCCCCCCAACTTTTGAGATGATTTTCAAGATTTTTCGTCTTATACGCCAGAAATAGGAGCCGGGGAGCGATGCTGCCTCAAGAGGGAAGAGCGTCGGGTGGGAGCCAGCAGGGCAGTCCTGCACACGCACGCACTCCCCGGCTGCTAAGGAGTGCTCCTTAACAGCCGGGGAGCGCGCGCGTGCGCAGGACTGCCCTGCCGGCTCCCGCCAGATGCCAGCCTGCCCTGCTTCTTCCACAGTGAGAGGGGAGGGCGTGCCTTCCCGGGCTCGCTGATTTTCCGGCGTATAAGACGACTGGGCGTATAAGACGACCCCCCAACTTTTGAGATGATTTTCATGGGCTAAAAAGTCGTCTTATACGCCGGAAAATACAGTACCTAGTTTGGTAATGAAATGTCTGCAAGAAAACCACCAAGCTCTGAGAGCACCAAGGGCCCCACAGATCCTTCTTTTAAGTCACTGAACTATAGATGTAGCAACATTCAGAAGAAGGCAGATGATTTTAAAAAAAATCAGAATCATTCATTTATTCTCTTCTTTCCAACTTTTCCATCTCTAAGACATTGAAAAGGCTGTTTGGGGGAAAAGGAGAAGATATAGAATAGCACTAAAAATGTGAGCATTGCATTAACAACAGTAGGACTCTAATTCTCTAAGCCAGCGTTTCCCAACCTTAGGAACTTGAAGATGCGTGGACTTCAACTCCCAGAATTCCCCAGCCAGCTATGCTATGCTGGCTGGGGAATTCTGGGAGTTGAAGTCCACGCATCTTCAAGTTCCTAAGGTTGGGAAACACTGCTCTAAGCCAATTGATCTCAGTCTCAAATACCTTTTGCAGCAGTGAGGTCTTGCCCTGTTAATGGCTTTAGATGGCGAAAGATTAATGGGGCAAGCAGATCTTCTTTGAAAAGACATGCTAAAGTCCAGATTCCATCCCCGAGATGGCTGTTTTGTGTCAATAGTCACCACTGTCTTTGCGAAATAATATGAAGTATTTACAGATAAATAAATGCTTAGTCTTCTGCTCAGCATTTATTTAACTTCACACATCACTCCTCTTTCAACAAATTTGACTGTGGCTGGCACTACCCCAATATTTTTGAAACATCAAGGATGGTTGAATCGAACTTCAGTTTTTCCACGACCATTTCAAAGGCCTAACTAATAGATCATTCTGGTGCTTTAAGTAAGTAAGTTAGTTCACAAGACAGAATGTTGGTCTTCAATTATTGTGATCTTAGATCACCCAGAGAAGCTTCTAAAAGATAGTGCCCTCCAGATGTATCTGGGTTCCAACATTTAATTTACCAATACATGTTAAATTCCTTTCTCTCTACCTTGTTTTTTCTAGCCATTGATAAAAGGTGTCCCATGTCCTAAAATAAACTGAATCTTCTTTCTCTTTCCTTTTCAATGCCAATCTATCCATTTCTGCACAATCTAACTTTTTTTTAATCAACTCTTCCTCCGTTGGTAAATCTTCATTTTTCCAATGTTGAGCGAATACAATTCTCGCTGCAGTTAATACATGTAAAATTAGATGTATACACTCTTTCTCATAATTTCCTACAATTATGCCTAACAAAAATAGTTCTGGCTTAAAATCTATATGTTTTTAGTCATTTTCTCTAACTATGTGTGAATAGTAAGTTTTTATTATAGATTGCTGTATCTAGTGAGTGCTATCTTCTTCCAAATTGCCCAGTTTTGTGCTACCATCCCTACAGTACTCTGCACCATTAAGTTTGAAACTTCATATAGTTGTATTTTTCTTCTGTTTATTTTATTATATCTGTTCTTAATTATTTCTTAGATCTGACTATAGTTATCTTTTTATTCAACATATGTACAAGTAGGTAGTACTTCTACTATTAAATATTCTACTGTATCTGGCCGTGGTGCTGTAATAAATTGATTTCTTTTCTTTTTTTCTGGTGTGCCCAGTTTTGGCATGATTCACGACGGAGAAGGAAACCCATGTCGAAAAGCTGAAGGTAACATCATGTCTCCCACTCTCATAGGCAACAACGGAGTGTTTTCATGGTCAGTGTGTAGCCGGCAGTACCTTAATAAGTTTCTCAGGTAAGTCCAAGCCTAGAGAATTGCATTTTTTAAATCTGAAATCTGGGACCAGGTTTTTTTGTGGTTTTTTTTTGGGTAAGAGCAAAGGTTTAGGTGGTTGCTGCTCTTTTTCACAGCACTGCTCAGGCAGCTTGTCTAATAGATGAGCCCAAACAAGCTGGACAATACAAGTATCCTGATAAACTCCCAGGACAGATCTATGATGCCGACACACAATGCAAATGGCAATTTGGATCAAAAGCAAAACTCTGCAACTTGAGTTTCGTGAAGGTACTTATCATTGTGGTTTTTTTTTTAAAAAAAAATGCAGTTTCCTGACACTGTTAGAACTTGCACCGCAGAAGAACAATGAGATCTTAGCAAGAGGTTTATGAATGAATGGAGGGGTTCCAAGCAGCTCCAGGGTCTTCACTGTTTCTAAATCTTAACATTGTTGGGCAAAGCCATGGCTTGCTTTGAAGGCATAGCTTTGGTTGGAAGTCAAGATGGTCCACTATAGCTGCAGGAAAAGGATTGGGCTTACAGGAAGCAAATTGTAATTGTCGAGACTACACAATGTCTGTGTGTTGTGGAGGAAGATGAGGATTGGGGAATAGGAGTGCCTCAGTTTCCCAATTCATTCATGGCATCTGTGAATCATGGGAATAGAGCTCAGTTTTGAGGCTATGTAGATACAACTTGAAGGTCAAGATGAAGATCCATTCAGTCCAACGTGACTCCTGGTCAGGGCATTTGGGCAGCTTTCTTAACAAAATTACAGATGTTTGTGTCAACTCTTGGTCTAACCATCAACAGATTCTCAGGAAGTCTCTCACCCAAGGGCTAATGAGTTTTGATCCTGTTTAGCTTCTGAGATCAGCCAAGGTCAGCTAGGTGGTGCCACCTGCTGAGCCATTTTGAAAAGTTATAACCTTACAACCTATTAAAAAGAGAAGAACAAAACAGTAGAAATAGTAAAACGCTTTACAATATATATTGCATGCATCATACAGTTTGTAAAAGAATGGAACTCTTGGAATGAAAATGCTGCTTTCCTTTGAATATGGAAAGTAATAAGAGAATAAGAGCTCTCTCTTTCTCTGTCTCTCACTTTCTCTTTCTTTCTTTCTTTTACAAAAATATTCTCAGGATATATGCAAATCACTCTGGTGCCATAAAGTAGGTCATCGATGCGAGACAAAGTTTATGCCGGCTGCAGAAGGGACACTGTGTGGAATAAACATGGTAAGTTACAGAAACTGCAATAGAACGCACACCTCTTTTGGGCTGAAATGCATGCTTTTGGGGTAGTAGACAGTTACTTTTTTTGAACATGGAATCTAACAGATAGATCTGGTATACTTTTAAAGAATGCATTTGCATCTCAGGATCAAAGTCCAGGCTCCGGATCCTTCTTAGTGGATGTGGGAGACATATCAGATGGGGCAGAAGCAAGCAGCTCCAGCATCAGTATCACAGATAGTATATTCGTAGCTGTGTTTAAGGACAGATGCCTCCATTCACTTAGGGAAGTTGTGAACTCCTTTCTGATTTTAGGATGTATGCGTACAATATCTGTCATGTGAAAGTGGTCATACTTAAGTATTTATGTTTAAAATCAGAGCTGACAAGCAGACCCTCCCTCCCTCTTCCTCCCCCCTCCCCCTCCCCCTCCTCCTCCTCCTGGTATGGGGAATGAGTAGAGATAATGAAAGTCTGCAATTTACTACTGTGCCACTTCTCATCCTTAATTGTCATTGCCTATTTGCATCAGACACCACTGACTTGTCTTTTCCACCCCTTCCAACCCCCGCCTTCCCTTCCCCTGAAAAATGCATGCATGTCTGCTTCTAACTCAGGCTTGGATTCATTACTAGCCGTAGTCAATCCTCCTGACAAAACATGTTTTGTCTATTCTTCTTTCCTTCAGTGGTGCCGAAGGGGCCAGTGTGTACCATTTGGAGACCACGGCCCCAAACCTGTGAATGGCCAGTGGTCAGCTTGGTCTATGTGGTCAGACTGTTCTCGGACTTGTGGGGGAGGAGTCACATACCAAGAGAGACATTGCAACAATCCCAAGTAAGGCTCTGCTAGGAAGAGATCTTAAGTTTCTGTTAATATTCGCAATCTGTAGGTGACAATGGAATTCTTTGCATTCGGTATGTATGTATGTATATATGTATGTATGTGTTTGTGTATATATGTATGTGTACGTATATATACACACACAGTATACAGTAAGTGTTTTCTGGTGAAACCGGTCCAATAGAACACCTTGGTCTACTGCTATGATTACTTTTGCCTTTCAGTCCCAATCTAGGAGCGTTTTGCAGGCTCAAGTCGCTACTGCGATAAACTATTGTTGTAAATTTAGATTTTGCTGACAAAGAGTTAAAGAGAGACTAGTATAGTTATTTCGAGCTGTAGCTATGGCTAGCTGATGAGAGCTAAATAGCTTGAAATAGCTATACTAGTCTCCCTTTAACTCTTTGTCAACAAAATCTAAATTCACAACAGTATACAGAATATATATGTGCAATACACACACACATACACAGAGAGAATTTTTAATAAAATTCTTTGCATTATGCACACACACACACACTGAATACAAAGTTTAGTTTAGTTTAGTTTAGTTTTATTAAATTTTTATACCGCCCTTCTCCCGAGGGACTCAGGGCGGTGAACAGGGCATATGATAAAAATACAAAACTACAAAAGTTAAAATAGAATTAAATTAATGCCCAAGATAAAACAATAAAATATACAAATATTTAAAACCCAAATTAACTCCCCATCAGGCCAGGCCAGCTTGTTCAAACAGGTGGGTCTTTAACCCGCGCCGGAAGGAGCGGAGATCCGGTGCCATCCGGAGCTCCACCGGCAGTTGATTCCACAAAGCCGGGGCGCCCACAGAGAAGGCCCTCCCCCTGGGGGCCACCAATCGACATTCTCTGACCGGAGGCACCCTGAGGAGGCCCTCTCTGTGGGAACGCACTGGACGGAGGGAAGTTGATGCCGGCAGCAGGTGGTCCCCGAGGTATTCCGAGGTATAAAGAACTTTATTAAAAAATAATCACCCCTTTTAATAACTATGTTCTTCTAAGCATTTCTGAAAACTCATTTTTAATAAGTCATTAGTGGAAGCATGTTAAAAATAATATTAATCTTCTATTGTATAAATTTAAATTTGTGCTTTTTATACGGTTGGCTTCGATTTAAATGTGTTGCTTACAGTACGTTTAGATTTTGCCTGAGCTCAGTTGAGTTCAACCACCTGTTTCCTGCAGCAGTTCAACAGCAGCTCTTGGGAAGTCCATAATCAGTGCAGGAAACCTGCGGCCTCCACTTGTATTAATTACTTGCAGAACTTTGTACTCAGTAGCGTCCTGTAACCTGGATAAACACTGAGCAAATCTTCCCTCCATAAATTATTATGAAAAATAACCGTGTTAGCCACTGCTGCAAAACCTAGTATGCCTTGTGGCATCTTAAAATATATATTAATCACAAAAAGGGCCCTGAGGCTACATCGGGTCACGTCGATCATTTCCATCCACTGTGGTCAGCCAGGTGTGTTTGCAAAGTTCACAGCAGTTTTACTTCTCTTCTGCTGATCTCCAACCGTTGATACGTAAAATAGGCTGGCCCTGATTCAGGATACAACCCTCAAAAACTAATTAAAACTTGTGGCTAAATCTGATTCTCCTTTTTTCTTCTTATTCTCTCTTTTCCTTCTTCTCCAACTAGTAGCTGACACCACATTTAAAGGCAGTGAATTCACAGACTAATTTTATGTTATTTAAAGAGGTGGCTCCTTTTACCACTCCTGAATTTTCTGCATTCAGTGCATTAGAAATCAGAGAATGCCCTATTTCTAATATTGCGTCCATGTATAAAATACATCTACCATATCTTCACTTAACTTCACTG